>NC_060120.1:1067153144-1067478140 GCF_021461395.2 Schistocerca americana | reverse complement strand
GGACTAACACTCTAACTTTCTATGATTTGAACCTCTCCTGTGAGTCCAGTTTTAAATTCCGATGCTTCACTTCAGGTTTACTGTATACCTTGGACCTTCTTATTGACGATGAAACACAGATATTGCATCCGAATTTAATACAAAAGGCACAATGCCGACTTAAGTTCAAGAGGACTGACACTCTAACTTTCTATGATTTGAACCTCTCCTGTGAGTCCAGTTTTGCTTCACCTCATTATAACTCTGTACCATGGACCTTCTTATTGACGATGAAACACAGAAATTGCATCCGAATTTAATACAAAAGTCACAATGCCGACTTAAGTACAAGAGGACTGACACTCTAACTTTCTATGATTTGAACCTCTCCTGTGAGTCCAGTTTTTGATTCCGATGCTTCACTTCAGGCTTACTGCATCCCTTGGACCTTCTTACTGACGATGAAACACAGAAATTGCATCCGAATTTAATACAAAGGGCAAAATGCCGACTTAAGTACAAGAGGACTGACACTCTAACTTTCTATGATTTGCACCTCTCCTGTGAGTCCAGTTTTAGATTCCGATGCTTCACTTCAGGTTTACTGTAATCCTTGGACCTTCTTATTGACGATGAAACACAGAAATAGCATACAAATTTAATACAAAAGGCACAATGCCGACTTAAGTACAAGAGGACTGACACTCTAACTTTCTATGATTAGAACCTCTCCTGTGAGTCCAATTTTTGACTCCGATGCTTCACTTCTGGCTTACTGCATCCCTTGGACCTTCTTATTGACGATGAAACACAGAAATTGCATCCGAATTTAATACAAAGGGCAAAATGCCGACTTAAGCACAAGAGGACAGACACTCTAACTTTCTATGATTTGAACCTCTCCTGTGATTCCAGTTATACATTCCGATGCTTCACTTCAGGCTTACTGCATCCCTTGGACCTTCTTATTGACGATGAAACACAGAAATTGCTTCCGAATTTAATACAAAAGGCACAATGCCGACATACGTACAAGAGTACTGACACTCTAACTTTCTGTGATTTGAACCCCTCTCGCGAGTCCAGTTTTAGATTCCGATGCTTCACTTCAGGTTTACAGTATACCTTGAACCATCTTATTGACGATGAAACACAGAAATTGCATCCGAATTTAATACAAAAGGCACAATGCCGACTTAACTACAAGAGGACTTACACTCTAACTTTCTATGATATGAACCTTTCCTGTGAGTCCAGTTTTGCTTCACTTAATGATTACTCTATACCATGGATCTTCTTATTGACGATGAAACACGGAAATTGCATCCGAATTTAATACAAAAGGCACAATGCCGACTTAAGTACAAGAGGACTGACACTCTAACTTTCTATGATTTGAACCTCTCCTGTGAGTCCAGTTATACATTCCGATGCTTCACTTCAGGCTTACTGCATCCCTTGGACCTTCTTATTGACGATGAAACACAGAAATTGCATCCGAATTTAATACAAAGGGCAAAATGCCGACTTAAGCACAAGAGGACTGACACTCTAACTTTCTATGATTTGAACCTCTCCTGTGAGTCCAGTTTTAGATTCCGATGCTTCACTTCAGGTTTACTGTAATCCTTTGACCTTCTTATTGACGATGAATCACAGAAAAAGCATCCAAATTTAATACAAAAGGGGCAATGAAAACTTCAGTACAAGAGGACTGACACACTAACTTTCTATGATTTGAACCTCTCCTGTGAGTCCAGATGTAGATTCCGATGCTTCACTTCAGGTTTACTGTATCCCTTGGACCTTCTTATTGACAATGAAACACAGAAATTGCATCCGAATTTGATACAACAGGCACAATGAGGACATAAGTACAAGAGGACTGACACACTTTCTACGATTTGAACCTCTCCTGTGAGTCCAGTTTTGCTTCACTTCAGGATTACCCTATACCATGGACCTTCTTATTGACGATGAAACACAGAAATTGCATCCGAATTTAATACAAAGGCACAATGCCGACTTAAGTACAAGTGGACTGACACTCTAACTTTCTATGATTTGAACCTCTCCTGTGAGTCCAGTTTTAGATTCCGATGCTTCACTTCAGGTTTACTGTAATCCTTGGACCTTCTTATTGACGATGAAACACAGAAATAGCATCCGAATTTAATACAAAAGGCACAATGCCGACTTAAGTACAAGAGGACAGACCCTATAACATTCTATGATTTGAACCTCTCCTGTGAGTCCAGTTTTAGTTTCCGATGCTTCACTTCAGGTTTACTGTATACCTTGGACCTTCTTATTGACGATGAAACACAGAAATTGCATCCGAATTTAATACACAAGGCACATTGCCGACTTAAGTACAAGAGGACTAACCCTCTAACTTTCTATGATTTGAACCTCTCCTGTGAGTCCAGTTTTAAATTCCGATGCTTCACTTCAGGTTTACTGTATACCTTGGACCTTCTTGTTGACGATGAAACACAGATATTGCATCCGAATTTAATACAAAAGGCACAATGCCGACTTAAGTTCAAGAGGACTGACACTCTAACTTTCTATGATTTGAACCTCTCCTGTGAGTCCAGTTTTGCTTCACCTCATTATAACTCTGTACCATGGACCTTCTTATTGACGATGAAACACAGAAATTGCATCCGAATTTAATACAAAAGTCACAATGCCGACTTAAGTACAAGAGGACTGACACTCTAACTTTCTATGATTTGAACCTCTCCTGTGAGTCCAGTTTTTGATTCCGATGCTTCACTTCAGGCTTACTGCATCCCTTGGACCTTCTTACTGACGATGAAACACAGAAATTGCATCCGAATTTAATACAAAGGGCAAAATGCCGACTTAAGTACAAGAGGACTGACACTCTAACTTTCTATGATTTGCACCTCTCCTGTGAGTCCAGTTTTAGATTCCGATGCTTCACTTCAGGTTTACTGTAATCCTTGGACCTTCTTATTGACGATGAAACACAGAAATAGCATACAAATTTAATACAAAAGGCACAATGCCGACTTAAGTACAAGAGGACTGACACTCTAACTTTCTATGATTAGAACCTCTCCTGTGAGTCCAGTTTTTGACTCCGATGCTTCACTTCTGGCTTACTGCATCCCTTGGACCTTCTTATTGACGATGAAACACAGAAATTGCATCCGAATTTAATACAAAGGGCAAAATGCCGACTTAAGCACAAGAGGACAGACACTCTAACTTTCTATGATTTGAACCTCTCCTGTGATTCCAGTTATACATTCCGATGCTTCACTTCAGGCTTACTGCATCCCTTGGACCTTCTTATTGACGATGAAACACAGAAATTGCTTCCGAATTTAATACAAAAGGCACAATGCCGACATACGTACAAGAGTACTGACACTCTAACTTTCTGTGATTTGAACCCCTCTCGCGAGTCCAGTTTTAGATTCCGATGCTTCACTTCAGGTTTACAGTATACCTTGAACCATCTTATTGACGATGAAACACAGAAATTGCATCCGAATTTAATACAAAAGGCACAATGCCGACTTAACTACAAGAGGACTTACACTCTAACTTTCTATGATATGAACCTTTCCTGTGAGTCCAGTTTTGCTTCACTTAATGATTACTCTATACCATGGATCTTCTTATTGACGATGAAACACGGAAATTGCATCCGAATTTAATACAAAAGGCACAATGCCGACTTAAGTACAAGAGGACTGACACTCTAACTTTCTATGATTTGAACCTCTCCTGTGAGTCCAGTTATACATTCCGATGCTTCACTTCAGGCTTACTGCATCCCTTGGACCTTCTTATTGACGATGAAACACAGAAATTGCATCCGAATTTAATACAAAGGGCAAAATGCCGACTTAAGCACAAGAGGACTGACACTCTAACTTTCTATGATTTGAACCTCTCCTGTGAGTCCAGTTTTAGATTCCGATGCTTCACTTCAGGTTTACTGTAATCCTTTGACCTTCTTATTGACGATGAAACACAGAAATAGCATCCGAATTTAATACAAAAGGCACAATGCTGACTTAAGTTCAAGTGGACTGACACTCTAACTTTCTATGATTTGAACCTCTCCTGTGAGTCCAGTTTTAGATTCCGATGCTTCAAATCAGGTTTAATGTATCCCTTGGACCTTCTTATTGACGATGAAACACAGAAATTGCATTCGAATTTAATACAAAAGGCACAAGGCCGACTTAACTACAAGAGGACTGACACTCTAGCTTTCTATGATTTGAACCTTTCCTGTGAGTCCAGTTTTGCTTCACTTCATGATTACTCTATACCATGGACCTTCTTATTAACGATGAAACACGGAAATTGCATCCGAATATAATACAAAAGGCACAGTGCCGACTTAAGTACAAGAGGACTGACACTCTAACTTTCTATGATTTGAACCTCTCCTGTGAGTGCAGTTATACATTCCGATGCTTCACTTCAGCTTTACTGTATCCCTTGGACCTTCTTATTGACTATGAGACACAGAAATGGCATCCGAATTTAATACAAAAGGCGCAATGCCGACTTACGTACAGGAGGACTGACACTCTAACTTTCTATGATTTGAACCTCTCCTGTGAGTCCAGTTTTAGATTCCGATGCTTCACTTCAGGTTTACTGAAATCCTTGGACCTTCTTATTGACGATGAAACACAGAAAAAGCATCCAAATTTAATACAAAAGGGGCAATGCCGACTTAAGTACAAGAGGACTGACACACTAACTTTCTATGATTTGAACCTCTCCTGTGAGTCCAGATTTAGATTCCGATGCTTCACTTCAGGTTTACTGTATCCCTTGGACCTTCTAATTGACGATGAAACACAGAAAGTGCATCCGAAGTTAATACAAAAGGCACAATGCCGACATAAGTACAAGAGGACTGACACTCTTTCTATGATTTGAACCTCTCCTGTGAGTCCAGTTTTGCTTCACTTCAGGATTACCCTATACCATGGACCTTCTTATTGACAATGAAACACAGAAATTGCATCCGAATTTAATACAAAGGCACAATGCCGACTTAAGTACAAGTGGACTGACACTCTAACTTTCTATGATTTGAACCTCTTCTGTGAGTCCAGTTTTAGGTTCCGATGCTTCACTTCAGGTTTACTGTATACCTTGGACCTTCTTATTGACGATGAAACACAGAAATTGCATCCGAATTTAATACAAAGTGCAAAATGCCGACTTAAGCACAAGAGGACTGACCCTCTAACTTTCTATGATTTGAACCTCTCCTGTGAGTCCAGTTTTAGATTCCGATGCTTCACTTCAGGTTTACTGTAATCCTTGGACCTTCATATTGACGATGAAACACAGAAATAGCATCCGAATTTAATACAAAAGGCACAATGCCGACTAAAGTACAAGTGGACTGACACTCTAACTTTCTATGATTTGAACCTCTCCTGTGAGTCCAGTTTTAGATTCCGATGCTTTACTTCAGGTTTACTGTAATCCTTGTACCTTCTTATTGACGATGAAACACAGAAATAGCATCCGAATTTAATACAAAAGGCACAATGCCGACTTAAGTACAAGAGGACTGACACTCTAAATTTCTATGATTTGAACCTCTCCTGTGAGTCCAGTTATAGATTCCGATGCTTCACTTCAGGTTTGCTGTATCCCTTGGACCTTCTTATTGACGATGAAACACAGAAATTGCATCCGAATTTAATACAAAAGGCACAATGCCGACTTAGGTACAAAGGGCTGACACTCTAACTTTCTATGATTTGAACCTCTCCTGTTTATCCAGTTTTAGATTCGATGCTTCACTTGAGGTTTACTGTATACCTTAAATATTCTTATTGACGATGAAACACAGAAATTGCATCCGAATTTAATACAAAAGGCACAATGCCGACTTAAGTACAAGAGGAATGACACTCCAACTCTCTATGATTTGAATCACTCCTCTGAGTCCAGTTGTAGATTCCGATGCTTCACTTCAGGTTTACTGTATCCCTTGGACCTTCATATTGACGATGGAACACAGAAATTACATCAGAATTTAATACAAAAGGCACAATGCCGACTTAAGTACAAGACTACTGACACTCTATTTTTCTATGATTTGGACCCCTCCTGTGAGTCCAGTTTTAGATTCCGATGCTTCACTTCAGGTTTACTGTATACCTTGAACCATCTTATTGACGATGAAACACAGAAATTGCATCCGAATTTAATACAAAGGGAACAATGCCGACTTAACTACAAGAGGACTGACACTCTAACTTTCTATGATATGAACCTTTCCTGTGAGTCCAGTTTTGCTTCACTTCATGATAACTCTATACCATGGACCTTCTTATTGACGATGAAACACGGAAATTACATCCGACTTTAATACAAAAGGCACAATGCCGACTTAAGTACAAGAGGACTGACACTCTAACTTTCTATGATTTGAACCTCTCCTGTGAGTCCAGTTATACAATCCGATGCTTCACTTCAGGCTTACTGCATCCCTTGGACCTTCTTATTGACGATGAAACACAGAAATTGCATCCGAATTTAATACAAAGCTCAAAATGGCGACTTAGGCAAAAGAGGACTGACACTCTAACTTTCTATGATTTGAACCTCTCCTGTGAGTCCAGGTCTAGATTCCGATGCTTCACTTCAGGTTTACTGTAATCCTTGGACCTTCTTATTGACGATGAAACATAGAAATAGCATCCGAATTTAATACAAAAGGCACAATGCCGACTTACGTACAAGAGGACTGACACTCTAACTTTCTATGATTTGAACCTCTCCTGTGAGTCCAGTTTTAGATTCCGATGCTTCATTTCAGGTTTACTGTATCCCTTGGACCTTCTTATTGACGATGAAACACAGAAATTGCATCCGAATTTAATACAAAAGGCACAAGGCCGACTTCAGTACAAGAGGAATGACACTCCAACTCTCTATGATTTGAATCACTCCTGTGAATCCAGTTGTAGATTCCGGTGGTTCACTTCAGGTTTACTGTATCCCTTGGACCTTCATATTGACGATGAAACACAGAAATTACATCCGAATTTTAATACAAAAGGTACAATGCCGACTTAAGTACAAGACTACTGACACTCTAACTTTCTATGATTTGAACCTTTCCTGTGAGTCCAGTTTTGCTTCACTTCACGATTACTCTATACCATGGACCTTCTTATTAACGATGAAACACGGAAATTGCATCCGAATTTAATACAAAAGGCACAATGCCGACTTAAGTACAAGAGGACTGACACTCTAACTTTCTATGATTTGAACCTCTCCTATGAGTGCAGTTATACATTCCGATGCTTCATCACAGCTTTACTGTAATCCTTGGACCTTCTTATTGACGATGAAACACAGAAATAGCATACGAATTTAATACAAAAGGCACAATGCCGACTTAAGTACAAGAGGACTGACACTCTAACATTCTATGATTTGAACCTCTCCTGTGAGTCCAGTTTTAGATTCCGATGCTTCATTTCAGGTTTACTGTATCCCTTGGACCTTCTGATTGACGATGAAACACAGAAATTGCATCCGAATTTAATACAAAAGGCACAATGCCGACTTAAGTACAAGAGGACTGACACTCTAACTTTCTATGATTTGAACCTCTCCTGTGATTCCAGTTATAGATTCCGATGCTTCACTTCAGGTTTGCTGTATCCCTTGGACCTTCTTATTGACGATGAAACACAGAAATTGCTTCCGAATTTAATACAAAAGGCACAATGCCGACTTAAGTACAAGAGGAATGACACTCCAACTCTCTATGATTTGAATCACTCCTCTGAGTCCAGTTGTAGATTCCGATGCTTCACTTCAGGTTTACTGTATCCCTTGGACCTTCATATTGACGATGAAACACAGAAATTACATCCGAATTTAATACAAAAGGCACAATGCCGACTTAAGTACAAGTGGACTGACACTCTAACTTTCTATGATTTGAACCTCTCCTGTGAGTCCAGTTTTAGATTCCGATGCTTCACTTCAGGTTTACTGTATCCCTCAGACCATCTTATTGACGATGAAACACAGAAATTGCATCCGAATTTAATACAAAAGGCACAATGCCGACTTACCTACAAGAGGACTGACACTCTAACTTTCTATGATTTGAACCTTTCCATTGAGTCCAGTTTTGCTTCACTTCATGATCACTCTATACCATGGACCTTCTTATTGACGATGAAACACGGAAATTGCATCCGAATTTAATACAAAAGGCACAATGCCGACTTAAGTACAAGAGGACTGACACTCTAACTTTCTATGATTTGAACCTCTCCTGTGAGTCCAGTTTTAGATTCCGATGCTTCACTTCAGGTCTACTGTAATCCTTGGACCTTCTTATTGACGATGAAACACATAAATTGCATCCAAATTTAATACAAAAGGGGCAATGCCGACTTAAGTACAAGAGGACTGACACACTAACTTTCTATGATTTGAACCTCTCCTGTGAGTCCAGATTTAGATTCCGTTGCTTCACTTCAGGTTTACTGTATCACTTGGACCTTCTTATTGACGATGAAACACAGAAATTGCATGCGAATTTAATACAAAAGGCACAATGCCGACATAAGTACAAGAGGACTGACACTCTTTCTATGATTTGAACCTCTCCTGTGAGTCCAGTTTTGCTTCACTTCAGGATTACCCTATACCATGGACCTTCTTATTGACGATGAAACACAGAAATTGCATCCGAATTTAATACAAAGGCACAATGCCGACATAAGTACAAGTGGACTGACACTCTAACTTTCTATGATTTGAACCTCTCCTGTGAGTCCAGTTTTTGATTCCGATGCTTCACTTCAGGCTTACTGCATCCCTTGGACCTTCTTATTGACGATGAAAGACAGAAATTGCATCCGAATTTAATACAAAGTGCAAAATGCCGACTTAAGTACAAGAGGACTGACACTCTAACTTTCAATGATTTGCACCTCTCCTGTGAGTCCAGTTTTAGATTCCGATGCTTCACTTCAGGTTTACTGTAATCCTTGTACCTTCTTATTGACGATGAAACACAGAAATAGCATACGAATTTAATACAAAAGGCACAATGCCGACTTACGTACAAGTGGACTGACACTCTAACTTTCTATGATTTGAACCTCTCCTGTGAGTCCAGTTTTAGATTCCGATGCATCATTTCAGGTTTACTGTATCCCTTGGACCTTCTTATTGACGATGAAACACAGAAATTGCATCCGAATTTAATACAAAAGCCACAAGGCCGACTTCAGTACAAGAGGAATGACACTCCAACTCTCTATGATTTGAATCACTCCTGTGAATCCAGTTGTAGATTCCGGTGGTTCACTTCAGGTTTACTGTATCCCTTGGACCTTCATATTGACGATGAAACACAGAAATTACATCCGAATTTAATACAAAAGGTACAATGCCGATTTAAGTACAAGACTACTGACACTCTAACTTTCTATGATTTGAACCTTTCCTGTGAGTCCAGTTTTGCTTCACTTCACGATTACTCTATACCATGGACCTTCTTATTAACGATGAAACACGGAAATTGCATCCGAATTTAATACAAAAGGCACAATGCCGACTTAAGTACAAGAGGACTGACACTCTAACTTTCTATGATTTGAACCTCTCCTATAAGTGCAGTTATACATTCCGATGCTTCATCACAGCTTTACTGTATCCCTTGGACCTTCTTATTGACTATGAAACACAGATATAGCATCCGAATTTAATACAAAAGGCGCAATGCCGACTTAAGTAAAAGAGGACAGACACTCTAACTTTCTATGATTTGAACCTCTCCTGTGAGTCCAGTTTTAGATTCCGATGCTTCATTTCAGGTTTACAGTATCCCTTGGACCTTCTTATTGACGATGAAACACAGAAATTGCATCCGAATTTAATACAAAAGGCATAATGCCGACTTAAGTACAAGAGGATTGACACTCTAACTTTCTATGATTTGAACCTCTCCTGTGAGTCCAGTTATAGATTCCGATGCTTCACTTCAGGTTTGCTGTATCCCTTGGACCTTCTTATTGACGATGAAACACAGAAATTGCATCCGAATTTAATACAAAAGGCACAATGCCGACTTAAGTACAAGAGGACTGACGCTCTAACTTTCTATGATTTGAACCTCTCCTGTGATTCCAGTTATAGATTCCGATGCTTCACTTCAGGTTTGCTGTATCCCTTGGACCTTCTTATTGACGATGAAACACAGAAATTGCTTCCGAATTTAATACAAAAGGCACAATGCCGACTTAAGTACAAAAGGAATGACACTCCAACTCTCTATGATTTGAATCACTCCTCTGAGTCCAGTTGTAGATTCCGATGCTTCACTTCAGGTTTACTGTATCCCTTGGACCTTCTTATTGACGATGAAACACAGAAATTGCATCCGAATTTAATACAGAAGGCACAATGCCGAAATAAGTACAAGAGGACTGACACTCTTTCTATGATTTGAACCTCTCCTGTGAGTCCAGTTTTGCTTCACTTCAGGATTACCCTATACCATGGACCTTCTTATTGACGATGAAACACAGAAATTGCATTCGAATTTAATACAAAGGCACAATGCCGACTTAAGTACAAGTGGACTGACACTCTAAATTTCTATGATTTAACCTCTCCTGTGAGTCCAGTTTTAGATTCCGATGCTTCACTTCAGGTTTACTGTATCCCTCAGACCATCTTATTGACGACGAAACACAGAAATTGCATCCGAATTTAATACAAAAGGCACAATGCCGACTTAAGTACAAGAGGACAGACCCTATAACATTCTATGATTTGAACCTGTCCTGTGAGTCCAGTTTTAGGTTCCGATGCTTCACTTCTGGTTTACTGTATACCTTGGACCTTCTTATTGACGATGAAACACAGAAATTGCATCCGAATTTAATACATAAGGCACAATGCCGACTTAAGTACAAGAGGACTGACACTCTAACTGTCTATGATTTGAACCTCTCCTGTGAGTCAAGTTTTGCTTCACCTCATTATTACTCTGTACCATGGACCTTCTTATTGACGATGAAACACAGAAATTGCATCCGAATTTAATACAAAAGTCACAATGCCGACTTAAGTACAAGGGGACTGACACTCTAACTTTCTATGATTTGAACCTCTCCTGTGAGTCCAGTTTTTGATTCCGATGCTTCACTTCAGGCTTACTGCATCCCTTGGACCTTCTTATTGACGATGAAAGACAGATATTGCATCCGAATTTAATACATAGGGCAAAATGCCGACTTAAGTACAAGAGGACTGACACTCTAACTTTCAATGATTTGCACCTCTCCTGTGAGTCCAGTTTTAGATTCCGATGCTTCACTTCAGGTTTACTGTAATCCTTGGACCTTCCTATTGACGATGAAACACAGAAATAGCATACGAATTTAATACAAAAGGCACAATGCCGACTTAAGTACAAGAGGACTGACACTCTAACTTTCTATGATTTGAACCTCTCCTGTGAGTCCAGTTTTAGATTCCGATGCTTCATTTCAGGTTTACTGTGTCCCTTGGACCTTCTTATTGACGATTAAACACAGAAATTGCATCCGAATTTAATACAAAAGGCACAATGCCGACTTAAGTACAAGAGGACTGACGCTCTAATTTTGTATGATTTGAATCTCTTCTGTGAGTCCTGTTTTAGATTCCGATGCCTCATTTCAGGTTTACTGTATTCCTTGGACCTTCATATTGACGATGAGTCACAGAAATTCCATCTGAATTTAATACAAAATTCACAATGCCGACTTAAGTACAAGATTACTGACACTCTAACTTTCTATGATTTGGACCCCTCCTGTGAGTCCAGTTTTAGATTCCGATGCTACACTTCAGGTTTAGTGTAATCCTAGGACCTTCTTATTGACGATGAAACACAGATATTGCATCCGAATTTAATACAAAAGGCACAATGCCGACATACGTACAAGAGGACTGACACTCTAACTTCCTGTGATTTGAACCACTCCTGCGGGTCCAGTTTTAGATTCCGATGCTACACTTCAGGTTTACTGTATACCTTGAACCATCTTATTGACGATGACACACAGAAATTGTATCCGAATTTAATACAAAAGGCACAATGCCGACTTTACTACAAGAGGACTAACACTCTAACTTTCTATGATTTGAACCTTTCCTGTGAGTCCAGTTTTGCTTCACTTCATGATTACTCTATACCATGGACTTTCTTATTGACGATGAAACACGGAAATTGCATCCGAATTTAATACAAAAGGCACAATGCCGACTTAAGTACAAGACGACAGACACTCTAACTTTCTATGATTTGAACCTCTCCTGTGAGTCCAGTTATACATTCCGATGCTTCACTTCAGCTTTACTGTATCCCTTGGACCTTCTAATTGACTATGAAACACAGAAATAGCATCCGAATTTAATATAAAAGGCACAATGCCGACTTAAGTACAAGAGGACTGACACTCTAACTTTCTATGATTTGAACCTCTCCTGTGAGTCCAGTTTTAGATTCCGATGCTTCACTTCAGGATTACTGTAATCCTTGGCCCTTCTTATTGACGATGAAACACAGAAATAGCATACGAATTTAATACAAAAGGCACAATGCCGACTTAAGTACAAGAGGACTGACACTCTAACATTCTATGATTTGAACCTCTCCTGTGAGTCCAGTTTTAGATTCCGATGCTTCATTTCAGGTTTACTGTATCCCTTGGACCTTCTGATTGACGATGAAACACAGAAATAGCATCCAAATTTAATACAAAAGGGGCAATGCCGACTTCAGTACAAGAGGACTAACACACTAACTTTCTATGATTTGAACCTCTCCTGTGAGTCCAGATTTAGATTCCGATGCTTCACTTCAGGTTCACTGTATCCCTTGGACCTTCTTATTGACGATGAAACACAGAAATTGCATCCGAATTTAATACAAAAGGCACAATGCCGACATAAGTACAAGAGGACTGACACTCTTTCTATGATTTGAACCTCTCCTGTGAGACCAGTTTTGCTTCACTTCAGGATTACCCTATACCATGGACCTTCTTATTGACGATGAAACACAGAAATTGCATCCGAATTTAATACAAAGGCACAATGCCGACTTAAGTACAAGAGGACTGACACTCAAACTTTCAATGATTTGCACCTCTCCTGTGAGTCCAGTTTTAGATTCCGATGCTTCACTTCAGGTTTACTGTAATCCTTGGACCTTCTTATTGACGATGAAACACAGAAATAGCATACGAATTTAATACAAAAGGCACAATGCCGACTTAAGTACAAGAGGACTGACACTCTAACATTCTATGATTTGAACCTCTCCTGTGAGTCCAGTTTTAGATTCCGATGCTTCATTTCAGGTTTACTGTATCCCTTGGACCTTCTGATTGACGATGAAACACAGAAATTGCATCCGAATTTAATACAAAAGGCACAATGCCGACTTAAGTATAAGAGGACTGACACTCTAACTTTCTATGATTTGAACCTCTCCTGTGATTCCAGTTATAGATTCCGATGCTTCACTTCAGGTTTGCTGTATCCCTTGGACCTTCTTATTGACGATGAAACACAGAAATTGCTTCCGAATTTAATACAAAAGGCACAATGCCGACTTAAGTACAAGAGGAATGACACTCCAACTCTCTATGATTTGAATCACTCCTCTGAGTCCAGTTGTAGATTCCGATGCTTCACTTCAGGTTTACTGTATCCCTTGGACCTTCATATTGACGATGAAACACAGAAATTACATCCGAATTTAATACAAAAGGCACAATGCCGACTTAAGTACAAGTGGACTGACACTCTAACTTTCTATGATTTGAACCTCTCCTGTGAGTCCAGTTTTAGATTCCGATGCTTCACTTCAGGTTTACTGTATTCCTCAGACCATCTTATTGACGATGAAACACAGAAATTGCATCCGAATTTAATACAAAAGGCACAATGCCGACTTACCTACAAGAGGACTGACACTCTAACTTTCTATGATTTGAACCTTTCCATTGAGTCCAGTTTTGCTTCACTTCATGATCACTCTATACCATGGACCTTCTTATTGACGATGAAACACGGAAATTGCATCCGAATTTAATACAAAAGGCACAATGCCGACTTAAGTACAAGAGGACTGACACTCTAACTTTCTATGATTTGAACCTCTCCTGTGAGTCCAGTTTTAGATTCCGATGCTTCACTTCAGGTCTACTGTAATCCTTGGACCTTCTTATTGACGATGAAACACATAAATTGCATCCAAATTTAATACAAAAGGGGCAATGCCGACTTAAGTACAAGAGGGCTGACACACTAACTTTCTATGATTTGAACCTCTCCTGTGAGTCCAGATTTAGATTCCGTTGCTTCACTTCAGGTTTACTGTATCACTTGGACCTTCTTATTGACGATGAAACATAGAAATTGCATGCGAATTTAATACAAAAGGCACAATGCCGACATAAGTACAAGAGGACTGACACTCTTTCTATGATTTGAACCTCTCCTGTGAGTCCAGTTTTGCTTCACTTCTGGATTACCCTATACCATGGACCTTCTTATTGACGATGAAACACAGAAATTGCATCCGAATTTAATACAAAGGCACAATGCCGACTTAAGTACAAGTGGACTGACACTCTAACTTTCTATGATTTGAACCTCTCCTGTGAGTCCAGTTTTTGATTCCGATGCTTCACTTCAGGCTTACTGCATCCCTTGGACCTTCTTATTGACGATGAAAGACAGAAATTGCATCCGAATTTAATACAAAGTGCAAAATGCCGACTTAAGTACAAGAGGACTGACACTCTAACTTTCAATGATTTGCACCTCTCCTGTGAGTCCAGTTTTAGATTCCGATGCTTCACTTCAGGTTTACTGTAATCCTTGTACCTTCTTATTGACGATGAAACACAGAAATAGCATACGAATTTAATACAAAAGGCACAATGCCGACTTACGTACAAGAGGACTGACACTCTAACTTTCTATGATTTGAACCTCTCCTGTGAGTCCAGTTTTAGATTCCGATGCTTCATTTCAGGTTTACTGTATCCTTTGGACCTTCTTATTGACGATGAAACACAGAAATTGCATCCGAATTTAATACAAAAGGCACAATGCCGACTTAAGTACAAGAGGACTGACGCTCTAATTTTCTATGATTTGAATCTCTTCTGTGAGTCCAGTTTTAGATTCCGATGCTTCACTTCAGGTTTACTGTATTCCTTGGACCTTCATATTGACGATGAGTCACAGAAATTCCATCTGAATTTAATACAAAATTCACAATGCCGACTTAAGTACAAGATTACTGACACTCTAACTTTCTATGATTTGAACCTCTCCTGTAAGTCCAGTTATAGATTCCGATGCTTCACTTCAGGTTTGCTGTATCCCTTGGACCTTCTTATTGACGATGAAACACAGAAATTGCATCCGAATTTAATACAAAAGTGACAATGCCGACTTAAGTACAAAGGACTGACACTCTAACTTTCTATGATTTGAACCTCTCCTGTGAGTCCAGTTTTTGATTCGATGCTTCACTTCAGGTTTACTGTATACCTTGGACATTCTTATTGACGATGAAACACAGAAATAGCATCCGAATTCAATACAAAAGGCACAATGCCGACTTAAGTACAAGAGGACTGACACTCTAACTTTCTATGATTGGAACCTCTCCTGTGAGTCCAGTTTTTGATTCCGATGCTTCACTTCAGGCTTACTGCATCCCTTGGACCTTCTTATTGACGATGAAACACAGAAATTGCATCCGAATTTAATACAAAGGGCAAAATGCCGACTTAAGCACAAGAGGACTGACACTCTAACTTTCTATGATTAGAACCTCTCCTGTGAGTCCAGTTTTAGATTCCGATGCTTCACTTCAGGTTTACTGTAATACTTTGACCTTCTTATTGACGATGAAACACAGAAATAGTATCCGAATTTAATGCAAAAGGCACAATGCCGACTTAAGTACAAGTGGACTGACACTCTAACTTTCTATGATTTAAACCTCTCCTGTGAGTCCAGTTTTAGATTCCGATGCTTCATTTCAGGTTTACTGTATCCCTTGGACCTTCTTATTGACGATGAAAAACAAAAACAAAAGGCACAATGCCGACTTAAGTACAAGAGGACTGACACTCTAACTTTCTATGATTTGAACCTCTCCTGTGAGTCCAGTTATAGATTCCGATGCTTCACTTCAGGTTTGCTGTATCCCTTGGACCTTCTTATTGACGATGAAACACAGAAATTGCATTAGAATTTAATACAAAAGGCACAATGCCGACTTAAGTACAAAGGGCTGACACTCTAACTTTCTATGATTTGAACCTCTCGTGTGAATCCAGTTTTAGATTCGATGCTTCACTTCAGGTTTACTGTATACCTTGGATATTCTTATTGGCGATGAAACACAGAAATTGCATCCGAATTTAATACAAAAGGCACAATGCCGACTTAAGTACAAGAGGAATGACACTCCAACTCTTTTTGATTTGAATCACTCCTCTGAGTCCAGTTGTAGATTCCGATGCTTCACTTCAGGTTTACTGTATCCCTTGGACCTTCATATTGACGATGAAAAACAGAAATTACATCCCAATTTAATACAAAAGGCACAATGCCGACTTAAGTACAAGACTACTGACACTCTAACTTTCTATGATTTGGACCCCTCCTGTGAGTCCAGTTCTAGATTCCGATGCTACACTTCAGGTTTACTGTAATCCTAGGACCTTCTTATTGACGATAAAACATAGAAATTGCATCCGAATTTAATACAAAAGGCATAATGCCGACATACGTACAAGAGGACTGACACTCTAACTCTCTGTGATTTGAACCACTCCTGCGAGTCCAGTTTTAGATTCCAATGCTTCACTTCAGGTTTACTGTATACCTTGAACCATCTTATTGACGATGAAGCACAGAAATTGCATCAGAATTTAATACAAAAGGCACAATGCCGACTTAACTACAAGAGGACTGACACTCTAACTTTCTATGATTTGAACCTTTCCTGTGAGTCCAGTTTTGCTTCACTTCATGATTACTCTATACCATGGACCTTCTTATAGACGATGAAACACGGAAATTGCATCCGAATTTAATACAAAAGGCACAATGCCGACTTAAGTACAAGAGGACTGACACTCTAACTTTCTATGATTTGAACCTCTCCTGTGAGTCCAGTTATACATTCCGATGCTTCACTTCAGGTTTACTGTAATCCTAGGACCTTCTTATTGACGATGAAACACAGAAATAGCATCCAAATTTAATACAAAAGGGGCAATGCCGACGTAAGTACAAGAGGACTGACACACTAACTTTCTATGATTTGAACCTCTCCTGTGAGTCCAGATTTAGATTCCGATGCTTCACTTCAGGTTTACTGTATCCCTTGGACCTTCTTATTGACGATGAAACACAGAAATTGCATCCGAATTTAATACAAAAGGCACAATGCCGACATAAGTACAAGAGGACTGACACTCTTTCTATGATTTGAACCTCTCCTGTGAGTCCAGTTTTGCTTCACTTCAGGATTACCCCATACAATGGACCTTCTTATTGACGATGAAACACAGAAATTGCATCCGAATTTAATACAAAGGCACAATTCCGACTTAAGTACAAGTGGACTGACACTCTAACTTTCTATGATTTGAACCTCTCCTGTGAGTCCAGTTTTAGATTCCGATGCTTCACTTCAGGTTTACTGTATCCCTCAGACCATCTTATTGACGATGAAACACAGAAATTGCATCCGAATTTAATACAAAAGGCACAATGCCGACTTAAGTACAAGAGGACAGACCCTATAACATTCTATGATTTGAACCTCTCCTGTGAGTCCAGTTTTAGGTTCCGATGCTTCACTTCAGGTTTACTGTAAACCTTGGACCTTCTTATTGAGGATGAAACACAGAAATTGCATCCGGATTTAATACACAAGGCACAATGCCGACTTAAGTACAAGAGGACTAACACTCTAACTTTCTATGATTTGAACCTCTCCTGTGAGTCCAGTTTTAGATTCCGATGCTTCACTTCAGGTTTACTGTATACCTTGGACCTTCTTATTGACGATGAAACACAGAAATGGCATCCGAATTTAATACAAAAGGGACAATGGCGACTTAAGTACAAGAGGACTGACACCCTAACTTTCTATGATTTGAACCTCTCCTGTGAGTCCAGTTTTGCTTCACCTCATTATTAGTCTGTACCATGGGCCTTCTTATTGACGATGAAACACAGAAATTGCATCCGAATTTAATACAAAAGTCACAATGCCGACGTAAGTACAAGAGGACTGACACTCTAACTTTCTATGATTTGAACCTCTCCTGTGAGTCCAGTTTTTGATTCCGATGCTTCACTTCAGGCTTACTGCATCCCTTGGACCTTCTTTTTGACGATGAAACACAGAAATTGCATCCGAATTTAATACAAAGGGCAAAATGCCGACTTAAGTTAAAGAAGACTGACACTCTAACTTTCTATGATTTGCACCTCTCCTGTGAGTCCAGTTTTAGATTCCGATGCGTCACTTCAGGTTTACTGTAATCCTTGGACCTTCTTATTGACGATGAAACACAGAAATAGCATCCGAATTTAATGCAAAAGGCACAATGCCGACTTAAGTACAAGTGGACTGACACTCTAACTTTCTATGATTTGAACCTCTCCTGTGAGTCCAGTTTTAGATTCCGATGCTTCATTTCAGGTTTACTGTATCCCTTGGACCTTCTTGTTGACGATGAAAAACAGAAATTGCATCCGAGTTTAATACAAAAGGCACAATGCCGACTTAAGTACAAGAGGACTGACACTCTAACTTTCTATGATTTGAACCTCTCCTGTGAATCCAGTTTTAGATTCGATGCTTCACTTCAGGTTTCCTGTATACCTTGGATATTCTTATTGACGATGAAACACAGAAATTGCATCCGAATTTAATACAAAAAGCACAATGCCGACTTAAGTACAAGAGGAATGACACTCCAACTCTCTATGATTTGAATCTCTCCTCTGAGTCCAGTTGTAGATTCCGATGCTTCACTTCAGGTTTACTGTATCCCTTGGACCTTCATATTGACGATGAAACACAGAAATTACATCCGAATTTAATAAAAAAGGCGCAATGCCGACTTAAGTACAAGACTACTGACACTCTAACTTTCTATGATTTGGACCCCTCCTGTGAGTCCAGTTCTAGATTCCGATGCTACACTTCAGGTTTACTGTAATCCTAGGACCTTCTTATTGACGATGAAAGACAGAAATTGCATCCGAATTTAATACAAAAGGCACAATGCCGACATACGTACAAGAGGACTGACACTCTAACTCTCTGTGATTTGAACCACTCCTGCGAGTCCAGTTTTAGATTCCGATGCTTCACTTCAGGTTTACTGTATACCTTGAACCATCTTATTAACGATGAAGCACAGAAATTGCATCCGAATTTAATACAAAAGGCACAATGCCGACTTAACTACAAGAGGACTGACACTCTAACTTTCTATGATTTGAACCTTTCCTGTGAGTCCAGTTTTGCTTCACTTCATGATTACTCTATACCATGGACCTTCTTATTGACGATGAAACACGGAAATTGCATCCGAATTTAATACAAAAGGCACAATGCCGACTTATGTACAAGAGGACTGACACTCTAACTTTCTATGATTTGAACCTCTCCTGTGAGTCCAGTTATACATTCCGATGCTTCACTTCAGCTTTACTGTATCCCTTGGACCTTCTTATTGACTATGAAACACAGAAATAGCATCCGAATTTAATACAAAAGGCAAAATGCCGACTTAAGTACAAGAGGACTGACACTCTAACTTTCTATGATTTGAACCTCTCCTGTGAGTCCAGTTTTAGATTCCGATGCTTCACTTCAGGTTTACTGTAATCCTTGGACCTTCTTATTGACGATGAAACACAGAAATAGCATCCAAATTTAATACAAAAGGGGCAATGCCGACTTATGTACAAGAGGACTGACTTACTAACTTTCTATGATTTGAACCTCTCCTGTGAGTCCAGATTTAGATTCCGATGCTTCACTTCAGTTTTACTGTATCCCTTGGACCTTCTTATTGACGGTGAAACACAGAAATTGCATCCGAATTTAATACAAAAGGCACAATGCCGACATAAGTACAGGAGGACTGACACACTAACTTTCTATGATTTGAACCTCTCCTGTGAGTCCAGATTTAGATTCCGATGCTTCACTTCAGGATTACTGTATACCTTGGACCTACTTATTGACGATGAAACACAGAAATTGCATCGGAATTTAATACAAAAGGCACAATGCCGACATAAGTACAAGAGGACTGACACTCTTTCTATGATTTGAACCACTCCTGTGAGTCCAGTTTTGCTTCACTTCAGGATTACCCTATACCATGGACCTTCTTATTGACGATGAAACACAGAAATTGCATCCGAATTTAATACAAAGGCACAATGCCGACTTAAGTACAAGTGGACTGACACTCTAATTTTCTATGATTTGAACCTCTCCTGTGGGTCCAGTTTTAGGTTCCGATGCTTCACTTCAGGTTTACTGTATACCTTGGACCTTCCTATTGACGATGAAACACAGAAATTGCATCCGAATTTAATACAAAAGGCACAATGCCGACATAAGTACAAGAGGACTGACACTCTTTCTATCATTTGAACCTCTCCTGTGAGTCCAGTTTTGCTTCACTTCAGGATTACCCTATACAATGGACCTTCTTATTGACGATGAAACACAGAAATTGCATCCGAATTTAATACAAAGGCACAATTCCGACTTAAGTACAAGTGGACTAACACTCTAACTTTCTATGATTTGAACCTCTCCTGTGAGTCCAGTTTTAGATTCCGATGCTTCACTTCAGGTTTACTGTATCCCTCAGACCATCTTATTGACGATGAAACACAGAAATTGCATCCGAATTTAATACAAAAGGCACAATGCCGACTTAAGTTCAAGAGGACAGACCCTATAACATTCTATGATTTGAACCTCTCCTGTGAGTCCAGTTTTAGGTTCCGATGCTTCACTTCAGGTTTACTGTATACGTTGGACCTTCTTATTGACGATGGAACACAGAAATTGCATCCGGATTTAATACACAAGGCACAATGCCGACTTAAGTACAAGAGGACTAACACTCTAACTTTCTATGATTTGAACCTCTCCTGTGAGTCCAGTTTTAGATTCCGATGCTTCACTTCAGGTTTACTGTATACCTTGGACCTTCTTATTGACGATGAAACACAGAAATGGCATCCGAATTTAATACAAAAGGGACAATGCCGACTTAAGTACAAGAGGACTGACACCCTAACTTTCTATGATTTGAACCTCTCCTGTGAGTCCAGTTTTGCTTCACCTCATTATTACTCTGTACCATGGGCCTTCTTATTGACGATGAAACACAGAAATTGCATCCGAATTTAATACAAAAGTCACAATGCCGACTTAAGTACAAGAGGACTGACACTCTAACTTTGTATGATTTGAACCTCTCCTGTGAGTCCAGTTTTTGATTCCGATTCTTCACTTCAGGCTTACTGCATCCCTTGGACCTTCTTTTTGACGATGAAACACAGAAATTGCATCCGAATTTAATACAAAGGGCAAAACGCCGACTTAAGTTAAAGAGGACTGACACTCTAACTTTCTATGATTTGCACCTCTCCTGTGAGTCCAGTTTTAGATTCCGATGCGTCACTTCAGGTTTACTGTAATCCTCGGACCTTCTTATTGACGATGAAACACAGAAATAGCATCCGAATTTAATGCAAAAGGCACAATGCCGACTTAAGGGGATACGGAATCGGATTTTGGGTTAAAAAATCGATTTTTTTTTTATTGGCGTATTATATTCTGCCATGTTTCCTCTTTAAAGTGACGTATCATACATAGCTCTACTACAATTATAACTATTTTATTTTTATATATTTGTGAGATCGGGTATTGCGCTTTAGTTATACACGTCTCTCGTGGCTGACCATGAACTTTTTGGCAGTACCTTTAAAGTGACATGAATTCAAATATCCCGGTTTCCAGCGACTATTTATACACTAGTTGCCCGAAAATGGTTCTCTCTGGTTTCCTCAAGTTACTCTTTGACTTTGTGGCGGGACTGTTTTGTAAACAGTGTGATATAAGAAAGTAGTTGTTGTTGAGTTATTTCGTATTTAGTGCTTCATTTTTCGCAGTGAAAATGCCTAGAGCTAAAGCAAAAGTATTTAAAAAGCGTGTGAACTGGCAAAAGAAAAGAAATAATGATTCATTAGCAAAGCAAAGCAGTTCATCATCATCACTGTTGGAAAATGTGAATCCACTTATTACTGATTTGCCGAACGAACTTACACCAAATGAAAACAGTGCTTCTCATAAAAAACTAAGAGATTTGGAAGAGAAATATAATTTACTTGATAGAGGGAATGAAGTTTTTGAACTCATTGATACGAATATATTGTGTGAAGCTCTTGAAAACAGTTTGTGCTGCAAAAAATGTCATGGAAACGTTTCTCTGAAAGTAGAATCCCATGTTGGCCTGGCTGCCCAGTTTAATTTAATATGCAGTGTTTGTAAATACAGCTGTAAGTTTCCAAGTTCGGTTTCAGTAACTGTAAATAATGGATACAAGAAAACTGAACTTTATAGTGTAAAAATTAGGTTAGTTTATGGATTGCGAGCAATTGGTAAGGGCAAAGCAGCTGGTGATATGCTATGTGGTGTTCTTAATCTTCCAAGTGCACCTTCAAAGTTTGAAGCTTACAATTATGTACTAGGATCTGCAGTTGAAGATGTAGCACAGAAGTCAATGCAGGTTGCTGTGGAAGAAGCAGTGGAAGAAAATGACGGCAGTCGTGACCTCACAGTGGAGTTTGATGGCACGTGGCAGAAAAGGGGCCACACCTCCAACAATGGTGTTGTAACAGCAACTAGTGTTGATACTGGCAAGGTTATTGATGTTGCAATAATGTCTAAATACTGTAGGTGCACAGGCAGGCTGAAAAATGAACACAGTGATGACTGTATTGCTAATTATTATGGTAGTTGTGGTGGCATGGAGGTTGCTGGGGTGAAGAAAATTTTTCATTGCTCTTCACAGTGGTATAATGTTTGCTATGTCAAATATCTGGGAGATGGTGACTCTAAAGCATTCAAAGAAGTTTTGGAAAGCAAACCATATGGGAACAGTGTAAATATAAGCAAACTTGAATGTATAGGACATGTGCAGAAGAGAATGGGTGCCAGACTGAGAAGGTTAAAATCAGTTATGAAAGGGAAAAAACTAGATGATGGGAAAACCTTGGATGGCAGAGGAAGATTGACTGATTCCATAATAGACCACATTCAGAACTGCTATGGCCTTGCAATCAGGCAAAATACAGGCAATCTTGAAGAAATGAGGAGAGCTATATGGGCTTTATATTTCCACACCGCATCCACGGATGAGCATCCACAACATGGTTTGTGCCCCAAAGGTGAAAACAGCTGGTGTAAATACAATAGGGGACTAACAACAGGAGAGAAATACATTCATCACCACAGTCTACCATCAGCCATCATGGCAGAAATAAAGCCCATTTTCAGAGATCTGGCTGACAGAAGTCTTCTGATGAAATGTCTTCACGGAAAAACGCAGAACCCCAACGAGTGCTTGAATAGTGTGATATGGCATCGTCTCCCAAAAACAGTGTTTGTCGGAATTAATACACTACATTTTAGTGTGTATGATGCTGTGGCAACCTTCAATCTTGGAAATATAACTAAATGCCAGGTCCTTCAAAAGTTGGGTATGTGTGTTGGTTCCCGTACGGTACGTGCTATGTTCTTTTTAGATCAGCACAGACTAAGGCATGCTGATAATATAATCAAGACATTAGTGAAAAAAGCAAGACAGGTGCAGAGGGGTGCCAAAAGAAGACTTGAAGATGATTATGAAGACTGTGAAGGGGGTATTAGCTACGGATCAGGAATGTTTTAATCTTCTTTCTCCGTTTCCCGTAAGTTTACTTTTTACTTCATCTAGGAACATTATCTCAGGTACTGGTCAACCTAGAAGTCTGAAATTTTTATGACGTAGTGACATAGGTCCCTATTACATACTGAAACAACGATTTTTTAATTACTTGATTTACAAAAGACTTAGGGGTGATAGTCTAGTAAAAAGCGATGGAAAAAATTTACTTAAAAATAAATGTACAATATCTCTGTAAGAAAATAATTTGACAATAAACTGTTGTTTCAGTATTGTTGTAACATTAGAATGCACATACAGTAAAATTTTTACCTCTCTGTCTCCAGTAGTTTGTGAGAAAATGTTCCCTATAGTAGGCATATATTAACATTGCGGGGATAGGTGATTCCGTATCCCCTTAAGTACAAGTGGACTGACACTCTAACTTTCTATGATTTGAACCTCTCCTGTGAGTCCAGTTTTAGATTCCGATGCTTCATTTCAGGTTTACTGTATCCCTTGGACCTTCTTATTGACGAT
The DNA here is from genome assembly GCF_021461395.2 of Schistocerca americana. Lineage (NCBI taxonomy): Eukaryota > Metazoa > Arthropoda > Insecta > Orthoptera > Acrididae > Schistocerca > Schistocerca americana. The sequence goes on along the minus strand of NC_060120.1, from coordinate 1,067,453,547 downwards.
GAAAAACAGAAATTGCATCCGAATTTAATACAAAAGGCACAATGCCAACTTAAGTACAAGAGGACTGACACTCTAACTTTCTATGATTTGAACCTCTCCTGTGAATCCAGTTTTAGATTCGATGCTTCACTTCAGGTTTCCTGTATACCTTGGATATTCTTATTGACGATGAAACACAGAAATTGCATCCGAATTTAATACAAAAGGCACAATGCCGACTTAAGTACAAGAGGAATGACACTCCAACTCTCTATGATTTGAATCACTCCTCTGAGTCCAGTTGTAGATTCCGATGCTTCACTTCAGGTTTACTGTATCCCTTGGACCTTCATATTGACGATGAAACACAGAAATTACATCCGAATTTAATAAAAAAGGCGCAATGCCGACTTAAGTACAAGACTGCTGACACTCTAACTTTCTATGATTTGGACCCCTCCTGTGAGTCCAGTTCTAGATTCCGATGCTACACTTCAGGTTTACTGTAATCCTAGGACCTTCTTATTGACGATGAAAGACAGAAATTGCATCCAAATTTAATACAAAAGGCACAATGCCGACATACGTACAAGAGGACTGACACTCTAACTCTCTGTGATTTGAACCACTCCTGCGAGTCCAGTTTTAGATTCCGATGCTTTACTTCAGGTTTACTGTATACCTTGAACCATCTTATTAACGATGAAGCACAGAAATTGCATCCGAATTTAATACAAAAGACACAATGCCGACTTAACTACAAGAGGACTGACACTCTAACTTTCTATGATTTGAACCTTTCCTGTGAGTCCAGTTTTGCTTCACTTCATGATTACTCTATACCATGGACCTTCTTATTGACGATGAAACACGGAAATTGCATCCGAATTTAATACAAAAGGCACAATGCCGACTTAAGTACAAGAGGACTGACACTCTAACTTTCTATGATTTGAACCTCTCCTGTGAGTCCAGTTATACATTCCAATGCTTCTCTTCAGCTTTACTGTATCCCTTGGACCTTCTTATTGACTATGAAACACAGAAATAGCATCCGAATTTAATACAAAAGGCACAATGCCGACTTAAGTACAAGAGGACTGACACTCTAACTTTCTATGAATTGAACCTCTCCTGTGAGTCCAGTTTTAGATTCCGATGCTTCACTTCAGGTTTACTGTAATCCTTGGACCTTCTTATTGACGATGAAACACAGAAATAGCATCCAAATTTAATACAAAAGGGGCAATGCCGACTTAAGTACAAGAGGACTGACTTACTAACTTTCTATGATTTGAACCTCTCCTGTGAGTCCAGATTTAGATTCCGATGCTTCACTTCAGTTTTACTGTATCCCTTGGACCTTCTTATTGACGATGAAACACAGAAATTGCATCCGAATTTAATACAAAAGGCACAATGCCGACATAAGTACAAGAGGACTGACACACTTTCTATTATTTGAACCTCTCCTGTGAGTCCAGTTTTGCTTCACTTCAGGATTACCCTATACAATGGACCTTCTTATTGACGATGAAACACAGAAATTGCATCCGAATTTAATACAAAGGCACAATTCCGACTTAAGTACAAGTGGACTGACACTCTAACTTTCTATGATTTGAACCTCTCCTGTGAGTCCAGTTTTAGATTCCGATGCTTCAATTCAGGTTTACTGTATCCCTCAGACCATATTATTGACGATGAAACACAGAAATTGCATCCGAATTTAATACAAAAGACACAATGCCGACTTAAGTACAAGAGGACAGACCCTATAACCTTCTATGATTTGAACCTCTCCTGTGAGTCCAGTTTTAGGTTCCGATGCTTCACTTCAGGTTTACTGTATACCTTGGACCTTCTTATTGACGATGAAACACAGAAATTGCATCCGGATTTAATACACAAGGCACAATGCCGACTTAAGTACAAGAGGACTAACACTCTAACTTTCTATGATTTGAACCTCTCCTGTGAGTCCAGTTTTAGATTCCGATGCTTCACTTCAGGTTTACTGTATACCTTGGACCCTCTTATTGACGATGAAACACAGAAATGGCATCCGAATTTAATACAAAAGGGACAATGCCGACTTAAGTACAAGAGGACTGACACTCTAACTTTCTATGATTTGAACCACTCCTGTGAGTCCAGTTTTGCTTCACCTCATTATTACTCTGTACCATGGACCTTCTTATTGACGATGAAACACAGAAATTGCATCCGAATTTAATACAAAGGGCAAAATGCCGACTTCAGTACAAGAGGACTGACACTCTAACTTTCTATGATTTGAACCTCTCCTGTGAGTCCAGTTTTAGATTCCGATGCTTCACTTCAGGTTTACTGTAATCCTTGGACCTTCTTATTGACGATGAAACACAGAAATAGCATCCAAATTTAATACAAAATGGGCAATGCCGACTTAAGTACAAGAGGACTGACACACTAACTTTCTATGATTTGAACCTCTCCTGTGAGTCCAGATTTAGATTCCGATGCTTCACTTCAGGTTTACTGTATCACTTGGACCTTCTTATTGACGATGAAACACAGAAATTGCATCCGAATGTAATACAAAAGGCACAATGCCGACATAAGTACAAGAGGACTGACACTCTTTCTATGATTTGAACCTCTCCTGTGAGTCCAGTTTTGCTTCACTTCAGGATTACCCTATACCATGGACCTTCTTATTGACGATGAAACACAGAAATTGCATCCGAATTTAATACAAAGGCACAATGCCGACTTAAGTACAAGTGGACTGACACTCTAACTTTCTATGATTTGAACCTCTCCTGTGAGTCCAGTTTTTGATTCCGATGCTTCACTTCAGGCTTACTGCATCCCTTGGACCTTCTTATTGACTATGAAACACAGAAATAGCATCCGAATTTAATACAAAAGGCACAATGCCGACTTAAGTACAAGAGGACTGACACTCTAACTTTCTATGATTTGAACCTCTCCTGTGAGTCCAGTTTTAGATTCCGATGCTTCACTTCAGGTTTACTGTAATCCTTGGACCTTCTTATTGACGATGAAACACAGAAATAGCATCCAAATTTAATACAAAAGGGGCAATGCCGACTTAAGTACAAGAGGACTGACTTACTAACTTTCTATGATTTGAACCTCTCCTGTGAGTCCAGATTTAGATTCCGATGCTTCACTTCAGTTTTACTGTATCCCTTGGACCTTCTTATTGACGATGAAACACAGAAATTGCATCCGAATTTAATACAAAAGGCACAATGCCGACATAAGTACAAGAGGACTGACACTCTTTCTATGATTTGAACCTCTCCTGTGAGTCCAGTTTTGCTTCACTTCAGGATTACCCTATACAATGGACCTTCTTATTGACGATGAAACACAGAAATTGCATCCGAATTTAATACAAAGGCACAATTCCGACTTAAGTACAAGTGGACTGACACTCTAACTTTCTATGATTTGAACCTCTCCTGTGAGTCCAGTTTTAGATTCCGATGCTTCAATTCAGGTTTACTGTATCCCTCAGACCATCTTATTGACGATGAAACACAGAAATTGCATCCGAATTTAATACAAAAGACACAATGCCGACTTAAGTACAAGAGGACAGACCCTATAACCTTCTATGATTTGAACCTCTCCTGTGAGTCCAGTTTTAGGTTCCGATGCTTCACTTCAGGTTTACTGTATACCTTGGACCTTCTTATTGACGATGAAACACAGAAATTGCATCCGGATTTAATACACAAGGCACAATGCCGACTTAAGTACAAGAGGACTAACACTCTAACTTTCTATGATTTGAACCTCTCCTGTGAGTCCAGTTTTAGATTCCGATGCTTCACTTCAGGTTTACTGTATACCTTGGACCCTCTTATTGACGATGAAACACAGAAATGGCATCCGAATTTAATACAAAAGCGACAATGCCGACTTAAGTACAAGAGGACTAACACTCTAACTTTCTATGATTTGAACCACTCCTGTGAGTCCAGTTTTGCTTCACCTCATTATTACTCTGTACCATGGACCTTCTTATTGACGATGAAACACAGAAATTGCATCCGAATTTAATACAAAGGGCAAAATGCCGACTTCAGTACAAGAGGACTGACACTCTAACTTTCTATGATTAGAACCTCTCCTGTGAGTCCAGTTTTAGATTCCGATGCTTCACTTCAGGTTTACTGTAATCCTTGGACCTTCTTATTGACGATGAAACACAGAAATAGCATCCAAATTTAATACAAAAGGGGCAATGCCGACTTAAGTACAAGAGGACTGACACACTAACTTTCTATGATTTGAACCTCTCCTGTGAGTCCAGATTTAGATTCCGATGCTTCACTTCAGGTTTACTGTATCACTTGGACCTTCTTATTGACGATGAAACACAGAAATTGCATCCGAATGTAATACAAAAGGCACAATGCCGACATAAGTACAAGAGGACTGACACTCTTTCTATGATTTGAACCTCTCCTGTGAGTCCAGTTTTGCTTCACTTCAGGATTACCCTATACCATGGACCTTCTTATTGACGATGAAACACAGAAATTGCATCCGAATTTAATACAAAGGCACAATGCCGACTTAAGTACAAGTGGACTGACACTCTAACTTTCTATGATTTGAACCTCTCCTGTGAGTCCAGTTTTTGATTCTGATGCTTCACTTCAGGCTTACTGCATCCCTTGGACCTTCTTATTAACGATGAAAGACAGAAATTGCATCCGAATTTAATACAAAGGGCAAAATGCCGACTTAAGTACAAGAGGACTGACACTCTAACTTTCAATGATTTGCACCTCTCCTGTGAGTCCAGTTTTAGATTCCGATGCTTCACTTCAGGTTTACTGTAATCCTTGGACCTTCTTATTGACGATGAAACACAGAAATAGCATACGAATTTAATACAAAAGGCACAATGCCGACTTAAGTACAAGAGGACTGACACTCTAACTTTCTATGATTTGAACCTCTCCTGTGAGTCCAGTTTTAGATTCCGATGCTTCATTTCAGGTTTACTTTATCCCTTGGACCTTCTTATTGACGATGAAACACAGAAATTGCATCCGAATTTAATACAAAAGGCACAATGCCGACTTAAGTACAAGAGGACTGACGCTCTAATTTTCTATGATTTGAATCTCTTCTGTGAGTCCAGTTTTAGATTCCGATGCTTCATTTCAGGTTTACAGTATTCCTTGGACCTTCATATTGACGATGAGTCACAGAAATTAAATCTGAATTTAATACAAAATTCACAATGCCGACTTAAGTACAAGATTACTGACACTCTAACTTTCTATGATTTGAACCTCTCCTGTGAGTCCAGTTATAGATTCCGATGCTTCACTTCAGGTTTGCTGTATCCCTTGGACCTTCTTATTGACGATGAAACACAGAAATTGCATCCGAATTTAATACAAAAGTGACAATGCCGACTTAAGTACAAAGGACTGACACTCTAACTTTCTATGATTTGAACCTCTCCTGTGAGTCCAGTTTTTGATTCGATGCTTCACTTCAGGTTTACTGTATACCTTGGACATTCTTATTGACGATGAAACACAGAAATAGCACCCGAATTTAATACAAAAGGCACAATGCCGACTTAAGTACAAGAGGACTGACACTCTGACTTCCTATGATTTGAACCTTTCCTGTGGGTCCTGTATTAGATTCCAATGCTTCACTTCAGGTTTACTGTATCCCTTGGAACTTCATATTGACGATGAGACACAGAAATTCCATCTGAATTTAATACAAACGGCACAATGCCGATATAAGTACAAGAGGACTGACACTCTAACTTTCTATGATTTGAACCACTCCTGTGTAACCAGTTATGGATTCCGATGCTTCACTTCAGGTTTGCTGTATCCCTTGGACCTACTTATTGACGATGAAACACAGAAATTGCATCCGAATTTAATACAAAATGCACGATGCCGACTTAAGTACAAGAGGACAGACCCTATAACATTCTATGATTTGACCCTCTCCTGTGAGTCCAGTTTTAGGTTCCGATGCTTCACTTCAGGTTTACTGTATACCTTGGACCTTCTTATTGACGATGAAACACAGAAATTGCATCCGAATTTAATACACAAGGCACAATGCCGACTTAAGTACAAGAGGACTAACACTCTAACTTTCTATGATTTGAACCTCTCCTGTGAGTCCAGTTTTAGATTCCGATGCTTCACTTCAGGTTTACTGTATACCTTGGACCTTCTTATTGACGATGAAACACAGAAATTGCATCCGAATTTAATACACAATGCACAATGCCGACTTAAGGACAAGAGGACTGACACTCTAACTTTCTATGATTTGAACCTCTCCTGTGAGTCCAGTTTTAGATTCCGATGCTTCACTTCAGGTTTACTGTAATCCTTGGACCTTCTTATTGACGATGAAACACAGAAATAGCATCCAAATTTAATACAAAAGGGGCAATGCCGACATAAGTACAAGAGGACTGACACACTAACTTTCTATGATTTGAACCTCTCCTGTGAGTCAAGATTTAGATTCCGATGTTTTACTTCAGGTTTACTGTATCCCTTGGACCTTCTTATTGACGATGAAACACAGAAATTGCATCCGAATTTAATACAAAAGGCACAATGCCGACTTAAGTACAAGAGGACTGACACTCTAACTTTCTATGATTTGAACCTCTCCTGTGAGTCCAGTTTTGCTTCACCTCATTATAACTCTGTATCATGGACCTTCTTATTGACGATGAAACACAGAAATTGCATCCGAATTTGATACAAAAGTCACAATGCCGACTTAAGTACAAGAGGACTGACACTCTAACTTTCAATGATTTGAACCTCTCCTGTGAGTCCAGTTTTTGATTCCGAAGCTTCACTTCAGGCTTACTGCATCCCTTGGACCTTCTTATTTACGATGAAACACAGAAATTGCATCCGAATTTAATACAAAGGGCAAAATGCCGGCTTAAGTACAAGAGGACTGACACTCTAACTTTGTATGATTTGCACCTCTCCTGTGAGTCCAGTTTTAGATTCCGATGCTTCACTTCAGGTTTACTGTAATCCTTGGACCTTCTTATTGACGATGAAACACAGAAATAGCATACGAATTTAATACAAAAGGCACAATGCCGACTTAAGTACAAGAGGACTGACACTCTAACTTTCTATGATTGGAACCTCTCCTGTGAGTCCAGTTTTTGATTCCGATGCTTCACTTCAGGCTTACTGCATCCCTTGGACCGTCTTATTGACGATGAAACACAGAAATTGCATCCGAATTTAATACAAAGGGCAAAATGCCGACTTACGCACAAGAGGACTGACACTCTAACTTTCTATGATTTGAACCTCTCCTGTGAGTCCAGTTTTAGATTCCGATGCTTCACTTCAGGTTTACTGTAATCCTTGGACCTTCTTATTGACGATGAAACACAGAAATAGCATCCAAATTTAATGCAAAAGGCACAATGCCGACTTAAGTACAAGTGGACTGACACTCTAACTTTCTATGATTTGAACCTCTCCTGTGAGTCCAGTTTTAGATTCCGATGCTTCATTTCAGGTTTACTGCATCCCTTGGACCTTCTTATTGACGATGAAAAACAGAAATTGCATCCGAATTTAATACAAAGGCACAATGCCGACTTAGGTACAAGAGGACTGACACTCTAACTTTCTATGATTTGAACCTCTCCTGTGAGTCCAGTTATAGATTCCGATGCTTCACTTCAGGTTTGCTGTATCCCTTGGACCTTCTTATTGAAGATGAAACACAGAAATTGCATCCGAATTTAATACAAAAGGCACAATGCCGACTTAAGTACAAAGGGCTGACACTCTAACTTTCTATGATTTGAACCTCTCCTGTGAATCCAGTTTTAGATTCGATGCTTCACTTCAGGTTTACTGTATACCTTGGATATTCTTATTGACGATGATACACAGAAATTGCATCCGAATTTAATACAAAAGGCACAATGCCGACTTAAGTACAAGAGGAATGACACTCCAAATCTCTATGATTTGAATCACTCCTCTGAGTCCAGTTGTAGATTCCGATGCTTCACTTCAGGTTTACTGTATCCCTTCGACCTTCATATTGACGATGAAACACAGAAATTGCATCCGAATTTAATACAAAAGGCACAATGTCGACTTAAGTACAAGACTACTGACACTCTAACTTTCTATGATTTGGACCCCTCCTGTGAGTCCAGTTCTAGATTCCGATGCTACACTTCAGTATTACTGTAATCCTAGGACCTTCTTATTGACGATGAAACACAGAAATTGCATCCGAATTTAATACAAAAGGCACAATGCCGACATACGTACAAGAGGACTGACACACTAACTCTCTGTGATTTGAACCACTCCTGCGTGTCCAGTTTTAGATTCCGATGCTTCACTTCAGGTTTACTGCATACCTTGAACCATCTTATTAACGATGAAGCACAGAAATTGCATCCGAATTTAATACAAAAGGCACAGTGCCGACTTAACTACAAGAGGACTGACACTCTAACTTTCTATGATTTGAACCTCTCCTGTGAGTCCAGTTATACATTCCGATGCTCCACTTCAGCTTTACTGTATCCCTTGGACCTTCTTATTGACTATGAAACACAGAAATAGCATCCGAATTTAATACAAAAGGCACAATGCCGACTTAAGGACAAGAGGACTGACACTCTAACTTTCTATGATTTGAACCTCTCCTGTGAGTCCAGTTTTAGATTCCGATGCTTCACTTCAGGTTTACTGTAATCCTTGGACCTTCTTATTGACGATGAAACACAGAAATAGCATCCAAATTTAATACAAAAGGGGCAATGCCGACATAAGTACAAGAGGACTGACACACTAACTTTCTATGATTTGAACCTCTCCTGTGAGTCCAGATTTAGATTCCGATGCTTCACTTCAGGTTTACTGTATCCCTTGGACCTTCTTATTGACGATGAAACACAGAAATTGCATCCGAATTTAATACAAAAGGCACAATGCCGACTTAAGTACAAGAGGACTGACACTCTAACTTTCTATGATTTGAACCTCTCCTGTGAGTCCAGTTTTGCTTCACCTCATTATAACTCTGTATCATGGACCTTCTTATTGACGATGAAACACAGAAATTGCATCCGAATTTGATACAAAAGTCACAATGCCGACTTAAGTACAAGAGGACTGACACTCTAACTTTCAATGATTTGAACCTCTCCTGTGAGTCCAGTTTTTGATTCCGAAGCTTCACTTCAGGCTTACTGCATCCCTTGGACCTTCTTATTTACGATGAAACACAGAAATTGCATCCGAATTTAATACAAAGGGGAAAATGCCGGCTTAAGTACAAGAGGACTGACACTCTAACTTTGTATGATTTGCACCTCTCCTGTGAGTCCAGTTTTGGATTCCGATGCTTCACTTCAGGTTTACTGTAATCCTTGGACCTTCTTATTGACGATGAAACACAGAAATAGCATCCGAATTTAATACAAAAGGCCCAATGCCGACTTAAGTACAAGAGGACTGACACTCTAACTTTCTATGATTTGAACCTCTCCTGTGAGTCCAGTTTTGCTTCACCTCATTATAACTCTGTATCATGGACCTTCTTATTGACGATGAAACACAGAAATTGCATCCGAATTTGATACAAAAGTCACAATGCCGACTTAAGTACAAGAGGACTGACACTCTAACTTTCTATGATTGGAACCTCTCCTGTGAGTCCAGTTTTTGATTCCGATGCTTCACTTCAGGCTTACTGCATCCCTTGGACCGTCTTATTGACGATGAAACACAGAAATTGCATCCGAATTTAATACAAAGGGCAAAATGCAGACTTACGCACAAGAGGACTGACACTCTAACTTTCTATGATTTGAACCTCTCCTGTGAATCCAGTTTTAGATTCGATGCTTCACTTCAGGTTTACTGTATACCTTGGATATTCTTATTGACGATGAAACACAGATATTGCATCCGAATTTTATTCCAAAAGGCACAATGCCGACTTAAGTACAAGAGGAATGACACTCCAAATCTCTATGATTTGAATCACTCCTCTGAGTCCAGTTGTAGATTCCGATGCTTCACTTCAGGTTTACTGTATCCCTTGGACCTTCATATTGACGATGAAACACAGAAATTGCATCCGAATTTAATACAAAAGGCACAATGTCGACTTAAGTACAGGACTACTGACACTCTAACTTTCTATGATTTGGACCCCTCCTGTGAGTCCAGTTTTAGATTCCGATGCTTCACTTCAGGTTTACTGTAATCCTTGGACCTTCTTATTGACGATGAAACACAGAAATAGCATACGAATTTAATACAAAAGGCACAATGCCGACTTAAGTACAAGAGGACTGACACTCTAACTTTCTATGATTGGAACCTCTCCTGTGAGTCCAGTTTTTGATTCCGATGCTTCACTTCAGGCTTACTGCATCCCTTGGACCGTCTTATTGACGATGAAACACAGAAATTGCATCCGAATTTAATACAAAGGGCAAAATGCCGACTTACGCACAAGAGGACTGACACTCTAACTTTCTATGATTTGAACCTCTCCTGTGAGTCCAGTTTTAGATTCCGATGCTTCACTTCAGGTTTACTGTAATCCTTGGACCTTCTTATTGACGATGAAACACAGAAATAGCATCCAAATTTAATGCAAAAGGCACAATGCCGACTTAAGTACAAGTGGACTGACACTCTAACTTTCTATGATTTGAACCTCTCCTGTGAGTCCAGTTTTAGATTCCGATGCTTCATTTCAGGTTTACTGCATCCCTTGGACCTTCTTATTGACGATGAAAAACAGAAATTGCATCCGAATTTAATACAAAGGCACAATGCCGACTTAGGTACAAGAGGACTGACACTCTAACTTTCTATGATTTGAACCTCTCCTGTGAGTCCAGTTATAGATTCCGATGCTTCACTTCAGGTTTGCTGTATCCCTTGGACCTTCTTATTGAAGATGAAACACAGAAATTGCATCCGAATTTAATACAAAAGGCACAATGCCGACTTAAGTACAAAGGGCTGACACTCTAACTTTCTATGATTTGAACCTCTCCTGTGAATCCAGTTTTAGATTCGATGCTTCACTTCAGGTTTACTGTATACCTTGGATATTCTTATTGACGATGATACACAGAAATTGCATCCGAATTTAATACAAAAGGCACAATGCCGACTTAAGTACAAGAGGAATGACACTCCAAATCTCTATGATTTGAATCACTCCTCTGAGTCCAGTTGTAGATTCCGATGCTTCACTTCAGGTTTACTGTATCCCTTCGACCTTCATATTGACGATGAAACACAGAAATTGCATCCGAATTTAATACAAAAGGCACAATGTCGACTTAAGTACAAGACTACTGACACTCTAACTTTCTATGATTTGGACCCCTCCTGTGAGTCCAGTTCTAGATTCCGATGCTACACTTCAGTATTACTGTAATCCTAGGACCTTCTTATTGACGATGAAACACAGAAATTGCATCCGAATTTAATACAAAAGGCACAATGCCGACATACGTACAAGAGGACTGACACACTAACTCTCTGTGATTTGAACCACTCCTGCGTGTCCAGTTTTAGATTCCGATGCTTCACTTCAGGTTTACTGCATACCTTGAACCATCTTATTAACGATGAAGCACAGAAATTGCATCCGAATTTAATACAAAAGGCACAGTGCCGACTTAACTACAAGAGGACTGACACTCTAACTTTCTATGATTTGAACCTCTCCTGTGAGTCCAGTTATACATTCCGATGCTTCACTTCAGCTTTACTGTATCCCTTGGACCTTCTTATTGACTATGAAACACAGAAATAGCATCCGAATTTAATACAAAAGGCACAATGCCGACTTAAGGACAAGAGGACTGACACTCTAACTTTCTATGATTTGAACCTCTCCTGTGAGTCCAGTTTTAGATTCCGATGCTTCACTTCAGGTTTACTGTAATCCTTGGACCTTCTTATTGACGATGAAACACAGAAATAGCATCCAAATTTAATACAAAAGGGGCAATGCCGACATAAGTACAAGAGGACTGATACACTAACTTTCTATGATTTGAACCTCTCCTGTGAGTCCAGATTTAGATTCCGATGCTTCACTTCAGGTTTACTGTATCCCTTGGACCTTCTTATTGACGATGAAACACAGAAATTGCATCCGAATTTAATACAAAAGGCACAATGCCGACTTAAGTACAAGAGGACTGACACTCTAACTTTCTATGATTTGAACCTCTCCTGTGAGTCCAGTTTTGCTTCACCTCATTATAACTCTGTATCATGGATCTTCTTATTGACGATGAAACACAGAAATTGCATCCGAATTTGATACAAAAGTCACAATGCCGACTTAAGTACAAGAGGACTGACACTCTAACTTTCAATGATTTGAACCTCTCCTGTGAGTCCAGTTTTTGATTCCGAAGCTTCACTTCAGGCTTACTGCATCCCTTGGACCTTCTTATTTACGATGAAACACAGAAATTGCATCCGAATTTAATACAAAGGGCAAAATGCCGGCTTAAGTACAAGAGGACTGACACTCTAACTTTGTATGATTTGCACCTCTCCTGTGAGTCCAGTTTTAGATTCCGATGCTTCACTTCAGGTTTACTGTAATCCTTGGACCTTCTTATTGACGATGAAACACAGAAATAGCATACGAATTTAATACAAAAGGCACAATGCCGACTTAAGTACAAGAGGACTGACACTCTAACTTTCTATGATTGGAACCTCTCCTGTGAGTCCAGTTTTTGATTCCGATGCTTCACTTCAGGCTTACTGCATCCCTTGGACCGTCTTATTGACGATGAAACACAGAAATTGCATCCGAATTTAATACAAAGGGCAAAATGCCGACTTACGCACAAGAGGACTGACACTCTAACTTTCTATGATTTGAACCTCTCCTGTGAATCCAGTTTTAGATTCGATGCTTCACTTCAGGTTTACTGTATACCTTGGATATTCTTATTGACGATGAAACACAGATATTGCATCCGAATTTTATTCCAAAAGGCACAATGCCGACTTAAGTACAAGAGGAATGACACTCCAAATCTCTATGATTTGAATCACTCCTCTGAGTCCAGTTGTAGATTCCGATGCTTCACTTCAGGTTTACTGTATCCCTTGGACCTTCATATTGACGATGAAACACAGAAATTGCATCCGAATTTAATACAAAAGGCACAATGTCGACTTAAGTACAAGACTACTGACACTCTAACTATCTATGATTTGGACCCCTCCTGTGAGTCCAGTTCTAGATTCCGATGCTACACTTCAGGTTTACTGTAATCCTAGGACCTTCTTATTGACGATAAAACACAGAAATTGCATCCGAATTTAATACAAAAGGGACAATGCCGACATACGTACAAGAGGACTGACACACTAACTCTCTGTGATTTGAACCACTCCTGCGAGTCCAGTTTTAGATTCCGATGCTTCACTTCAGGTTTACTGTATACCTTGAACCATCTTATTAACGATGAAGCACAGAAATTGCATCCGAATTTAATACAAAAGGCACAATGCCGACTTAACTACAAGAGGACTGACACTCTAACTTTCTATGATTTGAACCTCTCCTGTGAGTCCAGTTATACATTCCGATGCTTCACTTCAGCTTTACTGTATCCCTTGGACCTTCTTATTGACTATGAAACACAGAAATAGCATCCGAATTTAATACAAAAGGCACAATACCGACTTAAGTACAAGAGGACTGACACTCCAACTTTCTATGATTTGAACCTCTCCTGTGAGTCCAGTTTTAGATTCCGATGCTTCACTTCAGGTTTACTGTAATCCTTGGACCTTCTTATTGACGATGAAACACAGAAATAGCATCCAAATTTCATACAAAAGGGGCAATGTGGACATAAGTACGAGAGGACTGACACACTAACTTTCTATGATTTGAACCTCTCCTGTGAGTCCAGATTTAGATTCCGATGCTTCACTTCAGGTTTACTGTATCCCTTGGACCTTCTTATTGACGATGAAACACAGAAATTGCATCCGAATTTAATACAAAAGGCACAATGCCGACATAAGTACAAGAGGACTGACACTCTTTCTATGATTTGAACCTCTCCTGTGAGTCCAGTTTTGCTTCACTTCAGGATTACCCTATACAATGGACCTTCTTATTGACGATGAAACACAGAAATTGCATCCGAATTTAATACAAAGGCACAATTCCGACTTAAGTACAAGTGGACTGACCCTCTAACTTTCTATGATTTGAACCTCTCCTGTGAGTCCAGTTTTAGATTCCGATGCTTCACTTCAGGTTTACTGTCTCCCTCAGACCATCTTATTGACGATGAAACACAGAAATTGCATCCGAATTTAATACAAATGGCACAATGCCGACTTAAGTACAAGAGGACAGACCCTATAACATTCTATGATTTGAACCTCTCCTGTGAGTCCAGTTTTAGTTTCCGATGCTTCACTTCAGGTTTACTGTATACCTTGGACCTTCTTATTGACGATGAAACACAGAAATTGCATCCGGATTTAATACACAAGGCACAATGCCGACTTAAGTACAAGAGGACTAACACTCTAACTTTCTATGATTTGAACCTCTCCTGTGAGTCCAGTTTTAGATTCCGATGCTTCACTTCAGGTTTACTGTATACCTTGGACCTTCTTATTGACGATGAAACACAGAAATGGCATCCGAATTTAATACAAAAGGGACAATGCCGACCTAAGTACAAGAGGACTGACACCCTAACTTTCTGTGATTTGAACCTCTCCTGTGAGTCCAGTTTTGCTTCACCTCATTATTACTCTGTTCCATGGACCTTCTTATTGACGATGAAACACAGAAATTGCATCCGAATTTAATACAAAAGTCTCAATGCCGACTTAAGTACAAGAGGACTGGTACTCTAACTTTCTATGATTTGAACCTCTCCTGTGAGTCCAGTTTTTGATTCCGATGCTTCACTTCAGGCTTACTGCATCCCTTGGACCTTCTTTTTGACGATGAAACACAGAAATTGCATCCGAATTTAATACAAAGGGCAAAATGCCGACTTAAGTAAAAGAGGACTGACACTCTAACTTTCTATGATTTGCACCTCTCCTGAGAGTCCAGTTTTAGATTCCGATGCGTCACTTCAGGTTTACTGAAATCCTTGGACCTTCTTACTGACGATGAAACACAGAAATAGCATCCGAATTTAATGCAAAAGGCACAATGCCGACTTAAAGACAAGTGGACTGACACTCTAACTTTCTATGATTTGAACCTCTCCTGTGAGTCCAGTTTTAGATTCCGATGCTTCATTTCAGGTTTACTGTATCCCTTGGACCTTTTTATTGACGATGAAAAACAGAAATTGCATCCGAATTTAATACAAAAGGCACAATGCCGACTTAAGTACAAGAGGACTGACACTCTAACTTTCTATGATTTGAACCTCTCCTGTGAGTCCAGTTATAGATTCCGATGCTTCACTTCAGGTTTGCTGTATCCCTTGGACCTTCTTATTGACGATGAAACACAGAAATTGCATCCGAATTTAATACAAAAGGCACAATTCCGACTTAAGTACAAAGGGTTGACACTCTAACTTTCTATGATTTGAACCTCTCCTGTGAATCCAGTTTTAGATTCGATGCTTCACTTCAGGTTTACTGTATACCTTGGATATTCTTATTGACGATGAAACACAGACATTGCATCCGAATTTAATACAAAAGGCACAATGCCGACTTAAGTACAAGAGGAATGACACTCCAACTCTCTATGATTTGAATCACTCCTCTGAGTCCAGTTGTAGATTCCGATGCTTCACTTCAGGTTTACTGTATCCCTTGGACCTTCATATTGACGATGAAACACAGAAATTACATCCGAATTTAATACAAAAGGCACAATGCCGACTTAAGTACAAGACTACTGACACTCTAACTTTCTATGATTTGAACCTCTCCTGTGAGTCCAGTTTTAGATTCCGATGCTTCACTTCAAATTTACTGTAATCCTTGGACCTTCTTATTGACGATGAAACACAGAAATAGCATCCAAATTTAATACAAAAGGGGCAATGCCGACTTAAGTACAAGAGGACTGACACACTAACTTTCTATGATTTGAACCTCTCCTGTGAGTCCAGATTTAGATTCCGATGCTTCACTTCAGGTTTACTGTATCCCTCAGACCATCTTATTGACGATGAAACACAGAAATTGCATCCGAATTTAATACAAAAGGCACAATGCCGACTTAAGTACAAGAGGACAGACCCTATAACATTCTATGATTTGAACCACTCCTGTGAGTCCAGTTTTAGTTTCCGATGCTTCACTTCATATTTACTGTATACCTTGGACCTTCTTATTGACGATGAAACACAGAAATTGCATCCGGATTTAATACACAAGGCACAATGCCGACTTAAGTACAAGAGGACTAACACTCTAACTTTCTATGATTTGAACCTCTCCTGTGAGTCCAGTTTTAGATTCCGATGCTTCACTTCAGGTTTACTGTATACCTTGGACCTTCTTATTGACGATGAAACACAGAAATGGCATCCGAATTTAATACAAAAGGGACAATGCCGACTTAAGTACAAGAGGACTGACACTCTAACTTTCTATGATTTGAACCTCTCCTGTGAGTCCAGTTTTGCTTCACCTCATTATTACTCTGTACCATGGACCTTCTTATTGACGATGAAACACAGAAATTGCATCCAAATTTAATACAAAGGGCAAAATGCCGACTTATGTAAAAGAGGACTGACACTCTAACTTTCTATGATTTGCACCTCTCCTGTGAGTCCAGTTTTAGATTCCGATGCTTCACTTCAGGTTTTCTGTAATCCTTGGACCTTCTTATTGACGATGAAACACAGAAATAGCATACGAATTTAATACAAAAGGCACAATGCCGACTTAAGTACATGAGGACTGACACTCTAACTTTCTATGATTTGAACCTCTGCTGTGAGTCCAGTTTTAGATTCCGATGCTTCACTTCAGGTTTACTGTATCCCTCAGACCATCTTATTGACGATGAAACACAGAAATTGCATCCGTATTTAATACAAAATTCACAATGCCGAATTAAGTACAAGAGGACAGACCCTATAACATTCTATGATTTGAACCACTCCTGTGAGTCCAGTTTTAGTTTCCGATGCTTCACTTCATATTTACTGTATACCTTGGACCTTCTTATTGACGATGAAAAACAGAAATTGCATCCGAATGTAATTCAAAAGGCACAATGCCGACTTAAGTACAAGAGGACTGACGCTCTAATTTTCTATGATTTGAACCTCTTCTGTGAGTCCAGTTTTAGATTCCGATGCTTCACTTCAGGTTTACTGTATTCCTTGGACCTTCATATTGACGATGAGACACAGAAATTCCATCTGAATTTAATACAAAAGGCACAATGCCGACTTAAGTACAAGAGGACTGACACTCTAACTTTCTATGATTTGAACCTCTCCTGTGAGTCCAGTTTTAGATTCCGATGCTTCACTTCAGGTTTACTGTTATCCTTGGACCTTCTTATTGACGATGAAACTGAGAAATAGCATCCAAATTTAATACAAAAGGGGCAATGCCGACTTAAGTACAAGAGGACTGACACACTAACTTTCTATGATTTGAACCTGTCCTGTGAGTCCAGATTTAGATTCCGATGCTTCACTTCAGGTTTACTGTATCCCTTGGACCTTCTTTTTGACGATGAAACACAGAAATTGCATCCGATTTTAATACAAAAGGCACAATGCCAACATAAGTACAAGAGGACTGACTCTCTTTCTATGATTTGAACCCCTCCTGTGAGTCCAGTTTTGCTTCACTTTAGGATTACCCTATACCATGGACCTTCTTATTGACGATGAAACACAGAAATTGCATCCGAATTTAATACAAAGGCACAATGCCGACATTAGTACAAGTGGACTGACACTCTAACTTTCTATGATTTGAACCTCTTCTGTGAGTCCAGTTTTAGATTCCGATGCTTCACTTCAGGTTTACTGTATCCCTCAGACCTACTTATTGACGATGAAACACAGAAATTGCATCCGAATCTAATACAAAAGGCACAATGCCGACTTAAGTACAAGAGGACAGACCCTATAACATTCTGTGATTTGAACCTCTCCTATGAGTCCAGTTTTAGGTTCCGATGCTTCACTTCAGGTTTACTGTATACCGTGGACCTTCTTACTGACGATGAAACACAGAAATTGCATCCGAATTTAATACAAAAGGCACAGTGCCGATTTAAGTACAAGAGGACTGACACTCTAACTTTCTATGAATTGAACCTCTCCTGTGAGTCCAGTTTTTGATTCCGATGCTTCACTTCTGGTTTTCTGCAATCCTTGGACCATCTTATTGACGATGAAACACAGAAATAGCTTCCGAATTTAATACAAAAGGCACAATGCCGACTTAAGTACAAGTGGACTGACACTCAAACTTTCAATGATTTGAACCTCTCCTGTGAGTCCAGTTTTAGATTCCGATGCTTCATTTCAGGTTTACTGTATCCCTTGGACCTTCTTATTGACGATGAAACACAGAAATTGCATCCGAATTTAATACAAAAGTGACAATGCCGACTTAAGTACAAGGACTGACACTCTAACTTTCTATGTTGTCAACCTCTCCTGTGAGTCCAGTTTTTGATTCGATGCTTCACTTCAGGTTTACTGTATCCCTTGGACCTTCTTATTGACGATGAAATACAGAAATTGCATCCGATTTTAATTCAAAAGGCACAATGCCGACATAAGTACAAGAGGACTGACTCTCTTTCTATGATTTGAACCCCTCCTGTGAGTCCAGTTTTGCTTCACTTTAGGATTACCCTATACCATGGACCTTCTTATTGACGATGAAACACAGAAATTGCATCCGAATTTAATACAAAGGCACAATGCCGACATAAGTACAAGTGGACTGACACTCTAACTTTCTATGATTTGAACCTCTTCTGTGAGTCCAGTTTTAGATTCCGATGCTTCACTTCAGGTTTACTGTATCCCTCAGACCTACTTATTGACGATGAAACACGGAAATTGCATCCGAATTTAATACAAAAGGCACAATGCCGACTTAAGTACAAGAGGACAGACCCTATAACTTTCTGTGATTTGAACCTCTCCTGTGAGTCCAGTTTTAGGTTCCGATGCTTCACTTCAGGTTTACTGTATACTTTGGACCTTCTTACTGACGATGAAACACAGAAATTGCATCCGAATTTAATACAAAAGGCACAATGCCGACTTAAGTACAAGAGGACTGACACTCTAACTTTCTATGATTTGAACCTCTCCTGTGAGTCCAGTTTTGCTTCACCTTATTATTACTCTATACCATGGACCTTCTAATTGACGATGAAACACAGAAATTGCATCCGAATTTGATACAAAAAGTCACAATGCCGACTTAAGTACAAGGGGACTGACACTCGAACTTTCTATGATTTGAACCTCTCCTGTGAGTCCAGTTTTTGATTCCGATGCTTCACTTCAGGCTTACTGCATCCCTTGAAACTTCTTATTGACGATGAAACAACAGAAATTGCATCCGAATTTAATACAAAGGGCAAGATGCCGACTTAAGTACAAGAGGACTGACACTCTAACTTTCTATGAATTGAACCTCTCTGTGAGTCCAGTTTTTGATTCCGAAGCTTCACTTCTGGTTTACTGTAATCCTTGGACCATCTTATTGACGATGAAACACAGAAATAGCATCCGAATTTAATACAAAACGCACAAATGCCGACTTAAGTACAAGTGGACTGACACTCTAACTTTCTATTATTTGAACCTCTCCTGTGAGTCCAGTTTTAGATTCCGATGCTTCATTTCAGGTTACTGTATCCCTTGGGACCTTCTTATTGACGATGAAACACAGAAATGCATCCGAATTTGATACAAAAAGCACAATTCCGACCTTAAGTACAAGAGGACTGACGCTCTAATTTTCTATGATTTGAACCCCTTCTGTAAGTCCAGTTTTAGATTCCGACGCTTCACTTCAGGTTTACTGTATTCCTTGGACCTTCATATTGACGATGAGACACAGAAATTTCCATCTGATTCAATAAAAAAGGCACAATGCCAACCTAAGTTCAAGAGGACTGACACTCTATCTTTCTATGATCTGAACCTCTCCTGAGAGTCCAGTTATAGATTCCGATGCTTCACTTCAGGTTTGCTGTATCCCTTGGACCTTCTTATTGACGATGAACACAGAAATTGCATCCGAATTTAATTACAAAAGGCACAAGGCCTACTTAAGTACAAAGGACTGACACTCTAACTTTATATGATTTGAACCTCTCCTGTGAGACCAGTTTTAGATTCGATGCTTCACTTCAGGTTTACTGTATACCTTGGACATTCTTATTGACGATGAGACACAGAAATACCATACGAATTTAATACAAAAGGCACAATGCCGACTTAAGTACAAGAGGACTGACACACTAACTTTCTATGATTTGAACCTCTCCTGTGAGTCCAGTTTTAGATTACGATGCTTTCACTACAGGTTTACTGTATCCCTTGGACCTTCATATTGACGATGAGACACAGAAATTCCATCTGAATTTAATACAAACGGCACAATGCCGACTTAAGTAACAGGAGGACTGACACTCTAACTTCCTATGATTTGAACCTCTCCTGTGAGTCCAGTTATAGATTCCGATGCTTCACTTCAGGTTTGCTGTATCCCTTGGACGGTCTTATTGACGATGAAACACAGAACTTGCATCCGGAATTTAATACAAAAGGCACAATGCCGACTTAAGTATAAAGGACTGACACTCTAACTTACTATGATTTGAACCTCTCCTGTGAATCCAGTTTTAGATTCGATGCTTCACTTCAGGTTTACTGTATACCTTGGATATTCTTATTGACGATGGAACACAGAAATTGCATCCGAATTTAATACAAAAGGCACAATGCCGACTTAAGTACAAGATGAATGACACCCTCCAACTCTCTATGATTTGAAATCACTCCTGTGAGGCCAGTTGTAGATTCCGATGCTTCACTTCAGGTTTACTGTATCCCTTGGACCTTCATATTGACGATGAAACACAGAAATTACATCCGAATTTAATACAAAAGGGCACAATGCCGACTTAAGTACAAGAGGACTGACACTCTAACATTCTATGATTTGAACCTCTCCTGTGAGTCCTGTTTTAGATTCCGATGCTTCACTTCAGGTTTACTGTATACCTTATACCTTCTTAATGACGATGAAACACAGAAATCGCATCCGAATTTAATACAAAAGGCACAATGCCGACTTAAGTACAAGAGGACTGACACTCTAACTTTCGATGATTTGAACCTCTCCTGTGAGTCCAGTTTTAGATTCCGATGCTACACTTCAGGCTTACTGTAATCCTAGGACCTTCTTATTGACGATGAAACACAGAAACTGCATCCGAATTTAATACAAAAGGCACAATGCCGACTTACGTACATGAGGACTGACACTCTAACTTTCTATGATTTGAACCTCTCCTGTGAGTCCAGTTATACATTCCGATGCTTCACTTCAGGTTTACTGTACCCCTTGGACCTTCTTATTGACTATGAAACATAGAAATAGCATCCGAATTTAATACAAAAGGCTCAATGCCGACTTAAGTACAAGAGGACTGACACTCTAACTTTCTATGATTTGAACCTCTCCTGTGATTCCAGTTTTAGATTCCGATGCTTCACTTCAGGTTTACTGTAATCCTTGAACCCTCGTATTGACGATGAAACACAGAAATTGCATCCGAATGTAATACAAAAGGCACAATGCCGACATAAGTACAAGAGGACTGACACTCTTTCTATGATTTGAACCTCCCCTGTGAGTCCAGTTTTGCTTCACTTCAGGATTACCCTATACCATGGACCTTCTTATTGACGATGAAACACAGAAATTGCATCCGAATTTAATACAAAGGCACAATGCCGACTTAAGTACAAGTGGACTGACACTCTAACTTTCTATGATTTGAACCTCTCCTGTGAGTCCAGATTTAGATTCCGATGCTTCACTTCAGGTTTACTGTAACCCTCAGATTTTCTTATTGACGATGAAACACAGAAATTGCATCCGAATTTAAAACAGAAGGCACAATGCCGACTTAAGTACAAAGGAAAGACACTCTAACTTTCTATGATTTGAACCTCTCCTGTGGGTCCCGTTTTAGGGTCCGATGCTTCACTTCAGGTTTACTGTATACCTTATACCTTCTTAATGACGATGAAACACAGAAATCGCATCCGAATTTAATACAAAAGGCACAATGCCGACTTAAGTACAAGAGGACTGACACTCTAATTTTCGATGATTTGAACCTCTCCTGTGAGTCCAGTTTTAGATTCCGATGCTACACTTCAGGTTTACTGTAATCCTAGGACCTTCTTATTGACGATGAAACACAGAAACTGCATCCGAATTTAATACAAAAGGCACAATGCCGACTTACGTACATGAGGACTGACACTCTAACTTTCTGTGATTTCAACCACTCCTGCGAGTCCAGTTTTAGATTCCGATGCTTCCCTTCAGGGTTACTGTATACCTTGAACCATCTTATTGACGATGAAACACAGAAATTGCATCCGAATTTAATACAAAAGGCACAATGCCGACTTAGGTACAAGAGGACTGACACTCTAACTTTCTATGATTTGAACCTCTCCTGTGAGTCCAGTTATACATTCCGATGCTTCACTTTAGGTTTACTGTATCCCTTGGACCCTCTTATTGACTATGAAACACAGAAATTGCATCCGATTTTAATACAAAAGGCACAATGCCGACATAAGTACAAGAGGACTGACTCTCTTTCTATGATTTGAACCCCTCCTGTGAGTCCAGTTTTGCTTCACTTTAGGATTACCCCATACCATGGACCTTCTTATTGACGATGAAACACAAAAATTGCATCCGAATTTAATACAAAGGCACAATGCCGACATAAGTACAAGTGGACTGACACTCTAACTTTCTAAGATTTGAACCTCTTCTGTGAGTCCAGTTTTAGATTCCGATGCTTCACTTCAGGTTTACTGTATCCCTCAGACCTACTTATTGACGATGAAACACAGAAATTGCATCCGAATTTAATACAAAAGGCACAATGCCGACTTAAGTACAAGAGGACTGACACTCTAACTTTCTATGATTTGAACCTCTCCTGTGAGTCCAGTTTTGCTTCACCTTATTATTACTCTATACCATGGACCTTCTAATTGACGATGAAACACAGAAATTGCATCCGAATTTAATACAAAAGTCACAATGCCGACTTAAGTACAAGAGGACTGACACTCTAACTTTCTATGATTTAAACCTCTCCTGTGAGTCCAGTTTTTGATTCCGATGCTTCACTTCAGGCTTACTGCATCCCTTGGACCTTCTTACTGACGATGAAACACAGAAATTGCATCCGAATTTAATACAAAGGGCAAAATGCCGACTTAAGTGCAAGAGGACTGACACTCTAACTTTCTATGAATTGAACCTCTCCTGTGAGTCCAGTTTTTGATTCCGATGCTTCACTTCAGGTTTACTGTAATCCTTGGACCATCTTATTGACGATGAAACACAGAAATAGCTTCCGAATTTAATACAAAAGGCACAATGCCGACTTAAGTACAAGTGGACTGACACTCCAACTTTCTATGATTTGAACCTCTCCTGTGAGTCCAGTTTTAGATTCCGATGCTTCATTTCAGGTTTACTGTATCCCTTGGACCTTCTTATTGACGATGAAATACAGAAATTGCATCCGAATTTGATACAAAAACCACAATGCCGACTTAAGTACAAGAGGACTGACGCTC
Organism: Schistocerca americana; assembly: GCF_021461395.2. Lineage (NCBI taxonomy): Eukaryota > Metazoa > Arthropoda > Insecta > Orthoptera > Acrididae > Schistocerca > Schistocerca americana. The sequence goes on along the minus strand of NC_060120.1, from coordinate 1,067,429,618 downwards.
TAATTTTCTATGATTTGAACCTCTTCTGTAAGTCCAGTTTTAGATTCCGACGCTTCACTTCAGGTTTACTGTATTCCTTGGACCTTCATATTGACGATGAGACACAGAAATTCCATCTGAATTTAATAAAAAAGGCACAATGCCAACGTAAGTTCAAGAGGACTGACACTCTAACTTTCTATGATCTGAACCTCTCCTGTGAGTCCAGTTATAGATTCCGATGCTTCACTACAGGTTTACTGTATCCCTTGGACCTTCATATTGACAATGAGACACAGAAATTCCATCTGAATTTAATACAAACGGCACAATGCCGACTTAAGTACACTAGGACTGACACTCTAACTTTCTATGATTTGAACCTCTCCTGTGAGTCCAGTTATAGATTCCGATGCTTCACATCAGGTTTGCTGTATCCCTTGGACCTTCTTATTGACGATGAAACACAGAAATTGCATCCGAATTTAATACAAAAGGCACAATGCCGACTTAAGTACAAAGGACTGACACTCTAACTTCCTATGATTTGAACCTCTCCTGTGAATCCAGTTTTAGATTCGATGCTTCACTTCAGGTTTACTGTATACCTTGGATGTTCTTATTGACGATGGAACACAGAAATTGCATCCGAATTTAATACAAAAGGCACAATGCCGACTTAAGTACAAGAGGAATGACACTCCAACTCTCTATGATTTGAATCACTCCTGTGAGGCCAGTTGTAGATTCCGATGCTTCACTTCAGGTTCACTGTATCCCTTGGACCTTCATATTGACGATGAAACACAGAAATTACATCCGAATTTAATACAAAAGGCACAATGCCGACTTAAGTACAAGAGGACTGACACTCTAACATTCTATGATTTGAACCTCTCCTGTGAGTCCAGTTTTAGATTCCGATGCTTCACTTCAGGTTTACTGTATACCTTATACCTTCTTATTGACGATGAAACACAGAAATTGCATCCGGATTTAATACAAAAGGCACAATGCCGACTTAAGTACAAGAGGACTGACACTCTAACTTTCGATGATTTGAACCTCTCCTGTGAGTCCAGTTTTAGATTCCGATGCTACACTTCAGGTTTACTGTAATCCTAGGACCTTCTTATTGACGATGAAACACAAAAACTGCATCCGAATTTAATACAAAAGGCTCAATGCCGACTTACGTACATGAGGACTGACACTCTAACTTTCTGTGATTTCAACCACTCCTGCGAGTCCAGTTTTAGATTCCGATGCTTCACTTCAGGGTTACTGTAATCCTTGGACCTTCTTATTGACGATGAAACACAGAAATAGCATCCAAATTTAATACAAAAGGGGCAATGCCGACTTAAGTACAAGAGGACTGACACACTAACTTTCTATGATTTGAACCTCTCCTGTGAGTGCAGATTTATATTCCTATGCTTCACTTCAGGTTTACTGTATCCCTTGGACCTTCTTATTGACGATGAAACACAGAAATTGCATCCGAATGTAATACAAAAGGCACAATGCCGACATAAGTACAAGAGGACTGACACTCTTTCTATGATTTGAACCTCCCCTGTGAGTCCAGTTTTGCTTCACTTCAGGATTACCCTATAACATGGACCTTCTTATTGACGGTGAAACACAGAAATTGCATCCGAATTTAATACAAAGGCACAATGCCGACTTAAGTACAAGTGGACTGACACTCTAACTTTCTATGATTTGAACCTCTCCTGTGAGTCCAGTTTTAGATTCCGATGCTTCACTTCAGGTTTACTGTATTCCTCAGATTTTCTTATTGACGATGAAACTCAGAAATTGCATCCGAATTTAAAACAAAAGGCACAATGCCGACTTAAGTACAAGAGGACAGACCCTATAACATTCTATGATTTGAACCTCTCCTGTGGGTCCCGTTTTAGGTTCCGATGCTTCACTTCAGGTTTACTGTATACCTTGGACCTTCTTATTGACGATGAAACACAGAAATAGCATCCGAATTTAATACAAAAGGCACAATGCCGACTTAAGTACCAGAGGACTGACGCTGTAATTTTCTATGATTTGAACCTCTTCTGTGAGTCCAGTTTTAGATTCCGATGCTTCACTTCAGGTTTACTGTATTCCTTGGACCTTCATATTGACAATGAGACACATAAATTCCATCTGAATTTAATACAAAAGGCACAATGCCGACATAAGTACAAGAGGACTGACACTCTAACTTTCTATGATCTGAACCTCTCCTGTGAGTCAAGTTATAGATTCCGATGCTTGACTTCAGGTTTGCTGTAGCCCTTGAACCTTCTTATTTACGATGAAACACTGAAATTGCATTCGAATTTAATACAAAAGGCACAATGCGTACTTAAGTACAAAGGACTGACACACTAACTTTATACGATTTGAACCTCTCCTGTGAGTCCAGTTTTAGATTCGATGCTTTACTTCAGGTTTACTGTATAACTTGGACATTCTTATTGGCGATGAAACACAGAAATAGCATCCGAATTTAATACAAAAGGCACAATGCCGACTTAAGTACAAGAGGACTGACACACTAACTTTCTATAATTTGAACCTCTCCTGTGAGTCCAGTTTTAGATTCCGATGCTTCACTACAGGTTTACTGTATCCCTTGGACCTTCTTATTGACGATGAAACACAGAAATTGCATCCGAATTTAATACAAAAGGCACAATGCCGACTGAAGTACAAGAGGGCTGACACTCCTACTTTCTATCATTTGAACCTCTCCTGTGAGTCCAGTTTAGCTTCACCGCATTATTACTCTATACCATGGACCATCTTATTGACGATAAAACACAGAAATTGCATCCGAAATTAATACAAAAGTCACAATGCCGACTTAACTACAAGAAGACTGTCACACCAACTTTCTATGATTTGAACCTCTCCTGTGAGTCCAGTTTTTGATTCCGATGCTTCACTTCAGGCTTACTGTAATCCTTGGACCTTCTTATTGACGATGAAACACAGAACTAGCATCCGAATTTAACACAAAAGGCACAATGCCGACTTAAGTACAAGAGGACTGACACTCTAACTTTCTATGATTTGAACCTCTCCTGTGAGTCCAGTTTTAGATTCCGATGCTTCACTTCAGGTTTACTGTATCCCTTGGACCTTCTTATTTACGATGAAACACAGAAATTGCATCCGAATTTTATACAAAAGGCACAATGCCGACTTAAGAACAAGAGGACTGACGCTCTAATTTTCTATGATTTGAACCTCTTCTGTGAGTCTAGTTTTAGATTCCGATGTTTCATTTCAGGTTTACTGTATTCCTTGGAGCTTCTTATTGACGATGAAACACAGAAATTGCATCCGAATTTAATACAAAAGGCAAAATGCCGACTTAAGTACAAGAGGACTGATGCTCTAACTTTCTATGATTTGAACCTCTTCTGTGAGTCTAGTTTTAGATTCCGATGTTTCATTTCGGGTTTACTGTATTCCTTGGACCTTCATATTGATGATGAGTCACAGAAATTCCATCTGAATTAATTACAAAAGGCACAATGCCGACTTAAGTACAAGAGGTCTGACACTCTAACTTTCTATGATTTGAACCTCTCCTGTGAGTCCAGTCATAGATCCCGATGCTTCACTTCAGGTTTGCTGTATCCCTTGGACCTTCTTATTGACGATGAAACACAGAAATTGCATCCGAATATAATACAAAAGGCACAATGCCGACTTAAGTACAAAGGACTGACACTCTCACCTTCTATGATTTGAACCTCTCCTGTGAGTCCAGTTTTAGATTCGATGCTTCACTTCAGGTTTACTGTATACTTTGGATATTCTTATTGACGATGAAACACAGAAATAGCATCCGAATTTAGTACAAAAGGCACAATGCCGACTTAAGTACAAGAGGACTGACACTCTAACTCGCTATGATTTGAACCTCTCCTGTGGGTCCAGTTTTAGATTCCGATGTTTCACTTCAGGTTTACTGTATCCCTTGGACCTTCTTATTGACGATGAAACACAGAAATTGCATCCGAATTTAATACATAAGGCACAATGCCGACTTAAGTACAAGAGACTGACGCTCTAATTTTCTATGATTTGAACCTCTTCTGTGAGTCCAGTTTTAGATTCCGATGCTTCACTTCAGGTTTACTGTATTCCATGGACCTTCATATTGACGATGAGACACAGAAAATCCATCTGAATTTAATACAAAAGGCACAATGCCGACTTAAGTACAAGAGGACTGACACTCTAACTTTCTATGATCTGAACCTCTCCTGTGAGTCCAGTTTTTAATTCCGATGCTTCACTTCAGGGTTACTGTATACCTTGGACCTTCTTATTGACGATGAAACACAGAAATTGCATCCGAATTTAATACAAAAGGCACAATTCCGACTTAAGTACAAGAGGACTGACACTCTAACTTTCTATGATTTGAACCTCTCCTGTGAGTCCAGTTTTGCTTCACCTCATTATTACTCTATACCATGGACCTTCTTATTGACGATGAAACACAGAAATTGCATCCGAATTTAATACAAAAGTCACAATGCCGACTTAAGTACAAGAGGACTGACACTCTAACTTTCTATGATTTGAACCTCTCCTGTGAGTCCAGTTATAGATTCCGATGCTTCACTTCAGGTTTGCTGTATCACTTGGACCTTCTTATTGACGATGAAACACAGAAATTGCATCCGAATTTAATACAAAAGGCACAATGCCGACTTAAGTACAAAGGACTGACATTCTAACTTTCTATGATTTGAACCTCTCCTGTGAGTCCACTTTTAGATTCGATGCTTCACTTCAGGTGTACTGTATACCTTGGATATTCTTATTGACGATGAAACACATAAATAGCATCCGAATTTAGTACTAAAGGCACAATGCCGACTTAAGTACAAGAGGACTGACATTCTAACTCTCTATGATTTGAACCTCTCCTGTGGGTCCAGTTTTAGATTCCGATGTTTCACTTCAGGTTTACTGTATCCCTTGGACCTTCATATTGACGATGAGACACAGAAATTCCATCTGAATTTAATACAAAAGGCACAACGCCAACTTAACTACTAGAGGACTAACACTCTAACTTTCTATGATTTGAACCTCTCCTGTGAGTCCAGTTATAGATTCCGATGCTTCACTTCAGGTTTGCTGTATCCCTTGGACCTTCTTATTGACGATGAAATACAGAAATTGCATCCGAATTTAATACAATAGGCACAATGCCGACATAAGTACAAGAGGACTGACACTCTTTCTATGATTTGAACCTCTCCTGTGAGTCCAGTTTTGCTTCACTTCAGGATTACCCTATACCATGGACCTTCTTATTGACGACGAAACACAGAATTTGATCCGAATTTAATACAAAGACACAATGCCGACTTAAGTACAAGTGGACTGACACTGTAACTTTCTATGATTTGAACCTCTCCTATGAGTCCAGTTTTAGATTCCGATGCTTCACTTCAGGTTTACTGTATCCCTCAGACCTTCTTATTGACGATGAAACACAGAAATTGCATCCGAATTTAATACAAAAGGCACAATGCCGACGTAAGTACAAGAGGACTGACCCTATAACTTTCTATGATTTGAACCTCTCCTGTGAGTCCAGTTTTAGGTTCCGATGCTTCACTTCAGGTTTACTGTATATCTTGTACCTTCTTATTGACGATGAAACACAGAAATAGCATCCGAATTTAATACAAAAGGCACAATGCCGACTTAAGTACAAGAGGACTGACACTCTAACTTTCTATGGTTTGAACCTCTCCTGTGAGTCCAGTTTTAAATTCCGATGCTTCATTTCAGGTTTACTGTACCCCTTGGTCCTTCTTATTGACGATGAAACACAGAAATTGCATCCGAATTTAATACAAAAGGCACAATGCCGACTTAAGTACAAGAGGACTGACGCTCTAGTTTGCTATGATTTGAACCTCCCCTGTGAGTCCAGTTTTCGATTCCGATGCTTCACTTCAGGTTTACTGTATTCCATGGACCTTCATATTGACGATGAGACACAGAAATTCCATCTGAATTTAATACAAAAGGCACAATGCCGACTTAAGTACAAGAGGACTGACACTCTAACTTTCTATGATCTGAACCTCTCCTGTGAGTCCAGTTATGGATTCCAATGCTTCACTTCAGGTTTACTGTATACCTTGGACGTTCTTATTGACGATGAAACACAGAAATAGCATCCGAATTTCATACAAAAGGTACAATGCCGACTTAAGTAAAAGAGGACTGACACACTAACTTTCTATGATTTTAACCTCTCGTGTGAGTCCAGTTTTAGATTCCGATGCTTCACTACAGGTTTACTGTATCCCTTGGACCTTCCTATTGACGATGAAACACAGAAAATGCATCCGAATTTAATACAATAGGCACAATGCCGACTTAAGTACAAGAGGGCTGACACTCTAACTTTCTATGATTTGAACCTCTCCTGTGAGTCCAGTTTTGCTTCACCTCATAATTACTCTATACCATGGACCTTCTTATTGACGATAAAACACAGAAATTGCATCCGAATTTAATACAAAAATCACAATGCCGACTTAACTACAAGAGGACTGACCCACTAACTTTCTATGATTTGAACCTCTCCTGTGAGTCCAGTTTTTGATTCCGATGCTTTACTTCAGGCTTACTGTATCCCTTGGACCTTCTTATTGCCGATGAAACAAAGAAATGGCATCCGAATTAAATACAAAAGGCACAATGCCGACTTAAGTACAAGAGGACTGACACTCTAACTTTTTATGATTTGAACCTCTCCTGTGAGTTCAGTTTTAGATTCCGATGCATCACTTCAGGTTTACTGTAATCCTTGGACCTTCTTATTTACGATGAAACACAGAACAAGCATCCGAATTTAATACAAAAGGCACAATGCCGAATTAAGTACAAGAGGACTGACACTCTAACTTTCTATGATTTGAACCTCTCCTGTAAGTCCAGTTTTAGATTCCGATTCTTCACTTCAGGTTTACTGTATCCCTTGGAACTTCTTATTGACGACGAAACACAGAAATTGCATCCGAATTTAATACAAGAGGCACAATGCCGACTTATGTACAAGAGGACTGACGCTCTAATTTTCTATGATTTGAACCTCTTCTGTGAGTCCAGTTTTAGATTCCGATGCTTCATTTCAGGTTTAATGTATTCCTTGGACATTCATATTGATGATGAGTCACAGAAATTCCATCTGAATTTAATACAAAAGGCACAATGCCGACTTAAGTACAAGAGGTCTGACACTCTAACTATCTATGATTTGAACCTCTCCAGTGAGTCCAGTTATAGATCCCGATGCTTCACTTCAGGTTTGCTGTATCCCTTGTACCTTCTTATTGACGATGAAACACAGAAATTGCATCCGAATTTAATAAAAAAGGCACAATGCCGACTTAAGTACAAAGGACTGACACTCTAACTTTCTATGATTTGATCCTCTCCTGTGAGTCCAGTTTTAGATTCGATGCTTCACTTTAGGTTTACTGTATACCTTGGACATTCCTATTGACGATGAAACACAGAAATAGCATCCGAATTTAATACAAAAGGCACAATGCCGACTTAAGTACAAGAGGACTGACGCTCTAACTTTCTATGATTTGAACCTCTCCTGTGGGTCCAGTTTTTAATTCCGATGCTTAACTTCAGGTTTACTGTATCCCTTGGACCTTCATATTGACGATGAGACACAGAAATTCCATCTGAATTTATTACAAAAGGCACAATGCCGACTTAAGTACTAGAGGACTAACACTCTAACTTTCTATGATTTGACCCTCTCCTGTGAGTCCAGTTATAGATCCCGATGCTTCACTTCAGGTTTGCTGTATCCCTTGGACCTTCTTATTGACGATGAAACACAGAAATTGCATCCGAATTTAATACAAAAGGCACAATGCCGACTTAAGTACAAAGGACTGACACTCTAACTTTCTATGATTTGAACCTCTGATGTGAGTCCAGTTTTAGATTCGATGCTTCACTTTGGTTTACTGTATACCTTGGACATTCCAATTGACGATGAAACACAGAAATAGCATCCGAATTTAATACAAAAGGCACAATGCCGACTTAAGTACAAGAGGAGTGACGCTCTAACTTTCTATGATTTGAACCTCTCCTGTGGGTCCAGTTTTAGATTCCGATGCTTCACTTCAGGTTTACTGTATCCCTTGGACCTTCATATTGACGATGAGACACAGAAATTCCATCTGAATTTATTACAAAAGGCACAATGCCGACTTAAGTACAAGAGGACTGACGCTCTAGTTTTCTATGATTTGAACCTCTTCTGTGAGTCCAGTTTTAGATTCCGATGCTTCACTTCAGGTTTACTGTATACCTTGGACATTCTTATTGACGATGAAACACAGAAATAGCATCCGAATTTAATACAAAAGGCACAATGCCGACTTAAGTACAAGAGGACTGACACACTAACTTTCTATGATTTGAACCTCCCCTGTGAGTCAAGTTTTAGATTCCGATGCTTCACTACAGGTTTACTGTATCCCTTGGACCTTCTTATTGACGATGAAACACATAAATTGCATCCGATTTTAATACAAAAGGCACAATGCCGACTTAAGTACAAGAGGACTGACGCTCTAGTTTTCTATGATCTGAACCTCTTCTGTGAGTCCAGTTTTAAATTCCGATGCTTCACTTCAGGTTTACTGTATACCTTGGACATTCTTATTGACGATGAAACACAGAAATAGCATCCGAATTTAATACAAAAGGCACAATGCCAAATTATTTACAAGAGGAATGACGCTCTAATTTTCTATGATTTGAACCTCTTCTGTGAGTCCAGTTTTAGATTCCGATGCTTCATTTCAGGTTTAATGTATTCCTTGGACCTTCATATTGACGATGAGTCACAGAAATTCCATCTGAATTTAGTACAAAAGGCACAATGCCGACTTAAGTACAAGAGGTCTGACACTCTAACTTTCTATGATTTGAACCTCTCCTGTGAGTCCAGTTATAGATCCCGATGCTTCACTTCAGGTTTGCTGTATCCCTTGGACCTTCTTATTGACGATGAAACACAGAAATTGCATCCGAATTTAATACAGAAGGCACAATGCCGACTTAAGTACAAGAGGACTGACGCTCTAACTTTCTATGATTTGAACCTCTCCTGTGGGTCCAGTTTTAGATTCCGATGCTTCACTTCAGGTTTACTGTATCCCTTGGACCTTCATATTGACGATGAGACACAGAAATTCCATCTGAATTTATTACAAAAGGCACAATGCCGACTTAAGTACTAGAGGACTAACACTCTAACTTTCTATGATTTGACCCTCTCCTGTGAGTCCAGTTATAGATCCCGATGCTTCACTTCAGGTTTGCTGTATCCCTTGGACCTTCTTATTGACGATGAAACACAGAAATTGCATCCGAATTTAATACAAAAGGCACAATGCCGACTTAAGTACAAAGGACTGACACTCTAACTTTCTATGATTTGATCCTCTCCTGTGAGTCCAGTTTTAGATTCGATGCTTCACTTTAGGTTTACTGTATACCTTGGACATTCCTATTGACGATGAAACACAGAAATAGCATCCGAATTTAATACAAAAGGCACAATGCCGACTTAAGTACAAGAGGACTGACGCTCTAACTTTCTATGATTTGAACCTCTCCTGTGGGTCCAGTTTTAGATTCCGATGCTTCACTTCAGGTTTACTGTATCCCTTGGACCTTCATTTTGACGATGAGACACAGAAATTCCATCTGAATTTATTACAAAAGGCACAATGCCGACTTAAGTACTAGAGGACTAACACTCTAACTTTCTATGATTTGACCCTCTCCTGTGAGTCCAGTTATAGATCCCGATGCTTCACTTCAGGTTTGCTGTATCCCTTGGTCCTTCTTATTGACGATGAAACACAGAAATTGCATCCGAATTTAATACAAAAGGCACAATGCCGACTTAAGTACAAAGGACTGACACTCTAACTTTCTATGATTTGAACCTCTGATGTGAGTCCAGTTTTAGATTCGATGCTTCACTTTAGGTTTACTGTATACCTTGGACATTCCTATTGACGATGAAACACAGAAATAGCATCCGAATTTAATACAAAAGGCACAATGCCGACTTAAGTACAAGAGGAGTGACGCTCTAACTTTCTATGATTTGAACCTCTCTTGTGGGTCCAGTTTTAGATTCCGATGCTTCACTTCGGGTTTACTGTATCCCTTGGACCTTCATATTGACGATGAGACACAGAAATTCCATCTGAATGTATTACAAAAGGCACAATGCCGACTTAAGTACTAGAGGACTAACACTCTAACTTTCTATGATTTGACCCTCTCCTGTGAGTCCAGTTATAGATCCCGATGCTTCACTTCAGGTTTGCTGTATCCCTTGGACCTTCTTATTGACGATGAAACACAGAAATTGCATCCGAATTTAATACAAAAGGCACAATGCCGACTTAAGTACAAAGGACTGACACTCTAACTTTCTATGATTTGATCCTCTCCTGTGAGTCCAGTTTTAGATTCGATGCTTCACTTTAGGTTTACTGTATACCTTGGACATTCCTATTGACGATGAAACACAGAAATAGCATCCGAATTTAATACAAAAGGCACAATGCCGACTTAAGTACAAGAGGACTGACGCTCTAACTTTCTATGATTTGAACCTCTCCTGTGAGTCCAGTTTTAGATTCCGATGCGTCACTTCAGGTTTACTGTATACCTTGGACCTTCTTATTGACGATGAAACACAGAAATTGCATCCGATTTTAATACAAAAGGCACAATGCCGACTTAAGTACAAGAGGACTGACGCTCTAGTTTTCTATGATCTGAACCTCTTCTGTGAGTCCAGTTTTAAATTCCGATGCTTCACTTCAGGTTTACTGTATACCTTGGACATTCTTATTGACGATGAAACACAGAAATAGCATCCGAATTTAATACAAAAGGCACAATGCCGACTTAAGTACAAGAGGACTGACACACTAACTTTCTATGATTTGAACCTCCCCTGTGAGTCCAGTTTTAGATTCCGATGCTTCACTACAGGTTTACTGTATCCCTTGGACCTTCTTATTGACGATGAAACACAGAAATTGCATCCGAATTTAATACAAAAGGCACAATGCCGACTTAAGTACAAGAGGGCTGACACTCTAACTGTCTATGATTTGAACCTCTCCTGTGAGTCCAGTTCTGCTTCACCTCATTATTACTCTATACCATGGACCTTCTTATTGACGATAAAACACAGAATTTGCATCCGAATATAATACAAAAGTCACAATTCCGACTTAACTACAAGAGGACTGACACACTAACTTTCTATGATTTGAACCTCTCCTGTGAGTCCAGTTTTTGATTCCGATGCTTTACTTCAGGCTTACTGTATCCCTTGGACCTTCTTATTGGCGATGAAACACAGAAATTGCATCCGAATTTAATACAAAAGGCTCAATGCCGACTTAAGGACAAGAGGACTGACACTCTAACATTCTACGATTTGAACCTCTCCTGTGAGTTCAGTTTTCGATTCCGATGCATCACTTCAGGTTTACTGTAATCCTTGGACCTTCTTATGGACGATGAAACACAGAACTAGCATCCGAATTTTATACAAAAGGCACAATGCCGACTTAAGTACAAGAGGACTGACACTCTAACTTTCTATGATTTGAACCTCTCCTGTGAGTCCAGTTTTAGATTCCGATGCTTCACTTCAGGTTTGCTGTATCCCTTGGAACTTCTTATTGACGACGAAACACAGAAATTGCATCCGAATTTAATACAAAAGGCTCAATGCCGACTTATGTACAAGAGGACTGACGCTCTAATTTTCTATAATTTGAACCTCTTCTGTGAGTCCAGTTTTAGATTCCGATGCTTCATTTCAGGTTTACTGTATTCCTTGGACCTTCATATTGACGATGAGTCACAGAAATTCCATCTGAATTTAATACAAAAGGCACAATGCCAACTTAAGTACTAGAGGACTAACACTCTAACTTTCTATGATTTGACCCTCTCCTGTGAGTCCAGTTATAGATCCCGATGCTTCACTTCAGGTTTGCTGTATCCCTTGGACCTTCTTATTGACGATGAAACACAGAAATTGCATCCGAATTTAATACAAAAGGCACAATGCCGACTTAAGTACAAAGGACTGACACTCTAACTTTCTATGATTTGAACCTCTAATGTGAGTCCAGTTTTAGATTCGATGCTTCACTTTAGGTTTACTGTATACCTTGGACATTCCTATTGACGATGAAACACAGAAATAGCACCCGAATTTAATACAAAAGGCACAATGCCGACTTAAGTACAAGAGGAGTGACGCTCTAACTTTCTATGATTTGAACCTCTCCTGTGGGTAAAGTTTTAGATTCCGATGCTTCACTTCAGGTTTACTGTATCCCTTGGACCTTCATATTGACGATGAGACAAAGAAATTCCATCTGAATTTATTACAAAAGGCACAATGCCGACTTAAGTACTAGAGGACTAACACTCTAACTTTCTATGATTTGACCCTCTCCTGTGAGTCCAGTTATAGATTCCGATGCTTCACTTCACGTTTGCTGTATCCCTTGGACCTTCTTATTGACGATGATACACAGAAATTGCATCCGAATTTTATACAAAAGGCACAATGCCGACTTAAGTACAAGAGGACTAACACTCTAACTTTCTATGATTTGAACCTCTCCTGTGAGTCCAGTTTTAGATTCCGATGCGTCACTTCAGGTTTACTGTATACCTTGGACCTTCTTATTGACGATGAATCACAGAAATTGCATCCGATTTTAATACGAAAGGCACAATGCCGACTTAAGTACAAGAGGACTGACGCTCTAGTTTTCTATGATTTGAACCTCTTCTGTGAGTCCACTTTTAAATTCCGATGCTTCACTACAGGTTTACTGTATACCTTGGACATTCTTATTGACGATGAAACACAGAAATTGCATCCGAATTTAATACAAAAGGCACAATGCCGACTTAAGTACAAGAGGGCTGACACTCTAACTGTCTATGATTTGAACCTCTCCTGTGAGTCCAGTTCTGCTTCACCTCATTATTACTCTATACCATGGACCTTCTTATTGACGATAAAACACAGAATTTGCATCCGAATTTAATACAAAAGTCACAATGCCGACTTAACTGCAAGAGGACTGACACACTAACTTTCTATGATTTGAACCTCTCCTGTGAGTCCAGTTTTTGATTCCGATGCTTTATTTCAGGCTTACTGTATCCCTTGGACCTTCTTATTGACGATGAAACACAGAAATTGCATCCGAATTTAATACAAAAGGCACAATGCCGACTTAAGTACAAGAGGACTGACACTCTAACTTTCTATGATTTGAACCTCTCCTGTGAGTTCAGTTTTAGATTCCGATGCTTCACTTCAGGTTTACTGTATCCCTTGGAACTTCTTATTGACGACGAAACACAGAAATTGCATCCGAATTTAAAACAAAAGGCACAATGCCGACTTATGTACAAGAGGACTGACGCTCTAATTTTCTATGATTTGAACCTCTTCTGTGAGTCCAGTTTTAGATTCCGATGCTTCATTTCAGGTTTAATGTATTCCTTGGACCTTCATATTGACGATGAGTCACAGAAATTCCATCTGAATTTAGTACAAAAGGCACAATGCCGACTTAAGTACAAGAGGTCTGACACTCTAACTTTCTATGATTTGAACCTCTCCTGTGAGTCCAGTTATAGATCCCGATGCTTCACTTCAGGTTTGCTGTATCCCTTGGACCTTCTTATTGACGATGAAACACCGAAATTGCATCCCAATTTAATACAAAAGGCACAATGCCGACTTAAGTACAAAGGACTGACACTCTAACTTTCTACGATTTGATCCTCTCCTGTGAGTCCAGTTTTAGATTCGATGCTTCACTTTAGGTTTACTGTATACCTTGGACATTCCTATTGACGATGAAACACAGAAATAGCATCCGAATTTAATACAAAAGGCACAATGCCGACTTAAGTACAAGAGGACTGACGCTCTAACTTTCTATGATTTGAACCTCTCCTGTGGGTCCAGTTTTAGATTCCGATGCTTCACTTCAGGTTTACTGTATCCCTTGGACCTTCATATTGACGATGAGACACAGAAATTCCATCTGAATTTATTACAAAAGGCACAATGCCGACTTAAGTACTAGAGGACTAACACTCTAACTTTCTATGATTTGACCCTCTCCTGTGAGTCCAGTTATAGATCCCGATGCTTCACTTCAGGTTTGCTGTATCCCTTGGACCTTCTTATTGACGATGAAACACAGAAATTGCATCCGAATTTAATACAAAAGGCACAATGCCGACTTAAGTACAAAGGACTGACACTCTAACTTTCTATGATTTGAACCTCTGATGTGAGTCCAGTTTTAGATTCGATGCTTCACTTTAGGTTTACTGTATACCTTGGACATTCCTATTGACGACGAAACACAGAAATAGCATCCGAATTTAATACAAAAGGCACAATGCCGACTTAAGTACAAGAGGAGTGACGCTCTAACTTTCTGTGATTTGAACCTCTCTTGTGGGTCCAGTTTTAGATTCCGATGCTTCACTTCAGGTTTACTGTATCCCTTGGTCCTTCATATTGACGATGAGACACAGAAATTCCATCTGAATTTATTACAAAAGGCACAATGCCGACTTAAGTACTAGAGGACTAACACTCTAACTTTCTATGATTTGACCCTCTCCTGTGAGTCCAGTTATAGATCCGATGCTTCACTTCAGGTTTGCTGTATCACTTGGACCTTCTTATTGACGATGATACACAGAAATTGCATCCGAATTTTATACAGAAAGCACAATGCCGACTTAAGTACAAGAGGACTAACACTCTAACTTTCTATGATTTGAACCTCTCCTGTGAGTCCAGTTTTAGATTCCGATGCGTCACTTCAGGTTTACTGTATACCTTGGACCTTCTTATTGACGATGAAACACAGAAATAGCACCCGAATTTAATACAAAAGGCTCAATGCCGACTTAAGTACAAGAGGAGTGACGCTCTAACTTTCTATGATTTGAACCTCTCCTGTGGGTCCAGTTTTAGATTCCGATGCCTCACTTCAGGTTTACTGAATACCTTGGACATTCTTATTGACGATGAAACACAGAAATAGCATCCGAATTTAATACAAAAGGCACAATGCTGACTTAAGTACAAGAGGAACGACACACTAACTTTCTATGATTTGAACCTCCCCTGTGAGTCCAGTTTTAGATTCCGATGCTTCACTACAGGTTTACTGTATCCCTTGGACCTTCTTATTGACGATGAAACACAGAAATTGCATCCGAATTTAATACAAAAGGCACAATGCCGACTTAAGTACAAGAGGGCTGACACTCTAACTGTCTATGATTTGAACCTCTCCTGTGAGTCCAGTTCTGCTTCACCTCATTATTACTCTATACCATGGACCTTCTTATTGACGATAAAACACAGAATTTGCATCCGAATTTAATACAAAAGTCACAATGCCGACTTAACTACTAGAGGACTGACACACTAACTTTCTATGATTTGAACCTCTCCTGTGAGTCCAGTTTTTGATTCCGATGCTTTACTTCAGGCTTACTGTATCCCTTGGACCTTCTTATTGACGATAAAACACAGAAATTGCATCCGAATTTAATACAAAAGGCACAATGCCGACTTAAGTACAAGAGGACTGACACTCTAACTTTCTATGATTTGAACCTCTCCTGTGAGTTCAGTTTTCGATTCCGATGCATCACTTCAGGTTTACTGTAATCCTTGGACCTTCTTATTGACGATGAAACACAGAACTAGCATCCGAATTTTATACAAAAGGCACAATGCCGACTTAAGTACAAGAGGACTGACACTCTAACTTTCTACGATTTGAACCTCTCCTGTGAGTCCAGTTTTAGATTCCGATGCTTCACTTCAGGTTTGCTGTATCCCTTGGAACTTCTTATTGCCGACGAAACACAGAAATTGCATCCGAATTTAATACAAAAGGCACAATGCCAACTTATGTACAAGAGGACTGACGCTCTACTTTTCTATAATTTGAACCTCTTCTGTGAGTCCAGTTTTAGTTTCCGATGCTTCATTTCAGGTTTACTGTATTCCTTGGACCTTCATATTGACGATGAGTCGCAGAAATTCCATCTGAATTTAATACAAAAGGTACAATGCCGACTTCAGTACAAGAGGTCTGACACTCTAACTTTCAATGATTTGAACCTCTCCTGTGAGTCCATTTATAGATCTCGATGCTTCACTTCAGGTTCGCTGTATCTCTTGGACCTTCTTATTGACGATGAAACACAGAAATTGCATCCGAATTCAATACAAAAGTCACAATGCCGACTTAAGTACAAGAGGACTGACGCTCTAACTTTCTATGATTTGAACCTCCCCTGTGAGTCCAGTTTTAGATTCCGATGCTTCACTTCATGTTTGCTGTATCCCTTGGACCTTCTTATTGACGATGAAACACAGAAACTGCATCCGAATTTAATACAAAAGGCACAATGCCGACTTAAGTACAAAGGACTGACACTCTAACTTTCTATGATTTGAACCTCTCCTGTGAGTCCAGTTTTAGATTCGATGCTTCACTTCAGGTTTACTGTATACCTTGGACATTCTTATTGACGATGAAACACAGAAATTGCATCCGAATTTAATACAAAAGGCACAATGCCGACTTAAATACAAGAGGAATGACACTCCAACTCTCTATGATTTGAATCACTCCTGTGAGTCCAGTTGTAGATTCCGATGCTTCACTTCAGGTTTACTGTATCCCTTGGAATTTCATATTGACGATGAAACACAGAAATTACATCCGAATTTAATACAAAAGGCACAATGCCGACTTAAGTACTAGAGGACTGACACTCTAACATTCTATGATTTGAACCTCTCCTGTGAGTCCAGTTTTAGATTCCGATGCTTCACTTCAGGTTTACTGTATACCTTGGACCTTCTTATTGACGATGAAACACAGAAATTGCATCCGAATTTAATACAAAAGGCACAATGCCGACTTAAGTACAAGAGGACTGACACTCTAACTTTCGATGATTTGAACCTCTCCTGTGAGTCCAGTTCTGCTTCACCTCATTATTACTCTATACCATGGACCTTCTTATTGACGATAAAACACAGAATTTGCATCCGAATATAATACAAAAGTCACAATTCCGACTTAACTACAAGAGGACTGACACACTAACTTTCTATGATTTGAACCTCTCCTGTGAGTCCAGTTTTTGATTCCGATGCTTTACTTCAGGCTTACTGTATCCCTTGGACCTTCTTATTGGCGATGAAACACAGAAATTGCATCCGAATTTAATACAAAAGGCTCAATGCCGACTTAAGGACAAGAGGACTGACACTCTAACATTCTACGATTTGAACCTCTCCTGTGAGTTCAGTTTTCGATTCCGATGCATCACTTCAGGTTTACTGTAATCCTTGGACCTTCTTATGGACGATGAAACACAGAACTAGCATCCGAATTTTATACAAAAGGCACAATGCCGACTTAAGTACAAGAGGACTGACACTCTAACTTTCTATGATTTGAACCTCTCCTGTGAGTCCAGTTTTAGATTCCGATGCTTCACTTCAGGTTTGCTGTATCCCTTGGAACTTCTTATTGACGACGAAACACAGAAATTGCATCCGAATTTAATACAAAAGGCTCAATGCCGACTTATGTACAAGAGGACTGACGCTCTAATTTTCTATAATTTGAACCTCTTCTGTGAGTCCAGTTTTAGATTCCGATGCTTCATTTCAGGTTTACTGTATTCCTTGGACCTTCATATTGACGATGAGTCACAGAAATTCCATCTGAATTTAATACAAAAGGCACAATGCCAACTTAAGTACTAGAGGACTAACACTCTAACTTTCTATGATTTGACCCTCTCCTGTGAGTCCAGTTATAGATCCCGATGCTTCACTTCAGGTTTGCTGTATCCCTTGGACCTTCTTATTGACGATGAAACACAGAAATTGCATCCGAATTTAATACAAAAGGCACAATGCCGACTTAAGTACAAAGGACTGACACTCTAACTTTCTATGATTTGAACCTCTAATGTGAGTCCAGTTTTAGATTCGATGCTTCACTTTAGGTTTACTGTATACCTTGGACATTCCTATTGACGATGAAACACAGAAATAGCACCCGAATTTAATACAAAAGGCACAATGCCGACTTAAGTACAAGAGGAGTGACGCTCTAACTTTCTATGATTTGAACCTCTCCTGTGGGTAAAGTTTTAGATTCCGATGCTTCACTTCAGGTTTACTGTATCCCTTGGACCTTCATATTGACGATGAGACAAAGAAATTCCATCTGAATTTATTACAAAAGGCACAATGCCGACTTAAGTACTAGAGGACTAACACTCTAACTTTCTATGATTTGACCCTCTCCTGTGAGTCCAGTTATAGATTCCGATGCTTCACTTCACGTTTGCTGTATCCCTTGGACCTTCTTATTGACGATGATACACAGAAATTGCATCCGAATTTTATACAAAAGGCACAATGCCGACTTAAGTACAAGAGGACTAACACTCTAACTTTCTATGATTTGAACCTCTCCTGTGAGTCCAGTTTTAGATTCCGATGCGTCACTTCAGGTTTACTGTATACCTTGGACCTTCTTATTGACGATGAATCACAGAAATTGCATCCGATTTTAATACGAAAGGCACAATGCCGACTTAAGTACAAGAGGACTGACGCTCTAGTTTTCTATGATTTGAACCTCTTCTGTGAGTCCAGTTTTAAATTCCGATGCTTCACTTCAGGTTTACTGTATACCTTGGACATTCTTATTGACGATGAAACACAGAAATTGCATCCGAATTTAATACAAAAGGCACAATGCCGACTTAAGTACAAGAGGGCTGACACTCTAACTGTCTATGATTTGAACCTCTCCTGTGAGTCCAGTTCTGCTTCACCTCATTATTACTCTATACCATGGACCTTCTTATTGACGATAAAACACAGAATTTGCATCCGAATTTAATACAAAAGTCACAATGCCGACTTAACTGCAAGAGGACTGACACACTAACTTTCTATGATTTGAACCTCTCCTGTGAGTCCAGTTTTTGATTCCGATGCTTTATTTCAGGCTTACTGTATCCCTTGGACCTTCTTATTGACGATGAAACACAGAAATTGCATCCGAATTTAATACAAAAGGCACAATGCCGACTTAAGTACAAGAGGACTGACACTCTAACTTTCTATGATTTGAACCTCTCCTGTGAGTTCAGTTTTAGATTCCGATGCTTCACTTCAGGTTTACTGTATCCCTTGGAACTTCTTATTGACGACGAAACACAGAAATTGCATCCGAATTTAAAACAAAAGGCACAATGCCGACTTATGTACAAGAGGACTGACGCTCTAATTTTCTATGATTTGAACCTCTTCTGTGAGTCCAGTTTTAGATTCCGATGCTTCATTTCAGGTTTAATGTATTCCTTGGACCTTCATATTGACGATGAGTCACAGAAATTCCATCTGAATTTAGTACAAAAGGCACAATGCCGACTTAAGTACAAGAGGTCTGACACTCTAACTTTCTATGATTTGAACCTCTCCTGTGAGTCCAGTTATAGATCCCGATGCTTCACTTCAGGTTTGCTGTATCCCTTGGACCTTCTTATTGACGATGAAACACCGAAATTGCATCCCAATTTAATACAAAAGGCACAATGCCGACTTAAGTACAAAGGACTGACACTCTAACTTTCTACGATTTGATCCTCTCCTGTGAGTCCAGTTTTAGATTCGATGCTTCACTTTAGGTTTACTGTATACCTTGGACATTCCTATTGACGATGAAACACAGAAATAGCATCCGAATTTAATACAAAAGGCACAATGCCGACTTAAGTACAAGAGGACTGACGCTCTAACTTTCTATGATTTGAACCTCTCCTGTGGGTCCAGTTTTAGATTCCGATGCTTCACTTCAGGTTTACTGTATCCCTTGGACCTTCATATTGACGATGAGACACAGAAATTCCATCTGAATTTATTACAAAAGGCACAATGCCGACTTAAGTACTAGAGGACTAACACTCTAACTTTCTATGATTTGACCCTCTCCTGTGAGTCCAGTTATAGATCCCGATGCTTCACTTCAGGTTTGCTGTATCCCTTGGACCTTCTTATTGACGATGAAACACAGAAATTGCATCCGAATTTAATACAAAAGGCACAATGCCGACTTAAGTACAAAGGACTGACACTCTAACTTTCTATGATTTGAACCTCTGATGTGAGTCCAGTTTTAGATTCGATGCTTCACTTTAGGTTTACTGTATACCTTGGACATTCCTATTGACGACGAAACACAGAAATAGCATCCGAATTTAATACAAAAGGCACAATGCCGACTTAAGTACAAGAGGAGTGACGCTCTAACTTTCTGTAATTTGAACCTCTCTTGTGGGTCCAGTTTTAGATTCCGATGCTTCACTTCAGGTTTACTGTATCCCTTGGTCCTTCATATTGACGATGAGACACAGAAATTCCATCTGAATTTATTACAAAAGGCACAATGCCGACTTAAGTACTAGAGGACTAACACTCTAACTTTCTATGATTTGACCCTCTCCTGTGAGTCCAGTTATAGATCCGATGCTTCACTTCAGGTTTGCTGTATCACTTGGACCTTCTTATTGACGATGATACACAGAAATTGCATCCGAATTTTATACAGAAAGCACAATGCCGACTTAAGTACAAGAGGACTAACACTCTAACTTTCTATGATTTGAACCTCTCCTGTGAGTCCAGTTTTAGATTCCGATGCGTCACTTCAGGTTTACTGTATACCTTGGACCTTCTTATTGACGATGAAACACAGAAATAGCACCCGAATTTAATACAAAAGGCTCAATGCCGACTTAAGTACAAGAGGAGTGACGCTCTAACTTTCTATGATTTGAACCTCTCCTGTGGGTCCAGTTTTAGATTCCGATGCTTCACTTCAGGTTTACTGAATACCTTGGACATTCTTATTGACGATGAAACACAGAAATAGCATCCGAATTTAATACAAAAGGCACAATGCTGACTTAAGTACAAGAGGAACGACACACTAACTTTCTATGATTTGAACCTCCCCTGTGAGTCCAGTTTTAGATTCCGATGCTTCACTACAGGTTTACTGTATCCCTTGGACCTTCTTATTGACGATGAAACACAGAAATTGCATCCGAATTTAATACAAAAGGCACAATGCCGACTTAAGTACAAGAGGGCTGACACTCTAACTGTCTATGATTTGAACCTCTCCTGTGAGTCCAGTTCTGCTTCACCTCATTATTACTCTATACCATGGACCTTCTTATTGACGATAAAACACAGAATTTGCATCCGAATTTAATACAAAAGTCACAATGCCGACTTAACTACAAGAGGACTGACACACTAACTTTCTATGATTTGAACCTCTCCTGTGAGTCCAGTTTTTGATTCCGATGCTTTACTTCAGGCTTACTGTATCCCTTGGACCTTCTTATTGACGATAAAACACAGAAATTGCATCCGAATTTAATACAAAAGGCACAATGCCGACTTAAGTACAAGAGGACTGACACTCTAACTTTCTATGATTTGAACCTCTCCTGTGAGTTCAGTTTTCGATTCCGATGCATCACTTCAGGTTTACTGTAATCCTTGGACCTTCTTATTGACGATGAAACACAGAACTAGCATCCGAATTTTATACAAAAGGCACAATGCCGACTTAAGTACAAGAGGACTGACACTCTAACTTTCTACGATTTGAACCTCTCCTGTGAGTCCAGTTTTAGATTCCGATGCTTCACTTCAGGTTTGCTGTATCCCTTGGAACTTCTTATTGCCGACGAAACACAGAAATTGCATCCGAATTTAATACAAAAGGCACAATGCCAACTTATGTACAAGAGGACTGACGCTCTACTTTTCTATAATTTGAACCTCTTCTGTGAGTCCAGTTTTAGTTTCCGATGCTTCATTTCAGGTTTACTGTATTCCTTGGACCTTCATATTGACGATGAGTCGCAGAAATTCCATCTGAATTTAATACAAAAGGTACAATGCCGACTTCAGTACAAGAGGTCTGACACTCTAACTTTCAATGATTTGAACCTCTCCTGTGAGTCCATTTATAGATCTCGATGCTTCACTTCAGGTTCGCTGTATCTCTTGGACCTTCTTATTGACGATGAAACACAGAAATTGCATCCGAATTCAATACAAAAGTCACAATGCCGACTTAAGTACAAGAGGACTGACGCTCTAACTTTCTTTGATTTGAACCTCCCCTGTGAGTCCAGTTTTAGATTCCGATGCTTCACTTCATGTTTGCTGTATCCCTTGGACCTTCTTATTGACGATGAAACACAGAAACTGCATCCGAATTTAATACAAAAGGCACAATGCCGACTTAAGTACAAAGGACTGACACTCTAACTTTCTATGATTTGAACCTCTCCTGTGAGTCCAGTTTTAGATTCGATGCTTCACTTCAGGTTTACTGTATACCTTGGACATTCTTATTGACGATGAAACACAGAAATTGCATCCGAATTTAATACAAAAGGCACAATGCCGACTTAAATACAAGAGGAATGACACTCCAACTCTCTATGATTTGAATCACTCCTGTGAGTCCAGTTGTAGATTCCGATGCTTCACTTCAGGTTTACTGTATCCCTTGGAATTTCATATTGACGATGAAACACAGAAATTACATCCGAATTTAATACAAAAGGCACAATGCCGACTTAAGTACTAGAGGACTGACACTCTAACATTCTATGATTTGAACCTCTCCTGTGAGTCCAGTTTTAGATTCCGATGCTTCACTTCAGGTTTACTGTATACCTTGGACCTTCTTATTGACGATGAAACACAGAAATTGCATCCGAATTTAATACAAAAGGCACAATGCCGACTTAAGTACAAGAGGACTGACACTCTAACTTTCGATGATTTGAACCTCTCCTGTGAGTCCAGTTTTAAATTCCGATGCGTCACTTCAGGTTTACTGTATACCTTGGACCTTCTTATTGACGATGAAACACAGAAATAGCACCCGAATTTAATACAAAAGGCACAATGCCGACTTAAGTACAAGAGGACTGACGCTCTAACTTTCTATGATTTGAACCTCTCTTGTGGGTCCAGTTTTAGATTCCGATGCTTCACTTCAGGTTTACTGTATCCCTTGGACCTTCATATTGACGATGAGACACAGAAATTCCATCTGAATTTATTACAAAAGGCACAATGCCGACTGAAGTACTAGAGGACTAACACTCTAACTTTCTATGATTTGACCCTCTCCTGTGAGTCCAGTTATAGATCCGATGCTTCACTTCAGGTTTGCTGTATCACTTGGACCTTCTTATTGACGATGATACACAGAAATTGCATCCGAATTTTATACAGAAAGCACAATGCCGACTTAAGTACAAGAGGACTAACACTCTAACTTTCTATGATTTGAACCTCTCCTGTGAGTCCAGTTTTAGATTCCGATGCGTCACTTCAGGTTTACTGTATACCTTGGACCTTCTTATTGACGATGAAACACAGAAATAGCACCCGAATTTAATACAAAAGGCACAATGCCGACTTAAGTACAAGAGGAGTGACGCTCTAACTTTCTATGATTTGAACCTCTCCTGTGGGTCCAGTTTTAGATTCCGATGCTTCACTTCAGGTTTACTGAATACCTTGGACATTCTTATTGACGTTGAAACACAGAAATAGCATCCGAATTTAATACAAAAGGCACAATGCCGACTTAAGTACAAGAGGACCGACACACTAACTTTCTATGATTTGAACCTCCCCTGTGAGTCCAGTTTTAGATTCCGATGCTTCACTACAGGTTTACTGTATCCCTTGGACCTTCTTATTGACGATGAAACACAGAAATTGCATCCGAATTTAATACAAAAGGCACAATGCCGACTTAAGTACAAGAGGGCTGACACTCTAACTGTCTATGATTTGAACCTCTCCTGTGAGTCCAGTTCTGCTTCACCTCATTATTACTATATACCATGGACCTTCTTATTGACGATAAAACACAGAATTTCCATCCGAATTTAATACAAAAGTCACAATGCCGACTTAACTACAAGAGGACTGACACACTAACTTTCTATGATTTGAACCTCTCCTGTGAGTCCAGTTTTTGATTCCGATGCTTTACTTCAGGCTTACTGTTTCCCTTGGACCTTCTTATTGACGATAAAACACAGAAATTGCATCCGAATTTAATACAAAAGGCACAATGCCGTCTTAAGTACAAGAGGACTGACACTCTAACTTTCTATGATTTGAACCTCTCCTGTGAGTTCAGTTTTCGATTCCGATGTATCACTTCAGGTTTACTGTAATCCTTGGACCTTCTTATTGACGATGAAACACAGAACTAGCATCCGAATTTTATACAAAAGGCACAATGCCGACTTAAGTACAAGAGGACTGACACTCTAACTTTCTACGATTTGAACCTCTCCTGTGAGTCCAGTTTTAGATTCCGATGCTTCACTTCAGGTTTGCTGTATCCCTTGGAACTTCTTATTGACGACGAAACACAGAAATTGCATCCGAATTTAATACAAAAGGCACAATGCCAACTTATGTACAAGAGGACTGACGCTCTACTTTTCTATAATTTGAACCTCTTCTGTGAGTCCAGTTTTATATTCCGATGCTTCATTTCAGGTTTACTGTATTCCTTGGACCTTCATATTGACGATGAGTCACAAAAATTCCATCTGAATTTAATACAAGAGGTACAATGCCGACTTCAGTACAAGAGGTCTGACACTCTAACTTTCAATGATTTGAACCTCTCCTGTGAGTCCATTTATAGATCTCGATGCTTCACTTCAGGTTCGCTGTATCTCTTGGACCTTCTTATTGACGATGAAACACAGAAATTGCATCCGAATTCAATACAAAAGTCACAATGCCGACTTAAGTACAAGAGGACTGACGCTCTAACTTTCTATGATTTGAACCTCTCCTGTGGTTCCAGTTTTAGATTCCGATGCTTCACTTCAGGTTTACTGTATCCTTTGGACCTTCATATTGACGATGCGACACAGAAATTCCATCTGAATATATTAGAAAAGGCACAATGACGACTTAAGTACTAGAGGACTAACACTCTAACTTTCTATGATTTGACCCTCTCCTGTGAGTCCAGTTATAGATTCCGATGCTTCACTTCATGTTTGCTGTATCCCTTGGACCTTCTTATTGACGATGAAACACAGAAACTGCATCCGAATTTAATACAAAAGGCACAATGCCGACTTAAGTACAAAGGACTGACACTCTAACTTTCTATGATTTGAACCTCTCCTGTGAGTCCAGTTTTAGATTCGATGCTTCACTTCAGGTTTACTGTATACCTTGGACATTGTTATTGACGATGAAACACAGAAATTGCATCCGAATTTCATACAAAAGGCACAATGCCGACTTAAATACAAGAGGAATGACACTCCAACTCTCTATGATTTGAATCACTCCTGTGAGTCCAGTTGTAGATTCCGATGCTTCACTTCAGGTTTACTGTATCCCTTGGAATTTCATATTGACGATGAAACACAGAAATTACATCCGAATTTAATTAAAAAGGCACAATGCCGACTTAAGTACTAGAGGACTGACACTCTAACATTCTATGATTTGAACCTCTCCTGTGAGTCCAGTTTTAGATTCCGATGCTTCACTTCAGGTTTACTGTATACCTTGGACCTTCTTATTGACGATGAACACAGAAATTGCATCCGAATTTAATACAAAAGGCACAATGCCGACTTAAGTACAAGAGGACTGACACTCTAACTTTCGATGATTTGAACCTCTCCTGTGAGTCCAGTTTTAGATTCCGATGCTACACTTCAGGTTTACTGTAATCCTAGGACCTTCTTATTGACGATGAAACACAGAAATTGCATCGGAATTTAATACAAAAGGCACAATGCCGACTTAAGTACAAGAGGACTGACACTCTAACTTTCTGTGATTTGAACCTCTCCTGTGTTGTCCAGTTTTAGATTCCGATGCTTCACTTCAAGTTTACTGTATACCTTGAACCATCTTATTGAGGAAGAAACACAGTAGTTGCATCCGAATTTAATACAAAAGGCACAATGCCGACTTAAGTACAAGGGGACTGACACTCTAACTTTCTATGATTTGGACCACTCCTGTGAGTCCAGTTTTGCTTCACTTCATGATTACTCTATACCATGTACCTTCTTATTGACGATGAAACACAGAAATGCATCCGAATTTAATACAAAAGGCACAATGCCGACTTAAGTTCAAGAGGACTGACACTCTAACTTTCTACGATTTGAACCTCTCCTGTGAGTCCAGTTTTTGATTCCGATGCTTCTCTTCAGGCTTACTGTATCCCTTGGACCTTCTTATTGACGACGAAACACAGAAATTGCATCCGAATTTAATACAAAAGGCACAATGCCGACTTAAGTACAAGAGGACTGACTCTCTAACTTTCTATGATTTGAACCTCTCCTGTGAGTCCAGTTATACATTCCGATGCTTCACTTCAGCTTTACTGTATCCCTTGGACCTTCTTATTGACGATGAAACACAGAAATTGCATCCGAAATTAATACAAAAGGCACAATGCCGACATAAGTACAAGAGGACTGACGCTCTAATTTTCTATGATTGGAACCTCTTCTGTGAGTCCAATTTTAGATTCCGAAGCTTCACTTCAGGTTTACTGTATTCCTTGGACCATCTTATTGACGATGAGACACAGATATTCCATCCGAATTTAATGCAAAAGGCAAAATGCCGACTTAAGTACAAGAGGACTGACACACTAACATTCTATGATTTGAACCTCTCCTGTGAGTCCAGTTATAGATTCCGATGCTTCACTTCAGGTTTGCTGTATCCCTTGGACCTTCTTATTGACGATGAAACACAGAAATTGCATCCGAATTTAATACAAAAGGCACAATGCCGACTTAAGTACAAAGGACTAACACTTTAACTTTCTATGATTTGAACCTCTCCTGTGAGTCCAGTCTTAGGTTCGCTGCTTCACTTCAGGTTTACTGTATACCTTGGAGATTCTTATTGACGATGAAACACAGATATTGCATCCGAATTTAATACAAAAGGCACAATGCCGTCTTAAGTACAAGAGGAATGAAACTCCAACTCTCTATGATTTGAATCTATCCTGTGAGTCCAGTTGTAGATTCCGATGCTTCACTTCAGTTTACTGTATCCCTTGGACCTTCTTATTGACAATGAAAAACAGAAATTACATCCGAATTTAATACAAAAGGCCCAATGCCGACTTAAGTACAAGAGGACTGACACTCTAACTTTCTATGATTTGAACCTCTCCTGTGAGTCCAGTTTTAGATTCCGATGCTTCACTTCAGGCTTACAGAATACCTTGGACCTTCTTATTGACGATGGAACACAGAAATTGCATCCGAATTTAATACAAAAGGCACAATGCCGACTTAAGTACAAGAGGACTGACACTCTAACTTTCTATGATTTGAACCTCTCCTGTGAGTCCAGTTTTAGATTCCGATGCTTTAATTTAGGATTACTGTATACCTTGGGCCTTCTTATTGACGATGAAACACAGAAATTGCATCCGAATTTAATACAAAAGCACAATGCCGACTTAAGTACTAGAGGACTGACACTCTAACATTCTATGATTTGAACCTCTCCTCTGAGTCCAGTTTTAGATTCCGATGCTTCACTTCAGGTTTACTGTATACCTTGGACCTTCTTATTGACGATGAAACACAGAAATTGCATCCGAATTAAATACAAAAGGCACAGTGCCGACTTAAGTACAAGAGGACTAACACTCTAACACTCTATGATTTGAACCTCTCCTTTGTGTCCAGTTTTAGATTCCGATGCATCACTTCAGGTTTACTGTATCCCTGGGGCATTCTTATTGACGATGAAACATAGAAATTGCATCCGAATTTAATACAAAATGCACAATGCCGACTTAAGTACAAGAGGACTGACACACTAACTTTCTATGATTTGAACCGCTCCTGTGAGTCCAGTTTAGATTCCGATGCTTCACTTCAGGTTTGCTGTATCCCTTGGCCCTTCTCATTGACTATGAAACACAGAAATTGCATCCGAATTTAATACAAAAGGCGCAATGCCGTCTTAAGTACAAGAGGACTGACACTCTAACTTCCGATGATTTGAACCTCTCCTATGAGACCAGTTTTAGATTCCGATGCTTCACTTCAGGTTTACTGTATCCCTTGGACCTTCTTATTGACTAAGAAACACAGAAATTGCATCCGAATTTAATTCAAAAGGCACAATGCCGACTTAAGTACAAGAGGACTGACACTCTAACTTTCGATGATTTGAACCTCTCCTGTGAGTCCAGTTTTACATTCCGATGCTACACGTCAGGTTTACTGTATACCTTGGACCTTCTTATTGACGATGAACTACAGAAATAGCATCCAAATTTAATACAAAAGGCACAATGCCGACTTAAGTACAAGAGGACTGACACTCTAACTTTCTAGGATTTGAACCTCTGCTGTGAGTCCAGTTTTAGATTCCGATGCTTCAATGCAGGTTTACTATATCCCTTGGACCTTCTTATTGACGATGAAACACAGAAATTGCATGCGAATTTAATACAAAAGGAACAATGCCGACATAAATACAAGAGGACTTACACTCTAACTTTCTATGATTGGAATCTCTCCTGTGAGTCCAGTTTTAGACTCCGATGCTTCGCTTCAGGTTTACTGTATACCTTGGACCTTCTTATTGACGATGAAACACAGATATTGCATCCGAAATTAGTGCAAAAGGCACAACGCCGACTTATGTACAAGAGGACTAACACACTAACCCTCTATGATTTGAACCTCTCCTGTGAGTCCAGTTTTAGATTCCGAAGCTACACGTCAGGTTTACTGTATTCCTAGGACCTCCTTATTGACGATGAAACTCAGAAATTGCATCCGAATTTAATACAAAAGGCACAATGCCGACTTAAGTACAAGAGGACTGACACACTAACTTTCTATGATTTGAACCGCTCCTGTGAGTCCAGTTTAGATTCCGATGCTTCACTTCAGGTTTGCTGTATCCCTTGGCCCTTCTCATTGACTATGAAACACAGAAATTGCATCCGAATTTAATACAAAAGGCGCAATGCCGTCTTAAGTACAAGAGGACTGACACTCTAACTTTCGATGATTTGAACCTCTCCTATGAGACCAGTTTTAGATTCCGATGCTTCACTTCAGGTTTACTGTATCCCTTGGACCTTCTTATTGACTAAGAAACACAGAAATTGCATCCGAATTTAATTCAAAAGGCACAATGCCGACTTAAGTACAAGAGGACTGACACTCTAACTTTCGATGATTTGAACCTCTCCTGTGAGTCCAGTTTTACATTCCGATGCTACACGTCAGGTTTACTGTATACCTTGGACCTTCTTATTGACGATGAACTACAGAAATAGCATCCAAATTTAATACAAAAGGCACAATGCCGACTTAAGTACAAGAGGACTGACACTCTAACTTTCTAGGATTTGAACCTCTCCTGTGAGTCCAGTTTTAGATTCCGATGCTTCAATTCAGGTTTACTATATCCCTTGGACCTTCTTATTGACTATGAAACACAGAAATTGCATCCGAATTTAATACAAAATGCACAGTGCCGACTTAAGTACAAGAGGACTGACACTCTAACTTTCGATGATTTGAACCTCTCCTATGAGTCCAGTTTTGGATCCCGATGCTTCACTTCAGGTTTACTGTATCCCTTGGATCTTCTTATTGACTAAGAAACGCAGAAATTGCATCCGAATTTAATTCAAGAGGCACAATGCCGACTTAAGTACAAGAGGACTGACACTCTAACTTTCGATGATTTGAACCTCTCCTGTGAGTCCAGTTTTAGATTCCGATGCAACACGTCAGGTTTACTGTAATCCTAGGACCTCCTTATTGACGATGAAACTCAGAAATTGCATCCGAATTCAATACAAAAGGCACATGCCGACTTAAGTACAAGAGGACGGACACTCTAACTTTCTGTGATTTGAACCTCTCCTGTGAGTCCAGTTTTAGATTCCGATGCTTCACTTCAGGTTTACTGAATACCTTGGACCTTCTTATTGACGATGAAACACAGAAATTGCATCCGAATTTCATACAAAAGGCACAATGCCGACTTAAATACAAGAGGAATGACACTCCAACTCTCTATGATTTGAATCACTCCTGTGAGTCCAGTTGTAGATTCCGATGCTTCACTTCAGGTTTACTGTATCCCTTGGAATTTCATATTGACGATGAAACACAGAAATTGCATCCGAATTTCATACAAAAGGCACAATGCCGACTTAAATACAAGAGGAATGACACTCCTACTCTCTATGATTTGAACCTCTCCTGTGAGTCCAGTTTTAGATTCCGATGCTTCACTTCAGGTTTACTGTATACCTTGGACCTTCTTATTGACGATGAACACAGAAATTGCATCCGAATTTAATACAAAAGGCACAATGCCGACTTAAGTACAAGAGGACTGACACTCTAACTTTCGATGATTTGAACCTCTCCTGTGAGTCCAGTTTTAGATTCCGATGCTACACTTCAGGTTTACTGTAATCCTAGGACCTTCTTATTGACGATGAAACACAGAAATTGCATCGGAATTTAATACAAAAGGCACAATGCCGACTTAAGTACAAGAGGACTGACACTCTAACTTTCTGTGATTTGAACCTCTCCTGTGTTGTCCAGTTTTAGATTCCGATGCTTCACTTCAAGTTTACTGTATACCTTGAACCATCTTATTGAGGAAGAAACACAGTAGTTGCATCCGAATTTAATACAAAAGGCACAATGCCGACTTAAGTACAAGGGGACTGACACTCTAACTTTCTATGATTTGGACCACTCCTGTGAGTCCAGTTTTGCTTCACTTCATGATTACTCTATACCATGTACCTTCTTATTGACGATGAAACACAGAAATGCATCCGAATTTAATACAAAAGGCACAATGCCGACTTAAGTTCAAGAGGACTGACACTCTAACTTTCTACGATTTGAACCTCTCCTGTGAGTCCAGTTTTTGATTCCGATGCTTCTCTTCAGGCTTACTGTATCCCTTGGACCTTCTTATTGACGACGAAACACAGAAATTGCATCCGAATTTAATACAAAAGGCACAATGCCGACTTAAGTACAAGAGGACTGACTCTCTAACTTTCTATGATTTGAACCTCTCCTGTGAGTCCAGTTATACATTCCGATGCTTCACTTCAGCTTTACTGTATCCCTTGGACCTTCTTATTGACGATGAAACACAGAAATTGCATCCGAATTTAATACAAAAGGCACAATGCCGACATAAGTACAAGAGGACTGACGCTCTAATTTTCTATGATTGGAACCTCTTCTGTGAGTCTAATTTTAGATTCCGAAGCTTCACTTCAGGTTTACTGTATTCCTTGGACCATCTTATTGACGATGAGACACAGATATTCCATCCGAATTTAATGCAAAAGGCAAAATGCCGACTTAAGTACAAGAGGACTGACACACTAACATTCTATGATTTGAACCTCTCCTGTGAGTCCAGTTATAGATTCCGATGCTTCACTTCAGGTTTGCTGTATCCCTTGGACCTTCTTATTGACGATGAAACACAGAAATTGCATCCGAATTTAATACAAAAGGCACAATGCCGACTTAAGTACAAAGGACTAACACTTTAACTTTCTATGATTTGAACCTCTCCTGTGAGTCCAGTCTTAGGTTCGCTGCTTCACTTCAGGTTTACTGTATACCTTGGAGATTCTTATTGACGATGAAACACAGATATTGCATCCGAATTTAATACAAAAGGCACAATGCCGTCTTAAGTACAAGAGGAATGAAACTCCAACTCTCTATGATTTGAATCTATCCTGTGAGTCCAGTTGTAGATTCCGATGCTTCACTTCAGTTTACTGTATCCCTTGGACCTTCTTATTGACGATGAAAAACAGAAATTACATCCGAATTTAATACAAAAGGCCCAATGCCGACTTAAGTACAAGAGGACTGACACTCTAACTTTCTATGATTTGAAGCTCTCCTGTGAGTCCAGTTTTAGATTCCGATGCTTCACTTCAGGCTTACAGAATACCTTGGACCTTCTTATTGACGATGGAACACAGAAATTGCATCCGAATTTAATACAAAAGGCACAATGCCGACTTAAGTACAAGAGGACTGACACTCTAACTTTCTATGATTTGAACCTCTCCTGTGAGTCCAGTTTTAGATTCCGATGCTTTAATTTAGGATTACTGTATACCTTGGGCCTTCTTATTGACGATGAAACACAGAAATTGCATCCGAATTTAATACAAAAGCACAATGCCGACTTAAGTACTAGAGGACTGACACTCTAACATTCTATGATTTGAACCTCTCCTCTGAGTCCAGTTTTAGATTCCGATGCTTCACTTCAGGTTTACTGTATACCTTGGACCTTCTTATTGACGATGAAACACAGAAATTGCATCCGAATTTAATACAAAATTCACAGTGCCGACTTAAGTACAAGAGGACTAACACTCTAACACTCTATGATTTGAACCTCTCCTTTGTGTCCAGTTTTAGATTCCGATGCATCACTTCAGGTTTACTGTATCCCTGGGGCATTCTTATTGACGATGAAACATAGAAATTGCATCCGAATTTAATACAAAAGGCACAATGCCGACTTAAGTACAAGAGGACCGACACACTAACTTTCTATGATTTGAACCGCTCCTGTGAGTCCAGTTTAGATTCCGATGCTTCACTTCAGGTTTGCTGTATCCCTTGGCCCTTCTCATTGACTATGAAACACAGAAATTGCATCCGAATTTAATACAAAAGGCGCAATGCCGTCTTAAGTACAAGAGGACTGACACTCTAACTTTCGATGATTTGAACCTCTCCTATGAGACCAGTTATAGATTCCGATGCTTCACTTCAGGTTTACTGTATCCCTTGGACCTTCTTATTGACTAAGAAACACAGAAATTGCATCCGAATTTAATTCAAAAGGCACAATGCCGACTTAAGTACAAGAGGACTGACACTCTAACTTTCGATGATTTGAACCTCTCCTGTGAGTCCAGTTTTACATTCCGATGCTACACGTCAGGTTTACTGTATACCTTGGACCTTCTTATTGACGATGAACTACAGAAATAGCATCCAAATTTAATACAAAAGGCACAATGCCGACTTAAGTACAAGAGGACTGACACTCTAACTTTCTAGGATTTGAACCTCTCCTGTGAGTCCAGTTTTAGATTCCGATGCTTCAATTCAGGTTTACTATATCCCTTGGACCTTCTTATTGACTATGAAACACAGAAATTGCATCCGAATTTAATACAAAATGCACAGTGCCGACTTAAGTACAAGAGGACTGACACTCTAACTTTCGATGATTTGAACCTCTCCTATGAGTCCAGTTTTGGATCCCGATGCTTCACTTCAGGTTTACTGTATCCCTTGGATCTTCTTATTGACTAAGAAACGCAGAAATTGCATCCGAATTTAATTCAAGAGGCACAATGCCGACTTAAGTACAAGAGGACTGACACTCTAACTTTCGATGATTTGAACCTCTCCTGTGAGTCCAGTTTTAGATTCCGATGCTTCACTTCAGGTTTACTGAATACCTTGGACCTTCTTATTGACGATGAAACACAGAAATTGCATGCGAATTTAATACAAAAGGAACAATGCCGACATAAATACAAGAGGACTTACACTCTAACTTTCTATGATTGGAATCTCTCCTGTGAGTCCAGTTTTAGACTCCGATGCTTCGCTTCAGGTTTACTGTATACCTTGGACCTTCTTATTGACGATGAAACACAGATATTGCATCCGAAATTAGTGCAAAAGGCACAACGCCGACTTATGTACAAGAGGACTAACACACTAACCCTCTATGATTTGAACCTCTCCTGTGAGTCCAGTTTTAGATTCCGAAGCTACACGTCAGGTTTACTGTATTCCTAGGACCTCCTTATTGACGATGAAACTCAGAAATTGCATCCGAATTTAATACAAAAGGCACAATGCCGACTTAAGTACAAGAGGACTGACACACTAACTTTCTATGATTTGAACCGCTCCTGTGAGTCCAGTTTAGATTCCGATGCTTCACTTCAGGTTTGCTGTATCCCTTGGCCCTTCTCATTGACTATGAAACACAGAAATTGCATCCGAATTTAATACAAAAGGCGCAATGCCGTCTTAAGTACAAGAGGACTGACACTCTAACTTTCGATGATTTGAACCTCTCCTATGAGACCAGTTTTAGATTCCGATGCTTCACTTCAACTTTACTGTATCCCTTGGACCTTCTTATTGACTAAGAAACACAGAAATTGCATCCGAATTTAATTCAAAAGGCACAATGCCGACTTAAGTACAAGAGGACTGACACTCTAACTTTCGATGATTTGAACCTCTCCTGTGAGTCCAGTTTTACATTCCGATGCTACACGTCAGGTTTACTGTATACCTTGGACCTTCTTATTGACGATGAACTACAGAAATAGCATCCAAATTTAATACAAAAGGCACAATGCCGACTTAAGTACAAGAGGACTGACACTCTAACTTTCTAGGATTTGAACCTCTCCTGTGAGTCCAGTTTTAGATTCCGATGCTTCAATTCAGGTTTACTATATCCCTTGGACCTTCTTATTGACTATGAAACACAGAAATTGCATCCGAATTTAATACAAAATGCACAGTGCCGACATAAGTACAAGAGGACTGACACTCTAACTTTCGATGATTTGAACCTCTCCTATGAGTCCAGTTTTGGATCCCGATGCTTCACTTCAGGTTTACTGTATCCCTTGGATCTTCTTATTGACTAAGAAACGCAGAAATTGCATCCGAATTTAATTCAAGAGGCACAATGCCGACTTAAGTACAAGAAGACTGACACTCTAACTTTCGATGATTTGAACCTCTCCTGTGAGTCCAGTTTTAGATTCCGATGCAACACGTCAGGTTTACTGTAATCCTAGGACCTCCTTATTGACGATGAAACTCAGAAATTGCATCCGAATTCAATACAAAAGGCACAATGCCGACTTAAGTACAAGAGGACGGACACTCTAACTTTCTGTGATTTGAACCTCTCCTGTGAGTCCAGTTTTAGATTCCGATGCTTCACTTCAGGTTTACTGAATACCTTGGACCTTCTTATTGACGATGAAACACAGAAATTGCATGCGAATTTAATACAAAAGGAACAATGCCGACATAAATACAAGAGGACTTACACTCTAACTTTCTATGATTGGAATCTCTCCTGTGAGTCCAGTTTTAGACTCCGATGCTTCGCTTCAGGTTTACTGTATACCTTGGACCTTCTTATTGACGATGAAACACAGATATTGCATCCAAAATTAGTGCAAAAGGCACAACGCCGACTTATGTACAAGAGGACTAACACACTAACCCTCTATGATTTGAACCTCTCCTGTGAGTCCAGTTTTAGATTCCGAAGCTACACGTCAGGTTTACTGTATTCCTAGGACCTCCTTATTGACGATGAAACTCAGAAATTGCATCCGAATTTAATACAAAAGGCACAATGCCGACTTAAGTACAAGAGGACTGACACTCTAACTTTCTGTGATGTGAACCTCTCCTGTGAGTCCAGTTTTAGATTCCGATGCTTCACTTCAGGTTTACTGTATACCTTGGACCTTCTTACTGACGATGAAACACAGAAATTGCATCCGAATTTAATACAAAAGGAACAATGGCGACTTAAATACAAGAGGTCTAACACTTTAACTTTCTATGATTTGAACCTCTCCTGTGAGTCCAGTTTTAGATTCCGATGCTTCACTTCAGGTTTACTGTATACCTTGGACCTTCTTATTGACGATGAAACACAGAAATTGCATCCGAATTTAATACAAAAGGCACAATGCCGACTTAAGTACAAGAGGACTGACACTCTAACTTACTATGATTTGAACCTCTCCTGTGAGTCCAGTTATAGATTCCGATGCTTCACTTCAGGTTTGCTGTATCGCTTGGACCTTCTTATTGTCGATGAAACACAGAAATTGCATCCGAATTTAATACAAAAGGCACAATGCCGACTTAAGTACAAAGGACTGACACCTTAGTTTTCTAAGATTTGAACTTCTCCTGTGAGTCCAGTCTTAGATTCGCTGCTTCACTTCAGGTTTACTGTATACCTTTGACATTCTTATTGACGGGGAAACACAGATATTGCATCCGAATTTAATACAAAAGGCACAATGCCGACTAAAGTACAAGAGGAATGACACTCCAACTCTCTATGATTTGAATCTCTCCTGTGAGTCCAGTTGTAGATTCAGATGCTTCACTTCAGGTTTACTGTATCCCTTGGACCTTCTTATTGACGATGAAAAACAGAAATTATACCCGAATTAAATACAAAAGGCCCAATGCCGACTTAAGTACAGGAGGACTGACACTCAAACTTTCTATGATTTGAACCTCTCCTGTGAGTCCAGTATTAGATTCCGATGCTTCACTTCAGGTTTACAGAATACCTTGGACCTTCTTATTGACGATGAAACACAGAAATTGCATCCGAATTTAATACAAAAGGCACAATGCCGACTTAAGTACAAGAGGACTAACACTCTAACTTTCTATGATTTGAACCTTTCCTGTGAGTCCAGTTTTAGATTCCGATGCTTCACTTCAGTTTTACTATATCCCTTGGACTTTCTTATTGACTATGAAACACAGAAATTGCATCCGAATTTAATACAAAATGCACAGTGCCGACTTAAGTACAAGAGGACTGACACTCTAACTTTCGATGATTTTAACCTCTCCTATGAGTCCAGTTTTGGATCCCGATGCTTCACTTCAGGTTTACTGTATCCCTTGGACCTTCGTATTGACTAAGAAACGCAGAAATTGCATCCGAATTTAATTCAAAAGGCACAATGTCGACTTAAGTACAAGAGGACTGACACTCTAACTTTCGATGATTTGAACCTCTCCTGTGAGTCCAGTTTTAGATTCCGATGCTACACGTCAGGTTTACTGTAATCCTAGGACCTCCTTATTGACGATGAAACTCAGAAATTGCATCCGAATTTAATACAAAAGGCACAATGCCGACTTATGTACAAGAGGACTGACACTCTAACTTTCTGTGATTGGAACCTCTCCTGTGAGTCCAGTTTTAGATTCCGATGCTTCACTTCAGGTTTACTGCATACCTTGGACCTTCTTATTGACGATGAAACACAGAAATTGCATCCGAATTTAATACAAAAGAGACAATGCCGACTTAAGTACAAGAGGGCTGACAATCTAACTTTCTATGATCTGAACCTCTCCTGTGAGTCCAGTTTTAGATTCCGATGCTACACGTCAGGTTTACTGTATTCCATGGACCTTCATATTGACGATGAGACACAGAAAATCCATCCGAATTAAATACAAAAGGCCCAATGCCGACTTAAGTACAAGAGGACTGACACTCAAACTTTCAATGATTTGAACCTCTCCTGTGAGTCCAGTTTTAGATTCCGATGCTTCACTTCAGGTTTACTGCATCCCTTGGACCTTCTTATTGACGATGAAACACAGAAATTGCATCCGAATTTAATACAAAAGGGACAATGCAGACTTAAGTACAAGAGGGCTGAAAATCTAACTTTCTATGATCTGAACCTCCCCTGTGAGTCCAGTTTTAGATTCCCATGCTTCACTTCAGGATTACTGTATACCTTGGGCCTTCTTATTGACTATGAAACACAGAAATTGCATCCGAATTTAATACAAAAGGCGCAATGCCGACTTAAGTACAAGAGGACCGACACTCTAACTTTCTATGATTTGAACCTCTCCTGTGTGTCCAGTTTAAGATTCCGATGCTTCACTTCAGGATTACTGTATACCAGGGGCCTTCTTATTGACGATGAAACACAGTAATTGCAGCCGAATTTAATACAAAAGCACAATGACGACTTAAGTACTAGAACACTGACACTCTAATTTTCTATGATTTGAACCTCTCCTGTGAGTCCAGTTTTAGATTCCGATGCTTCACTTCAGGTTTACTATATCCCTTGGACCTTCTTATTGACTATGAAACACAGAAATTGCATCCGAATTTAATACAAAATGCACAGTGCCGACTTAAGTACAAGAGGACTGACACTCTAACTTTCGATGATTTGAACCTCTCCTATGAGTCCAGTTTTGGATTCCGATGCTTCACTTCAGGTTTACTGTATCCCTTGGACCTTCTTATTGACTAAGAAACGCAGAAATTGCATCCGAATTTAATTCAAAAGGCAGAATGCCGACTTAAGTACAAGAGGACTGACACTCTAACTTTCGATGATTTGAACTCTCCTGTGAGTCCAGTTTTAGATACCGATGCTACACGTCAGGTTCACTGTAATCCTAGGACCTCCTTATTGACGATGAAACTCAGAAATTGCATCCGAATTTAATACAAAAGGCACAATGCCGACTTAAGTACAAGAGGACTTACACTCTAACTTTCTGTGATTTGAACCTCTCCTGTGAGTCCAGTTTTAGATTCCGATGCCTCACTTCAGGTTTACTGTATACCTTGGATTTTCTTATTGACGATGAACACAGAAATTGCATACCAATTTAATACAAAAGGAACAATGCCGACTTAAATACAAGAGGACTAACACTCTAACTTTCTATGATTGGAATCTCTCCTGTGAGTCCAGTTTTAGACTCCGATGCTTCACTTCAGGTTTACTGTATACCTTGGACCTTCTTAATGACGATGAAACACAGAAATTGCATCCGAATGTAATACAAAAGGCACAATGCCGACTTAAGTACAAGAGGACTGACACTTTAACTTTCTATGATTTGAACCTCTCCTGTGAGTCCAGTCTTAGATTCGCTGTTCACTTCAGGTTTACTGCATACCTTGGACATTCTTATTGACGGGGAAACACAGATATTGCATCCGAATTTAATACAAAAGGCACAATGCCGACTTAAGTAAAAGAGGAATGACACTCCAACTCTCTATGATTTGAATCTCTCCTGTGAGACCAGTTGTAGATTCTGTGCTTCACTTCAGGTTTACTGTATCCCTTGGACCTTCTTATTGACGATGAAAACAGAAATTATATCCGAATTAAATACAAAAGGCCCAATGCCGACTTAAGTACAAGAGGACTGACACTCAAACTTTCTATGATTTGAACCTCTCCTGTGAGTCCAGTTTTAGATTCCGATGCTTCACTTCAGTTTACTGCATACCTTGGACCTTCTTATTGACGATGAAACACAGAAATTGCATCCGAATTTAATATAAAAGGGACAATGCCGACTTAAGTACAAGAGGACCGACAATCTAACTTCCTATGATCTGAACCTCCCTGTGAGTCCAGTTTTAGATTCCGATGCTTCACTTCACTATTACTGTATACCTTGGGCCTTCTTATTGACGATGAAACACAGAAATTGCATCCGAATTTAATACAAAGGCACAATGCCGACTTAAGTACTAGAGGACTGACACTCTAACTTTCTATGATTTGAACCTCTCCTGTGATTCCAGTTTTACATTCCGAGCTTCACTTTAGGTTTACTGTATACCTTGGACCTTCTTATTGACGATGAAACACAGAAATTTCATCCGAATTTAATACAAAAGGCCACAGTGCCGACTTAAGTACAAGAGGCCTAACACTCTAACTCTCTATGATTTGAACCTCTCCGGTGAGTCCAGTTTTAGATTCCGATGCTTCACTTCAGGTTTACTGTATCCCTCGGACCTTCTTATTGACGATGCAACATAGAATTTGCATCCGAATTTAATACAAAAGGCACAATGCCGACTTAAGTACAAGAGGACTGACACCCTAAATTTCTATGATTTGAACCTCTCCTGTGAGTCCAGTTTTAGATTCCGATGCTTCACTTCAGGTTTACTGTATCCCTTGGACCTTCTTATTGACTATGAAACACAGAAATTGCATCCGAATTTAATACAAAAGGCGCAATGCCGACTTAAGTACAAGAGGACAGACACTCTATCTTTCGATGATTTGAACCTCTCCTATTAGTCCAGTTTTAGATTCCGATGCTTGACTGCAGGTTTACTGTATACCTTGGACCTTCTTATTGACTAAGAAACACAGAAATTGCATCCGAATTTAATTCAAAAGGCACAATGCCGACTTAAGTACAAGAGGACTGACACTCTAACTTTCGATGATTTGAACCTCTCCTGAGAGTCCAGTTTTAGATTCCGATGCTACACGTCAGGTTTACTGTAATCCTAGGACCTCCTTATTGACGATGAAACTCAGAAATTGCATCCGAATCTAATACAAAAGGCACAATGCCGACTTAAGTACAAGAGGACTGACACTCTAACTTTCTGTGATTTGAACCTCTCCTGTGAGTCCAGTTTTAGTTTCCGATGCTTCACTTCAGGTTTACTGAATACCTAGGACCTTCTTATTGACGATGAAACACAGAAATTGCATGCGAATTTAATACAAATGGAACAATGCCGACTTAAATACAAGAGGACTAACACTCTAACTTTCTATGATTGGAATCTCTCCTGTGAGTCCAGTTTTAGACTCCGATGCTTCGCTTCAGGCTTACTGTATACCTTGGACCTTCTTATTGACGATGAAACACAGAAATTGCATCCGAATTTAAACCAAAAGGCACAATGCCGACTTAAGTACAAGATGACTGACACTCTAACTTTCTATGATTTGAACCTCTCCTGTGAGTCCAGTTATAGATTCCGATGCTTCACTTCAGGTTTGCTGTATCCCTTGGACCTTCTTACTGACGATGAAACACAGAAATTGCATCCGAATTTAATACAAAAGGCACAATGCCGACTTAAGTACAAAGGACTGACACTTTAACTTTCTTTGATTTGAACCTCTCCTGTGAGTCCAGTCTTAGATTCGCTGTTTCACTTCAGGTTTACTGTATACCTTGGACATTGTTATTGACGGGGAAACACAGATATTGCATCCGAATTTAATACAAAAGAAACAATGCCGACTTAAGTACAAGAGGACTGACAATCTAACTTTCTATGAGCTGAACCTCCCCTGTGAGTCTAGTTTTAGTTTCCGATGCTTCACTTCAGGATAACAGGATACCTTGGGCCTTCTTATTGACTATGAAACACAGAAATTGCATCCGAATTTAATACAAAAGGCGCAATGCCGACTTAAGTACAAGAGGACTGTCACTCTAACTTTCTATGATTTGAACCTCTCCACTGAGTCCAGTTTAAGATTCCGATGCTTCACTTCAGGTTTACTATATCCCTTGGACCTTCTTATTGACTATGAAACACAGAAATTGCATCCGAATTTAATACAAAATGCACAGCGCCGACTTAAGAACAAGAGGACTGACACTCTCATTTTCTATGATTTGAACCTCTCCTGTGAGTCCAGTTTTAGATTCCGATGCTTCACGTCAGGTTTACTATATCCCTTGGACCTTCTTATTGACTATGAAACACAGAAATTGCATCCGAATTTAATACAAAATGCACAGTGCCAACTTAAGTACAAGAGGACTGACACTCTAACTTTCGATGATTTGAACCTCTCCTGTGAGTCCAGTTTTAGATTCCGATGCTTCACTTCAGGTTTACTGCATACCTTGGACCTTCTTATTGACGATGAAACACAGAAATTGCATCCGTATTTAATACAAAAGGGACAATGCCGACTTAAGTACAAGAGGACTGACAATCTAACTTTCTATGATCTGAACCTCCCCTGTGAGTCCAGTTTTAGATTCCGATGCTTCACTTCAGGATTACTGTATACCTTGGGCCTTCTTATTGACGATGGAACACAGAAATTGCATCCGAATTTAATACAAAATGCACAGTGCCGACTTAAGTACAAGAGGACTAACACTCTATCTCTCTATGATTTGAACCTCTCCGGTGAGTCCAGTTTTAGATTCCGATGCTTCACTTCATCTTTACTGTATCCCTCGGACCTTCTTATTGCCGATGAAACATAGAATTGGCATCCGAATTTAATACAAAAGGCACAATGCCGACTTAAGTACAAGAGGACTGACACCCTAACTTTCTATGATTTGAACCTCTCCTGTGAGTCCAGTTTTAGATTCCGATGCTTCACTTCAGGTTTACTGTATCCCTTGGACCTCCTAACTGACTATGAAACACAGAAATTGCATCCGAATTTAATACAAAAGGCGCAATGCCGACTTAAGTACAAGAGGACTGACACTCTAACTTTCGATGATTTGAACCTCTCCTGTGAGTCCAGTTATAGATTCCGATGCTTCACTTCAGGTTTGCTGTATGCCTTGGACCTTCTTATTGACGATGAAACACAGAAATTGCATCCGAATGTAATACAAAAGGCACAATGCTGACTTATGTACAAAGGACTGACACTTTAACTTTCTATGATTTGAACCTCTCCTGTGAGTCCAGTCTTAGATTCGCTGCTTCACTTCAGACTTACTGTATACCTTGGACATTCTTATTGACGATGAAACACAGAATTTGCATGCGAATTTAATACAAAAGGCACAATGGTGACTTAAGTACAAGAGGAATGACACTCCAAATCTCTATGATTTTAATCTCTCCTGTGAGTCCAGTTGTAGATTCCGATGCTTCACTTCAGGTTTACTGTATCCCTTGGACCTTCTTATTGACGATGAAAAACAGAAATTACATCCGAATTTAATACAAAAGGCCCAATGCCGACATAAGTACAAGAGGACTGACACTCTAACTTTCTACGATTTCAACCTCTCCTGTGAGTCCAGTTTTAGATTCCGATGCTTCACTTCAGGTTTACTGAACAGCTTGGACCATCTTATTGACGATGAAAGACAGAAATTGCATCCGAATTTTATACAAAAGGCACAATGCCGACTTAAGTACAAGAGGACTGACACTCTAACTTTCTATGATTTGAACCTCTCCTGTGAGTCCAGTTTTAGATTCCGATGCTTCACTTCAGGTTTACTGTATACATTGGGACTTCTTATTGACGATGAAACACAGAAATTGCATCCGAATTTAATACAAAAGCACTATGCCGACTTAAGTACTAGAGGACTGACACTCTAACTTTCGATGATTTGAACCTCTCCTGTGAGTCCAGTTTTAGATTCCGATGCTTCACTTCAGGTTTACTGTTTACCCTGGACCCTCTTATTGACGATGAAACACAGAAATTGCATCCGAATTTAATACAAAAGGCACAATGCCGACTTAGGTACAAGAGGACTGACACTCCAACTTTCTATGATTTGAACCTCTCCTGTGAGTCCAGTTTTAGATTCCGATGCTTCACTTCAGTTTTACTGTCATCCTTGGACCTTCTTATTGACTATGAAACACAGAAATTGCATCCGAATTTAATACAAAAGGCGCAATGCCGAGATAAGTACAAGAGGACTGACACTGTAACTTTCGATGATTTGAACCACTCCTATAAGTCCAGTTTTAGATTCCGATGCTTCACTTCAGGTTTACTGT
The DNA here is from genome assembly GCF_021461395.2 of Schistocerca americana. Classification (NCBI taxonomy): domain Eukaryota; kingdom Metazoa; phylum Arthropoda; class Insecta; order Orthoptera; family Acrididae; genus Schistocerca; species Schistocerca americana. The sequence goes on along the minus strand of NC_060120.1, from coordinate 1,067,385,823 downwards.
ATCCCTTGGACCTTCTTATTGACTATGAAACACAGAAATTGCATCCGAATCTAATTCAAAAGGCACAATGCCGACTTAAGTACAAGAGGACTGACGCTCTAACTTTCGATGATTTGAACCTCTCCTGTGAGTCCAGTTTTAGATTCCGATGCTACACTTCAGGTTTACTGTAATCCTAGGACCTTCTTATTGACGATGAAACTCAGAAATTGCATCCGAACTTAATACAAAAGGCACAATGCCGACTTAAGTACAAGAGGACTGACACTCGAACTTTCTGTGATTTGAACCTCCCCAATGAGTCCAGTTTTAGATTCCGATGCTTCACTTCAGGTTTACTGTATACCTTGGACCTTCTTATTGACGATGAAACACAGAAATTGCATCCGAATTTAATACAAAAGGCACAATGCCGACTTAAGTAAAAGAGGACTGACACTCTAACTTTCTAAGATTTGAACCTCTCCTGTGAGTCCAGTTTTAGATTCAGATGCTTCACTTCAGGTTTACTGCAATCCTTGGACTTTCTTGTTGACGATGAAACAGAAATTGCATCCGAATATAATACAAAAGGCACAATGCCGACTTAAGTACAAGAGGACTGACACTCTAACTTTCGATGATTTGAACCTCTCCTGAGAGTCCAGTTTTAGATTCCGATGCTACACGTCAGGTTTACTGTAATCCTAGGACCTCCTTATTGACGATGAAACTCAGAAATTGCATCCGAATCTAATACAAAAGGCACAATGCCGACTTAAGTACAAGAGGACTGACACTCTAACTTTCTGTGATTTGAACCTCTCCTGTGAGTCCAGTTTTAGTTTCCGATGCTTTACTTCATGTTTACTGAATACGTAGGACCTTCTTATTGACGATGAAACACAGAAATTGCATGCGAATTTAATACAAATGGAACAATGCCGACTTAAATACAAGAGGACTAACACTCTAACTTTCTATGATTGGAATCTCTCCTGTGAGTCCAGTTTTAGACTCCGATGCTTCGCTTCAGGTTTACTGTATACCTTGGACCTTCTTATTGACGATGAAACACAGAAATTGCATCCGAATTTAAACCAAAAGGCACAATGCCGACTTAAGTACAAGATGACTGACACTCTAACTTTCTATGATTTGAACCTCTCCTGTGAGTCCAGTTATAGATTCCGATGCTTCACTTCAGGTTTGCTGTATCCCTTTAACCTTCTTACTGACGATGAAACACAGAAATTGCATCCGAATTTAATACAAAAGGCACAATGCCGACTTAAGTACAAAGGACTGACACTTTAACTTTCTTTGATTTGAACCTCTCCTGTGAGTCCAGTCTTAGATTCGCTGTTTCACTTCAGGTTTACTGTATACCTTGGACATTGTTATTGACGGGGAAACACAGATATTGCATCCGAATTTAATACAAAAGAAACAATGCCGACTTAAGTACAAGAGGACTGACAATCTAACTTTCTATGAGCTGAACCTCCCCTGTGAGTCCAGTTTTAGTTTCCGATGCTTCACTTCAGGATAACTGGATACCTTGGGCCTTCTTATTGACTATGAAACACAGAAATTGCATCCGAATTTAATACAAAAGGCGCAATGCCGACTTAAGTACAAGAGGACTGACACTCTAACTTTCTATGATTTGAACCTCTCCAGTGAGTCCCGTTTAAGATTCAGATGCTTCACTTCAGGTTTACTATATCCCTTGGACCTTCTTATTGACTATGAAACACAGAAATTGCATCCGAATTTAATACAAAATGCACAGTGCCGACTTAAGAACAAGAGGACTGACACTCTAATTTTCTATGATTTGAACCTCTCCTGTGAGTCCAGTTTTAGATTCCGATGCTTCACGTCAGGTTTACTATATCCCTTGGACCTTCTTATTGACTATGAAACACAGAAATTGCATCCGAATTTAATACAAAATGCACAGTGCCAACTTAAGTACAAGAGGACTGACACTCTAACTTTCGATGATTTGAACCTCTCCTGTGAGTCCAGTTTTAGATTCCGATGCTTCACTTCAGGTTTACTGCATACCTTGGACCTTCTTATTGACGATGAAACACAGAAATTGCATCCGTATTTAATACAAAAGGGACAATGCCGACTTAAGTACAAGAGGACTGACAATCTAACTTTCTATGATCTGAACCTCCCCTGTGAGTCCAGTTTTAGATTCCGATGCTTCACTTCAGGATTACTGTATACCTTGGGCCTTCTTATTGACGATGAAACACAGAAATTGCATCCGAATTTAATACAAAATGCACAGTGCCGACTTAAGTACAAGAGGACTAACACTCTAACTCTCTATGATTTGAACCTCTCCGGTGAGTCCAGTTTTAGATTCCGATGCTTCACTTCATTTTTACTGTATCCCTCGGACCTTCTTATTGCCGATGAAACATAGAATTGGCATCCGAATTTAATACAAAAGGCACAATGCCGACTTAAGTACAAGAGGACTGACACCCTAACTTTCTATGATTTGAACCTCTCCTGTGAGTCCAGTTTTAGATTCCGATGCTTCACTTCAGGTTTACTGTATCCCTTGGACCTCCTAACTGACGATGAAACACAGACATTGCATCCGAATTTAATACAAAAGGCGCAATGCCGACTTAAGTACAAGAGGACTGACACTCGAACTTTCGATGATTTGAACCTCTCCTGTGAGTCCAGTTATAGATTCCGATGCTACACTTCAGGTTTGCTGTATCCCTTGGACCTTCTTATTGACGATGAAACACAGAAATTGCATCCGAATGTAATACAAAAGGCACAATGCTGACTTATGTACAAAGGACTGACACTTTAACTTTCTATGATTTGAACCTCTCCTGTGAGTCCAGTCTTAGATTCGCTGCTTCACTTCAGGCTTACTGTATACCTTGGACATTCTTATTGACGATGAAACACAGAATTTGCATGCGAATTTAATACAAAAGGCACAATGGTGACTTAAGTACAAGAGGAATGACACTCCAAATCTCTATGATTTTAATCTCTCCTGTGAGTCCAGTTGTAGATTCCGATGCTTCACTTCAGGTTTACTGTATCCCTTGGACCTTATATATTGACGATGAAAAACAGAAATTACGTCCGAATTTAATACAAAAGGCCCAATGCCGACATAAGTACAAGAGGACTGACACTCTAACTTTCTACGATTTCAACCTCTCCTGTGAGTCCAGTTTTAGATTCCGATGCTTCACTTCAGGTTTACTGAACACCTTGGACCATCTTATTGACGATGAAAGACAGAAATTGCATCCGAATTTTATACAAAAGGCACAATGCCGACTTAAGTACAAGAGGACTGACACTCTAACTTTCTATGATTTGAACCTCTCCTGTGAGTCCAGTTTTAGATTCCGATGCTTCACTTCAGGTTTACTGTATACATTGGGACTTCTTATTGACGATGAAACACAGAAATTGCATCCGAATTTAATACAAAAGCACAATGCCGACTTAAGTACTAGAGGACTGACACTCTAACTTTCGATGATTTGAACCTCTCCTGTGAGTCCAGTTTTAGATTCCGATGCTTCACTTCAGGTTTACTGTTTACCCTGGACCTTCTTATTGACGATGAAACACAGAAATTGCATCCGAATTTAATACAAAAGGCACAATGCCGACTTAGGTACAAGAGGACTGACACTCCAACTTTCTATGATTTGAACCTCTCCTGTGAGTCCAGTTTTAGATTCCGATGCTTCACTTCAGTTTTACTGTCATCCTTGGACCTTCTTATTGACTATGAAACACAGAAATTGCATCCGAATTTAATACAAAAGGCGCAATGCCGAGATAAGTACAAGAGGACTGACACTCTAACTTTCGATGATTTGAACCACTCCTATAAGTCCAGTTTTAGATTCCGATGCTTCACTTCAGGTTTACTGTATCCCTTGGACCTTCTTATTGACTATGAAACACAGAAATTGCATCCGAATCTAATTCAAAAGGCACAATGCCGACTTAAGTTCAAGAGGACTGACGCTCTAACTTTCGATGATTTGAACCTCTCCTGTGAGTCCAGTTTTAGATTCCGATGCTACACTTCAGGTTTACTGTAATCCTAGGAGCTTCTTATTGACGACGAAACTCAGAAATTGCATCCGAACTTAATACAAAAGGCACAATGCCGACTTAAGTACAAGAGGACTGACACTCGAACTTTCTGTGATTTGAACCTCCCCAATGAGTCCAGTTTTAGATTCCGATGCTTCACTTCAGGTTTACTGTATACCTTGGACCTTCTTATTGACGATGAAACACAGAAATTGCATCCGAATTTAATACAAAAGGCACAATGCCGACTTAAGTAAAAGAGGACTGACACTCTAACTTTCTAAGATTTGAACCTCTCCTGTGAGTCCAGATTTAGATTCAGATGCTTCACTTCAGGTTTACTGCAATCCTTGGACTTTCTTGTTGACGATGAAACAGAAATTGCATCCGAATATAATACAAAAGGCACAATGCCGACTTAAGTACAAGAGGACTGACACCCCAATTTTCTATGATTTGAACCTCTTCTGTGAGTGCAGTTTTAGATTCCGATGCTTCACTTGAGGTTTACTGTATGCCTTGGACCTTCTTATTGACGATGAGGCACAGAAATTGCATCCGAATTTAATATAAATGGCACAATGCCGACTTAAGTACAAGAGGACTGACACTCTAACTTTCTATGATTTCAACCTCTCCTGTGAGTCCAGTTTTGCTTCACTTCAGGATTACTCTATACCATGGACCTTCTTATTGACGATGAAACACAGAAATTGCATCCGAATTTAATACAAAAGTCACAATGCCAACTTAAATACAAGAGGACTGAAACTCTAACTTTCTACGATTTCAACCTCTCCTGTGGGTCCAGTTTTAGATTCCGATGCTTCACTTCAGGTTTACTGAACACCTTGGACCTTCTTATTGACGATGAAGGACAGAAATTGCATCCGAATTTTATACAAAAGGCACAATGCCGACTTAAGTACAAGAGGACTGACACTCTAACTTTCTATGATTTGAACCTCTCCTGTGAGTCCAGTTTTAGATTCCGATGCTTCACTTCAGGTTTACTGTATACATTGGGACTTCTTATTGAAGATGAAACACAGAAATTGCATCCGAATTTAATACAAAAGCACAATGCCGACTTAAGTACTAGAGGACTGACACTCTAACTTTCGATGATTTGAACCTCTCCTGTGAGTCCAGTTTTAGATTCCGATGCTTCACTTCAGGTTTACTGTTTACCCTGGACCTTCTTATTGACGATCAAACACAGAAATTGCATCCGAATTTAATACAAAAGGCACAATGCCGACTTAGGTACAAGAGGACTGACACTCCAACTTTCTATGATTTGAACCTCTCCTGTGAGTCCAGTTTTAGATTCCGATGCTTCACTTCAGTTTTACTGTCATCCTTGGACCTTCTTATTGACTATGAAACACAGAAATTGCATCCGAATTTAATACAAAAGGCGCAATGCCGAGATAAGTACAAGAGGACTGACACTCTAACTTTCGATGATTTGAACCACTCCTATAAGTCCAGTTTTAGATTCCGATGCTTCACTTCAGGTTTACTGTATCCCTTGGACCTTCTTATTGACTATGAAACACAGAAATTGCATCCGAATCTAATTCAAAAGGCACAATGCCGACTTAAGTACAAGAGGACTGACGCTCTAACTTTCGATGATTTGAACCTCTCCTGTGAGTCCAGTTTTAGATTCCGATGCTACACTTCAGGTTTACTGTAATCCTAGGACCTTCTTATTGACGATGAAACTCAGAAATTGCATCCGAACTTAATACAAAAGGCACAATGCCGACTTAAGTACAAGAGGACTGACACTCGAACTTTTTGTGATTTGAACCTCCCCAATGAGTCCAGTTTTAGATTCCGATGCTTCACTTCAGGTTTACTGTATACCTTGGACCTTCTTATTGACGATGAAACACAGAAATTGTATCCGAATTTAATACAAAAGGCACAATGCGGACTTAAGTAAAAGAGGACTGACACTCTAACTTTCTAAGATTTGAACCTCTCCTGTGAGTCCAGTTTTAGATTCAGATAGCACACTTCAGGTTTACTGCAATCCTTGGACTTTCTTGTTGACGATGAAACAGAAATTGCATCCGAATATAATACAAAAGGCGCAATGCCGACTTAAGTACAAGAGGACTGACACCCTAATTTTCTATGATTTGAACCTCTTCTGTGAGTGCAGTTTTAGATTCCGATGCTTCACTTGAGGTTTACTGTATGCCTTGGACCTTCTTATTGACGATGAGGCACAGAAATTGCATCCGAATTTAATATAAAATTCACAATGCCGACTTAAGTACAAGAGGACTGACACTCTAACTTTCTATGATTTCAACCTCTCCGGTGAGTCCAGTTTTGCTTCACTTCAGGATTACTCTATACCATGGACCTTCTTATTGACGATGAAACACAGAAATTGCATCCGAATTTAATACAAAAGTCACAATGCCAACTTAAATACAAGAGGACTGAAACTCTAACTTTCTATGATTTGAACCTCTACTGTGAGTCCAGTTTTAGATTCCGAAGCTCCACTTCAGGATTACTGTATGCCTTGGACCTTCTTATTGCCGATGAAACACAGAAATTGCATTCGAATTTAATACAAAAGGCACAATGCCGACTTAAATACAAGAGGACTGACACTCTAACTTTCTGTGATTTGAACCTCTCCTGTGAGTCCAGTTTTAGATTCCGATTCTTCACTTCAGGTTTACTGTATACCTCGGACCTTCTTATTGACGATGAAACACAGATATTGCATCCGAATTTAATACAAAAGCACAATGCCGACTAAAGTACAAGTGGACTAACACTCAAGCTTTCTATGATTTGAACCTCCCCTATGAGTCCAGTTTTAGATTCCGATGCTTCACTTAAGGTGTACTGTATACCTTGGACCTTCTTATTGACGATGAAACACAGAAATTGCATCCGAATTTAATACAAAAGGCACAATAACGACTTAAGTACAAGAGGACTGACACTCTAACTTTGTATGATTTGAACCTCTCCCGTGAGTCCAGTTTTAGATTCCGATGCTTCACTTCAGGTTTACTGTATACCTTGGACCTTCTTATTGACAATGAAACACAGAAATTGCATCCGAATTTAATACAAATGGCACAATGCCGACTTAAGCTCAAAAGGACTAACACTCCAACTTTCTATGATTTGAACCTCTCCTGTGAGTCCAATTTAGATTCCGATGCATCACTCCAGGTTTACTGTATCCCTCGGACCTTCTTATTGACAATGAAACACAGATATTGCATCCGAATTTAATACAAAATGCACAATGCCGACTTAAGTACAAGAGGACTGACACTCTAACTTTCGATGATTTGAACCTCTCCTGTGAGTCCAGTTTTAGATTCCGATGCTACACTTCAGGTTTACTGTAATCCTAGGACCTTCTTATTGACGATGAAACACAGAATTAGCATCCGAATTTAATACAAAAGGCACAATGCCGACTTAAGTACAAGAGAACTGACGCTCTAACTTTCTGTGGTTTGAACCTCTCCTGTAAGTCTAGTTTTAGTTTCCGATGCTTCACTTCAGGTTTACTGTATACCTTGGACCTTCTTATTGACGATGAAACACAGAAATTGCATCCGAATTTAATACAAAAGGCATAATGCCGACTTAAGTACAAGAGGACTAACACTCAAACTTTCTATGATTTGAACCTCAACTGTGAGTCCTAATTTAGATTCCGATACTTCACTTCAGGTTTACTGTAATACTTGGACCTTCTTATTGACGATGAAACACAGAAATAGCATCCGAATTTAATACAAAAAGCACAATGCCGACTTAAGTACAAGATGACTGACACTCTAACTTTCTATGATTTGAACCTCTCCTGTGAGTCCAGTTTTAGATTTCGATGCTTCACTTCAGGTTTACTGTATTCCTTTGACCTTCTTATTGCCTATGAAACACAGAAATTGCATCCGAATTTAATACAAACGGCACAATGCCGACTTAAGTACAAGAGGAATAACACTCTACCTTTCTATGATTTCAACCTCACCTGTGAGTCCAGTTTTAGATTCCGATTCTTCACTTCAGGTTTACGGTATACCTTGGACCTTCTTATTGACAATGAAACACAGAAATTGCATCCGAATTTAACACAAAAGGCACAATGCCGACATAAGTAGAAGAGGACTGGCACTCTAAGTTTCTATGATTTGAACCTCTCCTGTGATTCCAGTTTTAGATTCCGATGCTTCACTTCAGGTTTACTGTAATCCTTGGACCTTCTTATTGACGATGAAACACAGAAATAGCATCCGAATTTAATACAAAAGGCACAATGCCGACTTAAGTACAAGAGGACTGACACTCTAACTTTCAATAATTTGTACCTCTCCTGTGAGTCCAGTTTTAGATTCCGATGCTTCACTTCAGGATTATTGTATCCGTTGGACCTTCTTATTGACTACGAAACACAGAAGTTGCATCCGAATTTAATACAAAAGGCACAGTGCCGACATAAGTACAAGAGGACTAACACTCTAGCTCTCTATGATTTGAACCTCTCCGGTGAGTCCAGTTTTAGATTCCGATGCTCCACTTCAGGTTTATTGTATCCCTCGGACCTTCTTATTGACGATGAAACATAGAAATTGCATCCGAATTTAATACAAAAGGCACAGTGCCGACTTAGGTACAAGAGGACTGATACTCTAACTTTCTATGATTTGAACCTCTCCTGTGAGTCCAGTTTTAGATTCCGATGCTTCACTTCAGTTTTACTGTCATCCTAGGACCTTCTTATTGTCCATGAAACACAGAAATTGCATCCGAATTTAATACAAAAGGCGCAATGCCGAGATAAGTACAAGAGGACTGACACTCTAACTTTCGATGATTTGAACCACTCCTATAAGTCCAGTTTTAGATTCCGATGCTTAACTTCAGGTTTACTGTATACCTTGGACCTTCTTATTGACGATGAAACACAGAAATTGCATCCGAATTTAACACAAAAGGCACAATGCCGACATAAGTACAAGAGGACTGTCACTCTAAGTTTCTATGATTTGAACCTCTCCTGTGAGTCCAGTTTTAGATTCCGATGCTTCACTTCAGGTTTACTGTATACCTTGGGACTTCTTATTGACGATGAAACACAGAAATTGCATCCGATTTTAATACAAAAGCACAATGCCGACTTAAGTACTAGAGGACTGACACTCTAACTTTCGATGATTTGAACCTCTCCTGTGAGTCCAGTTTTAGATTCCGATGCTTCACTTCAGGTTTACTGTATGCCTTGGCCCTTCTTATTGACGATGAGGCACAGAAATTGCATCCGAATTTAACACAAAAGTCACAATGCCAACTTAAATACAAGAGGACTGAAACTCTAACTTTCTATGATTTGAACCTTTACTGTGAGTCCAGTTTTATTATCCGATGCTTCACTTCAGGTTTACTGTATACCTTGGACCTACTTATTGACGATGAAACACAGAAATTGCATCCGAATTTAATACAAAAGGCACAATGACGACTTAAGTACAAGAGGACTGACACTCTAACTTTGTATGATTTCAACCTCTCCAGTGAGTCCAGTTTTAGATTCCGATGCTTCACTTCAGGTTTACTGTATACCTTGGACCTTCTTATTGACGATGAAACACAGAAATTGCATCCGAATTTAACACAAATGGCACAATGCCGACTTAAGCTCAAAAGGACTAACACTCTAACTTTCTATGATTTGAACCTCTCCTGTGAGTCCAGTTTAGATTCCGATGCTTCACTCCAGGTTTACTGTATCCCTCGGACCTTCTTATTGACAATGAAACACAGAAATTGCATCCGAATTTAACACAAATGGCACAATGCCGACTTAAGCTCAAAAGGACTAACACTCTAACTTTCTATGATTTGAACCTCTCCTGTGAGTCCAGTTTAGATTCCGATGCTTCACTCCAGGTTTACTGTATACCTCGGACCTTCTTATTGACAATGAAACACAGAAATTGCATCCGAATTTAATACAAAAGGCACAATGCCGACTTAAGTACAAGAGGAATGACACTATAACATTCTATGATTTGAACCTCTCCTGTGAGTCCTGTTTTAGATTCCGGTGCTTCACTTCAGGTTTACTGTATCCCTTGGAATTTCTTATTGACGATGAAACACAGAAGTTCCATCCGAATTTAATACAAAAGGCACAGTGCCGACATAAGTACAAGAGGACTAACACTCTAGCTCTCTATGATTTGAACCTCTCCGGTGAGTCCAGTTTTAGATTCCGATGCTCCACTTCAGGTTTATTGTATCCCTCGGACCTTCTTATTGACGATGAAACATAGAAATTGCATCCGAATTTAATACAAAAGGCACAGTGCCGACTTAGGTACAAGAGGACTGATACTCTAACTTTCTATGATTTGAACCTCTCCTGTGAGTCCAGTTTTAGATTCCGATGCTTCACATCAGTTTTACTGTCATCCTAGGACCTTCTTATTGTCCATGAAACACAGAAATTGCATCCGAATTTAATACAAAAGGCGCAATGCCGAGATAAGTACAAGAGGACTGACACTCTAACTTTCGATGATTTGAACCACTCCTATAAGTCCAGTTTTAGATTCCGATGCTTAACTTCAGGTTTACTGTATACCTTGGACCTTCTTATTGACGATGAAACACAGAAATTGCATCCGAATTTAACACAAAAGGCACAATGCCGACATAAGTACAAGAGGACTGACACTCTAAGTTTCTATGATTTGAACCTCTCCTGTGAGTCCAGTTTTAGATTCCGATGCTTCACTTCAGGTTTACTGTATACCTTGGGACTTCTTATTGACGATGAAACACAGAAATTGCATCCGATTTTAATACAAAAGCACAATGCCGACTTAAGTACTAGAGGACTGACACTCTAACTTTCGATGATTTGAACCTCTCCTGTGAGTCCAGTTTTAGATTCCGATGCTTCACTTCAGGTTTACTGTATGCCTTGGCCCTTCTTATTGACGATGAGGCACAGAAATTGCATCCGAATTTAATACAAAAGTCACAATGCCAACTTAAATACAAGAGGACTGAAACTCTAACTTTCTATGATTTGAACCTTTACTGTGAGTCCAGTTTTATTATCCGATGCTTCACTTCAGGTTTACTGTATACCTTGGACCTACTTATTGACGATGAAACACAGAAATTGCATCCGAATTTAATACAAAAGGCACAATGACGACTTAAGTACAAGAGGACTGACACTCTAACTTTGTATGATTTCAACCTCTCCAGTGAGTCCAGTTTTAGATTCCGATGCTTCACTTCAGGTTTACTGTATACCTTGGACCTTCTTATTGACGATGAAACACAGAAATTGCATCCGAATTTAACACAAATGGCACAATGCCGACTTAAGCTCAAAAGGACTAACACTCTAACTTTCTATGATTTGAACCTCTCCTGTGAGTCCAGTTTAGATTCCGATGCTTCACTCCAGGTTTACTGTATCCCTCGGACCTTCTTATTGACAATGAAACACAGAAATTGCATCCGAATTTAATACAAAAGGCACAATGCCGACTTAAGTACAAGAGGACTGACACTCTAACTTTCTATGATTTGAACCTCTCCTGTGAGTCCAGTTTTGCTTCACTTCAGGATTACTCTAAACCATGGACCTTCTTATTGACGATGAAACACAGAAATTGCATCCGAATTTAATACAAAAGGCACAATGCCGACATAAATACAAGAGGACTGACACTATAACTTTCTGTGGTTTGAACCTCTCCTGTGAGTCCAGTTTTAGATTCCGACGCTTCACTTCAGGTTTACTGAATACCTTGGACCTTCTTATTGACGATGAAACACAGATATTGCATCCGAATTTAATACAAAAGCACAATGCCGACTAAAGTACAAGAGGACAAACACTCAAACTTTCTATGATTTGAACCCCCCCTGTGAGTCCTGTTTTATTTTCCGATGCTTCACTTCAGGTTTACTGTATACCTTGGACCTACTTATTGACGATGAAACACAGAAATTGCATCCGAATTTAATACAAAAGGCACAATGACGACTTAAGTACAAGAGGACTGACACTCTAACTTTGTATGATTTCAACCTCTCCCGTGAGTCCAGTTTTAGATTCCGATGCTTCACTTCAGGTTTACTGTATACCTTGGACCTTCTTATTGGCCATGAAACACAGAAATTGCATCCGAATTTAACACAAATGGCACAATGCCGACTTAAGCTCAAAAGGACTAACACTCTAACTTTCTATGATTTGAACCTCTCCTGTGAGTCCAGTTTAGATTCCGATGCTTCACTCCAGGTTTACTGTATACCTCGGACCTTCTTATTGACAATGAAACACAGAAATTGCATCCGAATTTAATACAAAAGGCACAATGCCGACTTAAGTACAAGAGGAATGACACTATAACATTCTATGATTTGAACCTCTCCTGTGAGTCCTGTTTTAGATTCCGGTGCTTCACTTCAGGTTTACTGTATCCCTTGGAATTTCTTATTGACGATGAAACACACAAATTGCATCCGAATTTAATACAAAAGGCACAATGCCAACTTAAGTACAAGAGGACTAACACTCTAACTTTCTGTGATTTGAACCTCTCCTTTGAGTCCAGTTTTAGATTCCGATGCTTCACGTCAGGTTTACCGTATACCTTGGACCTTCTTATTGACGATGAAACACAGAAATTGCATCCGAATTTAATACAAAAGTCACAATGCCAACTTAAGTTGAAGAGGACTGACATTCTAACTTTCGATGATTTGAACCTCTCCTCTGAGTCCAGTTTTAGATTCCGATGCTTCACTTCAGGTTTACTGTATCCCTTCGACCCTTTTATTGACGATGAGACACAGAAATTGCATCCGAATTTAATACAAAAGGCACAATGCCGACATAAGTGCAAGATGACTGACACTCTAATTTTCTATGATTTGAACCTCTCCTGTGAGTCCAGTTTTAGATTCGGATGCTTCACTTCGGGTTTACTGTATCCCTTGGACCTTCTTATTGACTATGAAACACAGAAATTGCATCCGAATTTAATACAAACGGCACAATGCCGACTTAAGTACAAGAGGACTAACACTCTAACTTTCTATGATTTGAACCTCACCTGTGAGTCCAGTTTTAGATTCCGATTCTTCACTTCAGGTTTACTGTATCCCTTGGACCTTCTTATTGACGATGAAACACAGAAATTGCATCCGAATTTAATACAAAAGGCACAATGCAGACATAAGTACAAGAGGACTGACACTCTAACTTTCTATGATTTGTACCTCTCCTGTGAGTCCAGTTTTAGATTCCGATGCTTCACTTCAGGATTACTGTAATCCTTGGACCTTCTTATTGACGATGAAAAACAGAAATAGCATCCGAATTTAATACAAAAGGCACAATACTGACTTAAGTACAAGATGACTGACACTCTAACTTTCAATGATTTGAACCTCTCCTGTGAGTCCAGTTTTAGATTCCGATGCTTCACTTCAGGTTTACTGTATCCCTTGGACCTTCTTATTGACGATGAAACACAGGAATTGCATCCGAATTATATACCAAAGGCACAATGCCGACTTTAGTACAAGAGGACTAACACTCCAACTTTCTATGATTTGAACCTCTCCTGTGAGTCCAGTTTTAGATTCCGATGCTTCACTTCAGGTTTACTGTATCCGTTGGACCTTCTTATTAACGATGAAACACAGAAATTGCAACCGAATTTAATACAAAAGGCACAAAGGCGACTGAAGTACATGAGGACTGACACTCTAACTTTCTATGATTTGAACCTCAACTGTGAGTCCTGTTTTAGATTCCGATACTTCACTTCAGGTTTACTGTAATCCTTGGACCTTCTTATTGACGATGAAACACAGAAATAGCATCCGAATTTTATACAAATGGCACAATGCCGACTTAAGTGCAAGTTGACTGACACTCTAACTTTCTATGATTTGAACCTCTCCTGTGAGTCCAGTTTTAGATTCCGATGCTTCACTTCAGGTTTACTGTATCCCTTGGACCTTCTTATTGACTATGAAACACAGAAATTGCATCCGAATTTAATACAAACGGCACAATGCCGACTTAAGTACAAGAGGACTAAAACTCTATCTTTCTATGATATGAACCTCACCTGTGAGTCCAGTTTTAGATTCCGATCCTTCACTTCAGGTTTACTGTATACCTTGGGCCTTCTTATTGACGATGAAACACAGAAATTGCATCCGAATTTAATACAAAAGGCACAATGCCGACTTAAGTACAAGAGGACTGACACTCTAACTTTCTATGATTTGAACCTCTCCTGTGAGTCCAGTTTTAGATTCCGATGCCTCACTTCAGGTTTACTGTAATCCTTGGACATTCTTATTGACGATGAAACACAGAAATAGCATCCGAATTTAATACAAAAGGCACAATGCCGACTGAAGTACAAGAGGACTGACACTCTAACATTCAATGATTTGAACCTCTCCTGTGAGTCCAGTTTTAGATTCCGATGCTTCACTTCAGGTTTACTGTATCCCTTGGACCTTCTTATTGACGATGAAACACAGGAATTGCATCCGAAATTAATACAAAAGCCACAATGCCGACTTAAGAACAAGAGGACTGACACACTTTCTATGATATGAACCTCTCCTGTGAGTCCAGTTTTGCTTCACTTCAGGATTACCCTATACCATGGACCTTTTTATTGACGATGAAACACAGAATTTGCATCCGAATTTAATGCATAGTCATAATGCCGACTTAAGTACAAGAGGACTGACACTCTAACTTTCTATGATTTATACCTCTCCTGTGAGTCCTGTTTTAGATTCCGATGCTCCACTTCAGGTTTACTGTATTCCTTGTACCTTGTTATTGCCGATGAAACACAGAAATAGCATCCGAATTTAATACAAAAGGCACAATACTGACTTAAGTACAAGATGACTGACACTCTAACTTTCAATGATTTGAACCTCTCCTGTGAGTCCAGTTTTAGATTCCGATGCTTCACTTCAGGTTTACTGTATCCCTTGGACCTTCTTATTGACGATGAAACACAGGAATTGCATCCGAATTATATACCAAAGGCACAATGCCGACTTTAGTACAAGAGGACTAACACTCCAACTTTCTATGATTTGAACCTCTCCTGTGAGTCCAGTTTTAGATTCCGATGCTTCACTTCAGGTTTACTGTATCCGTTGGACCTTCTTATTAACGATGAAACACAGAAATTGCAACCGAATTTAATACAAAAGGCACAAAGGCGACTGAAGTACATGAGGACTGACACTCTAACTTTCTATGATTTGAACCTCAACTGTGAGTCCTGTTTTAGATTCCGATACTTCACTTCAGGTTTACTGTAATCATTGGACCTTCTTATTGACGATGAAACACAGAAATAGCATCCGAATTTAATACAAATGGCACAATGCCGACTTAAGTGCAAGTTGACTGACACTCTAACTTTCTATGATTTGAACCTCTCCTGTGAGTCCAGTTTTAGATTCCGATGCTTCACTTCAGGTTTACTGTATCCCTTGGACCTTCTTATTGACTATGAAACACAGAAATTGCATCCGAATTTAATACAAACGGCACAATGCCGACTTAAGTACAAGAGGACTAAAACTCTATCTTTCTATGATATGAACCTCACCTGTGAGTCCAGTTTTAGATTCCGATCCTTCACTTCAGGTTTACTGTATACCTTGGGCCTTCTTATTGACGATGAAACACAGAAATTGCATCCGAATTTAATACAAAAGGCACAATGCCGACTTAAGTACAAGAGGACTGACACTCTAACTTTCTATGATTTGAACCTCTCCTGTGAGTCCAGTTTTAGATTCCGATGCCTCACTTCAGGTTTACTGTAATCCTTGGACATTCTTATTGACGATGAAACACAGAAATAGCATCCGAATTTAATACAAAAGGCACAATGCCGACTGAAGTACAAGAGGACTGACACTCTAACATTCAATGATTTGAACCTCTCCTGTGAGTCCAGTTTTAGATTCCGATGCTTCACTTCAGGTTTACTGTATCCCTTGGACCTTCTTATTGACGATGAAACACAGGAATTGCATCCGAAATTAATACAAAAGCCACAATGCCGACTTAAGAACAAGAGGACTGACACACTTTCTATGATATGAACCTCTCCTGTGAGTCCAGTTTTGCTTCACTTCAGGATTACCCTATACCATGGACCTTTTTATTGACGATGAAACACAGAATTTGCATCCGAATTTAATGCAAAGTCATAATGCCGACTTAAGTACAAGAGGACTGACACTCTAACTTTGTGTGATTTATACCTCTCCTGTGAGTCCTGTTTTAGATTCCGATGCTCCACTTCAGGTTTACTGTATTCCTTGTACCTTGTTATTGCCGATGAAACACAGAAATTGCATCCGAATTTAATACAAAAGGCACAATGCCGACTTAAGTACAAGAGGACTAACACTCTAACTTTCTATGATTTGAACCTCTCCTGTGAGTCCAGTTATAGATTCCGATGCTTCACTTCAGGTTTGCATTATCTCTTGGGCATTCTTATTGACGATGAAACACAGAAATTGCATCCGAATTTAATACAAAAGGCACAATGCCGACTTAAGTACAAGAGGACTGACACTCTAGCTTTCTGTGATTTGAACCTCTCCTGTGAGTCCAGTTTTAGATTCCGATGCTTCACTTCAGGTTTACTGTATACCTTGGTTCTTCTTATTGACGATGAAACACAGAAATTGCATCCGAATTTAATACAAAAGGCACAATGCCGTCTTAAGTACAAGAGGACTAACACTCTAACTTACTGTGATTTGAACCTCTCCTGTGAGTCCAGTTTTAGATTCCGATGCTTCACTTCACGTTTACTGTATACCTTGGACCTTCTTATTGACGATGAAACACAGAAATTGCATGCGAATTTAATACAAAATCACAATGCCTACTTAAGTACAAGAGGACTGACACTCTAACTTACTTTGATTTGAACCTCTCCTGTGCGTCCAGTTTTAGATTCCGATGCTTCACTCCAGGTTTACTGTATCCTATGGACCTTCTTATTGACGATGAAACACAGAAATTGCATCCGAATTTAATACAAAAGGCACAATGCCGACTTAAGTGCAAGAGGACTAACACTCTAACTTACTATGATTTGAACCTCTCCTGTGAGTCCAGATTTAGATTCCGATGCTTCACTTCAGGTTTACTGTATACCTTCGACCTTCTTATTGACGATGAAACACAGAAATTGCATCCGAATTTAATACAAAAGGCACAATGCCGACTTAAGTACAAGAGGACTAACACTCTAACTTACTATGATTTGAACCTCTCCTGTGAGTCCAGATTTAGATTCCGATGCTTCACCTCAGGTTTACTGTATCCCTCGGACCTTCTTATTGACGATGAAACACATAAATTGCATCCGAATTTAACCCTGCTGTTCTGTTCACTTTTACTTGACATATATACTGTTCGGGTCAATATGACCCGACATATCAAAATGCTTTAGAAACATAAATTTTGGTACAGTTTTAGCTATCGACATTGTTGTTCTATTCCAGTACCTTGTTAGTAATAATAATAATAATAATAATAATAATAATAATGGTAATAATAATAATAATAACAATGCATACAACTTTATTGAGGGATATTTTTCATTTAAATATGCACATAAATTTGAAACAACAGACAGTTTCCATTACAGGCATTCAACTTAGAAAGCACTACAGTTTTTCCATACTTCTATTCTTATTGTTGACAGTTTAGACGTAAGTATTGACATTTTCTAACAACAGACAGTTGTCATTACAGATATTCATCTTAGAGCACACTACAGTACAGAACACACTACAGTTTTTTTATTACATTCCAACATAGAAAGCACTACAACTTTAGAATCCTCTCTTCTTACTGATTGTAGTTTAGGCACAAGTATTCACATAAATTTGAAACAACAGAATTTTCAATACAATCATCTTATAAAATACTACAGTTCTTTTCTTACTGCTTGCACTGTGGACACAAGTAGGTTACATGTTTCTTGCAAATATGTTTACTACATTTTCCACACACCATGTTTGTTTTATTGTCATTACTTGATGGACAGAACTTACAGCGTGCACGTTTTGTAGATTTTCTTGTTGTTACCGATTCTGACACACCACCCACATCATTCGGGTTTTGGATGCTTGTGACCATTCTCAAAGAATCTTCTGTTCTTGGGAAATGCGTTCTTGATGCAATATGTTCTTTTATCAGTGACTTTCCAAGTTCCTCCAAGAATATTCTCCTTCTAGTCAATTTGCTTGCATTCCAATTAGGGTCAACCGAAATCCACAAAACGTATGCATTATAAGCAGAAACATCAAGAATATTGTAGAAAACTATCATTGGCCACCTATTACTTTTTCGTTTGCATGTATATGTACCTAATAACTGATCAAGCGTGTCTACAGCACCTTTGGTTGAATTATAGTCCAAAATCATTTTTGGCTTCTTATCAGCCCTGTCACTGATTTCCGCATCATGGTGGAGAGTGCTCATAAGTACAACATTCTTGTGTCTCTTAGGAATATAATTAACCACAGTAGTGTCATTTGTGAAGTAAAATGAAGAGCTGTGTACCTCCTTGTTGGTCATTTTGTGTGGAAGCTCCGGCTTATTTTTCCGTATAGTTCCCAACATAGTCAATTTCCTTTTCAGAAGCAGCTGCCCCAAATTGTACGACGTAAAAAAGTTGTCACACGTGATATTCTGACCACGTAACTCAGAAGTGAGATCAGATACCACCCTCATTCCCTGATTTCTTTCTGGTGCCGCTCCACTCACCTTTCCTGTATAAATTTGGGCTTTCAGTACGTATGAAGTTTTGCTGTCACACATGGTCCATATTTTGATCCCATATTTTGCCGGTTTACTTGGGATATACTGCTTGAATGGACAGCGACCTCTAAATGCTACTAACTGCTCGTCAACAGTAACATTTTCTCCTGGATTATACAGTTTAGGAAGGACCTCTACCCACTTCTCCCAAATACTACGAATTGCGGCAAGTTTGTCAGTACGTCGTCTTTCCTCTCTAGTAGATTTCTTGTCAAATCGCAGGACACGTGATATCTTACAGAATGTTTCATGAGACATGGTTGCTCGAAATATGTTTCGCCCAGTATCTTTATCCCACAAACTTTTTGTAGACTCCCCATGAGATCGATATACACCCGCTAGGAGTAAGAGTCCTAAGTATGCATGGAAAACAGAACCATCAATATCTGTCCACTGTTCACCATAAACTCGCTGCCCTTCAATATTTGTCATCTCTATTATTTCATTTTGAAGCGCTGTGTGAAATACTGCTTCAAATGAACATTTTACATCAGATATTCTGCTGACTGCATACCTGGTAACTCCTGGGGTACTCTTGATGATGTTCGAAGCTGGTAGGCGACCATGTTGTGCTGGTGGATGCAACTGCCATTCTATATTCCCATTTTTAGAAAGAAAAGTCTCTACACTATTTTGTATGGGCTGTGGACTGTCGTAACTGTCATCGGAACACTCGCTTTCAGATGCATTGCTGATGTGATCTTCAAACTCAGAAAGTGATCCTTCATCTGGTGAGGCATTTACTATTTCTTCCAACTCACGATCATTCAATGGTCTCATCGCCATGGTGTCACAAGTCAAACTGGGCAGAAACAAAGCATTCCAATTATTGAGAACTGCCAATTATTATTTCCTGGGGAAAGCAACAAACAAGCCCATTGTTGTGAACGCATGGAGCTTTAGGTGATTGTTGAGAGTAAGTTGGAATGATGCAGTCACTATTCCCACACAACACAACAAAAATAATTTTCGCCATTTCCAGATTTTAGAAATAAATACGAGTTACACTAAACATATTTGTGTCGGGTCATTATGACCCGAACATTACATATGCAACTATTACAGTTGAAGCCCAAACTTCTTAAACTTTTTTAAAACCTTTTAAAACACATGCTGCTCATCCATTTTCAGACAAAGTCACAAAGTTTCATAAATATATATTGGTATTTACATAATGTAAAATAACGTTCATATTCGTTTCGGGTCATATAGACCCGAACAGAACAGCAGGGTTAATACAAAAGCACAATGCCGACTTAAGTACAAGAGGACTGACACTATAACTTCCTATGATTTGAACCTCTCCTGTGGGTCCAGTTTTAGATTCCGGTGCTTCACTTCAGGTTTACTGTATCCCTTGGACCTTCTTATTGACTATAAAACACAGGAATTGCATCCGAATTTAATAAAAGAGGCACAATGAGGACTTAAGTACAGGAGGACTGACACACTAACTTTCGATGATTTGAACCTCTCCCGTGAGTCCAGTTTTAGATTCCGATGCTTCACCTTAGGTTTATTGTATCCCTTGGACCTTCTTATTGACTATGAAACACAGAAATTGCATCCGAATTTAATACAAAAGGCACAATGCCGACTTAAGTACAAGAGGACTGACACTCTAACTTTCGATGATTTGAACCTTTCCTGTGAGTCCTGTTTTAGATTCCGATGCTTCACTTCAGGTTTACTGTATCCCTTGGACCTTCTTATTGACTATGAAACACAGAAATTGCATCCGAATTTAATACAAAAGGCACAATACCGAATAGAGTACAAGATGACTGACACTCTAACTTTCGATGATTTGAACCTCTCCTGTAAGTCCAGTTTTAGATTCCGATGCTACACTTCAGGTTTACTGTAATCCTAGGACCTTCTTATTGACGATGAAACACAGAAATTGCATCCGAATTTAATACAAAAGGCACAATGCCGACTTAAGTACAAGAGGACTAACACTCTAGCTCTCTGTGATTTGAACCTCTCCTGTGAGTCCTGTTTTAGATTCCGATGCTTCACTTCAGGTATACTGTATACCTTGGACCTTCTTATAGTCGATGAAACACATAAATTGTATCCAAATTTAATACAAAATGCACAATGCCCACTTAAGTACGAGAGGACTAACACTCTAACTTTCTATGATTTGGACCTCTCCTGTGAGTCCAGTTTTAGATTCCGATGCTTCACTTCACGTTTACTGTATACATAGGACCTTCCTATTGACGATGAAACACAGAAATTGCTTCCGAATTTAATACAAAAGGCACAATGCCGACTTAAGAACAAGAGGACTGACACTCCAATTTTCTGTGATTTGAACCTCTCCTGTGAGTCCAGTTTTAGATTTCGATGCTTAACTTCAGGTTTACTGTATCCCTTGGACTTTCTTATTGACGATGAGACACAGAAATTGCATCCGAATTTAATAGAAAAGGCACAATGCCGACTTAAGCACAAGAGGACTGACACTCTAATTTTCTGTGATTTTAACCTCTCCTGTGAGTCCAGTTTTAGATTCCGATGCTTCACTTCAGGTGTACTGTATACCTTGGAGCTTCTTATTGACGATGAAACACAGAAATTGCATCCGAATTTAATACAAAAGGCACAATACCTCCTTAAGTACAAGAGGACTAACACTCTAACATTCTTTGATTTGAACCTCTCCTGTGAGTTCCGTTTTAGATTCCGATGCTTCACTTCAGGTTTACTGTATGCCTTGGACCTTCTTATTGACGATGAAACACAGAAATTGCATCCGAAATTAATACAAAAGACACAATGCAGACTTATGTACAAGAGGATTGACACTCTAACTTTCGATGATTTGAACCTCTCCTGTGAGTCCAGTTTTAGATTCCGATGCTACACTTCTGGTTTACTGTATCCCTAGGACCTTCTTATTGACGATGAAACACAGAAATTGCATCCGAATTTAATACAAAAGGCACAATGCCGACTTAAGTCCAAGAGGACTGACACTCTAACTTTCTGTAATTTGAATCTCACCTGTGAGTCCAGTTTTGCTTCACTTCAGGATTACCCTATACCATGGACCTTCTTATTGACGATGAAACACAGAAATTGCATCCGAATTTAATACAAAAGCACAATGCCGACTTAAGTACAAGAGGACTGACACTCTAACTTTCTATGATTTGAACCTCTCCTGTGAGTCCTGTTTTAGATTCCGATGCTTCACTTCAGGTTTACTGTTTCCCTTGGACCTTCTTACTGACGATGAAACACAGTTAATTGCATCCGAATTTAATACAAAAGGCACAATGCCGACTTAAGTACAAGAGGACTGACACTCTAACTTTCTATGATTTTAACCTCTCCTGTGAGTCCAGTATTTGATTCCGATGCTTCACTTCAGGCTTACTGTATCCCTTGGTCCTTCTTATTGACGATGAAACACAGAAATGGCATCCGAATTTAACACAAAAGGCACAATGACGACTTATGTACAAGAGGACTGACACTCTAACATTCTATGATTTGAACCTCCCCTATGAGTCCAGTGTTAGATTCCGATGCTACACTTCAGGTTTACTGTAATCCTAGGACCTTCTTATTGACGATGAAATTCAGAAATTGCATCCGAATTTAATACAAAAGGCACAATGCCGACTTAAGTACAAGAGGACTGACACTCTAACTTTCTATGACTTTAACCTATCCTGTGAGTCCAGTTTTAGATTCCGGTGCTTCACTTCAGGTTTACTGTATCCCTTGGACCTTCCTATTGACTATAAAACACAGAAATTGCATCCGAATTTAATAAAAGAGGCACAATGAGGACTTAAGTACAGGAGGACTGACACACTAACTTTCGATGATTTGAACCTCTCCTGTGAGACCAGTTATAGATTCCGATGCTTCACTTCAGGTTTACTGTATCCCTTGGACCTTCTTATTGACTATGAAACACAGAAATTGCATTCGAATTTAATACAAAGGGCACAATGCCGACTTAAGTACAAGAGGACTGACACTCTAACTTTCGGTGATTTGAACCTCTCCTGTGAGTCCAGTTTTAGATTCCGATGCTTCACTTCAGGTTTACTGTATCCCTTGGACATTCTTATTGACTGTGAAACACAGAAATTGCATCCGAATTTAATACAAAAGGCACAATGCCAAATAAAGTACAAGATGACTGACACTCTAACTTTCGATGATTTGAACCTCTCCTGTAAGGCCAGTTTTAGATTCCGATGCTACACTTCAGGTTTACTGTAATCCTAGGACCTTCTCATTGACGAAGAAACACATAAATTGCATCCGAATTTAATACAAAAGGCACAATGCCGACTTAAGTACAAGTGGACTGACACTCTAGCTTTCTATGATTTGAACCTCTCCTGTGAGTCCTGTTTTAGATTCCGATGGTTCACTTTAGGTTTACTGTATACCTTGGACCTCCTTATAGTCGATGAAACACAGAAATTGCATCCAAATTTAATACAAAAGTCACAATGCCCACTTAAGTACAAGAGGACTAACACTCTAACTTTCTATGATTTGGACCTCTCCTGTGAGTCCAGTTTTAGATTCCGATGCTTCACTTCACGTTTACTGTATACCTTGGACCTTCGTATTGACGATGAAACACAGAAATTGCATTCGAATTTAATACAAAGGGCACAATGCCGACTTAAGTACAAGAGGACTGACACTCTAACTTTCGGTGATTTGAACCTCTCCTGTGAGTCCAGTTTTAGATTCCGATGCTTCAATTCAGGTTTACTGTATCCCTTGGACCTTCTTATTGACTATGAAACACAGAAATTGCATCCGAATTTAATACAAAAGGCACAATGCCAAATAAAGTACAAGATGACTGACACTCTAACTTTCGATGATTTGAACCTCTCCTGTAAGGCCAGTTTTAGATTCCGATGCTACACTTCAGGTTTACTGTAATCCTAGGACCTTCTTATTGACGAAGAAACACATAAATTGCATCCGAATTTAATACAAAAGGCACAATGCCGACTTAAGTGCAAGAGGACTGACACTCTAGCTTTCTATGATTTGAACCTCTCCTGTGAGTCCTGTTTTAGATTCCGATGGTTCACTTTAGGTTTACTGTATACCTTGGACCTCCTTATAGTCGATGAAACACAGAAATTGCATCCAAATTTAATACAAAAGTCACAATGCCCACTTAAGTACAAGAGGACTAACACTCTAACTTTCTATGATTTGGACCTCTCCTGTGAGTCCAGTTTTAGATTCCGATGCTTCACTTCACGTTTACTGTATACCTTGGACCTTCGTATTGACGATGAAACTCAGAAATTGCATCCGAATTTAATACAAAAGGCACAATGCCGACTTAAGTACTAGAGGACTGACACTCTAACTTTCTATGATTTGAACCTCTCCTGTGAGTCCAGTTTTAGATTCCGATGCTTCACTTCAGGTTTACTGTATACCTTGGACCTTCTTATTGACGATGAAACACAGATATTGCATCCGAATTTAATACAAAAGCCAGAATGCCGACTTAAGTACAAGAGGACTAACACTCTAACTTTCTATGATTTGAACCTCTCCTGTGGGTCCGATTTTAGATTCCGATGCTTCACTTCAGGTTTAGTGTATTCCTCGGACCTTCTTATTGACGATGAAACACAGAAATTGCATCCGAATTTATTACAAAGGGCACAATGCCGACTTAAGTACAAAAGGACTGACACTATAATTTTCTATGATTTGAACCTCTCCTGTGAGTCCAGTTTTAGATTCCGATGCTTCACTTCAGGTTTACTGTATCCCTTGGACCTTCTTATTGACTATGAAACACAGAAATGGCATCCGAATTTAATACAAAAGGCACAATGCCAACTTAAGTACAAGTGGACTGACACTCTGACTTTCGATGATTCGAACCTCTCCTGTGAGTCCAGTTTTAGATTCCGATGCTTCACTTCAGGTTTACTGTATCCCTTGGACCTTCTTATTGACTATGAAACACAGAAATTGCATCCGAATCTAATACGAAAGGCACAATACCGACTTAAGTACAAGAGGACTGACACCCAAACTTTCTGTGATTTGAACCCCTCCTGTGAGTCCAGTTTTAGATTCCGATGCTACACTTCAGGTTTACTGTAATCCCAGGACCTTCTTATTGACGATGATTTACAGAAATTGCATCCGAATTTAATACAAAAGGCACAATGCCGACTTAAGTACAAGAGGACTGACACTCTAACTTTCTGTGATTTGAACCTCTCCTGTGAGTCCAGTTTTAGATTCCGATGCTTCACTTCAGGTTTACTGTATACCTTGGACCTTCTTATTGACGATGAAACACAGGAATTGCATCCGAATTTAATACAAAAGGCACACTACCGCCTTAAGTACAAGAGGACAAACACTCTAACTTTCTATGATTTGAACCTCTCCTGTGAGTCCAGTTTTAGATTCCGATGCTTCACTTCAGGTTTACTGTATACCTTGGACCTTCTTATTGACGATGAAACACAGAAATTGCATGCGAAATTAACACAAAAGACACAATGTCGACTTAAGTACAAGAGGATTGACACTCTAACTTTCGATGAATTGAACCTCTCCTGTGAGTCCAGTTTTAGATTCCGATGCTACACTTCAGGTTTACTGTATCCCTAGGACCTTCTTATTGACGATGAAACACTGATATTGCATCCGAATTTATTACAAAAGGCACAATGCCGACTTAAGTACAAGAGGACTGACACCCTAACTTTCTGTAGTTTGAACCTCTCCTGTGAATCCAGTTTTAGATTCTGATGCTTCACTTCAGGTTTACTGTATACCTTGGACGTTCTTATTGACGATGAAATACAGAAATTGCATCCGAATTTAATACAAAAGGCACAATGCCGACTTAAGTACAAGAGGACTGACACTCTAATTTTCTATTATTTGAACCTCTCCTATGAGTCCAGTTTTAGATTCCGATGCTTCACTTCAGGTTTACTGTATTCCATGGACCTTCTTATTGACGATGAAACACAGAAATTGCATCCGAATTTAATACAAAAGGCACAATGCCGACTTAAGTACAAGAGGACTGACTCTCTAAATTTCTATGATTTGAACCTCTCCTGTGAGTCCAGTTTTAGATTCCGATGCTTCACTTCCGGTTTACTGTATCCCTTGGACCTTCTTATTGACGATGAAACACAGAAATTGCATCCGAATGTAATGCAAAAGGCACAATGCCGACTTAAGTACAAGAGGACTGACACTCTAATTTTCTATGATTTGAACCTCTTCTGTAAGTCCTGTTTTAGATTTCGATGCTTCACTTCAGGTTTACTGTATGCCTTGGACCTTCTTATTGACGATGAGGCACAGAGATTGCATCGGAATTTAATACAAAAGGCACAATGCCGACTAAAGTACAAGAGGACTGACTCTCTAACTTTCTATGATTTGAACCTCTCCTGTGAGTCCAGTTTTGCTTCACTTCAGGATTACCCTATACCATGGACCTTCTTATTGACGATGAAACACAGAAATTGCATCCGAATTTAATACAAAAGCACAATGCCGACTTAAGTACAAGAGGACTGACACTCTAACTTTCTATGCTTTTGAACATTTCCTGTGAGTCCAGTTTTAGATTCCGATGCTTCACTTCAGGTTTACTGTATACCTTGGAGCTTCTTATTGACGATGAAACACAGAAATTGCATCCGAATTTAATACAAAAGGCACAATATCGCCTTAAGTACAAGACGACTAACACTCTAACTTTCTATGATTTGAACCTCTCCTGTGAGTCCTGTTTTAGATTCCGATGCTTCACTTCAGGTTTACTGTATCCCTAGGACCTTCATATTGACGATGAAACACAGTAATTGCATCCGAAAGTAATACAAAAGTCACAATGCCGACTTAAGTACAAGAGGACTGACACTCTAAATTTCTATGATTTTAACCTCTCCTGTGAGTCCAGTATTTGAATCCGATGCTTCACTTCAGGCTTACTGTATCCCTTGGTCCTTCTTATTGACGATGAGACACAGAAATTGCATCCGAATTTAATACAAAAAGAACAATGACGACTTAAGTACAAGAGGACTGACACTCTAACTTTCGACGATTAGAACCTCTCCTGTGAGTCCAGTGTTAGATTCCGATGCTACACTTCATTTTTACTGTAATCCTATGACCTTCTTATTGACGATGAAATACAGAAATTGCATCCGAATTTAATACAAAAGGCACAATGCCGACTTAAGTGCAAGAGGACTGACACTCTAACTTACTGTGATTTGAACCTCTCCTGAGAGTCTAGTTTTAGATTACGATGCTTCACTTCAGGTTTACTGTATACCTTGGACCTTCTTATTGACGATGAAACACAGGAATTGCATCCGAATTTAATACAAAAGGCACACTACCGCCTTAAGTACAAGAGGACTAACACTCTAACTGTCTATGATTTGAACCTCTCCTGTGAGTCCAGGTTTAGATTCCGATGCTTCACTTCAGGTTTACAGTATACCTTGGACCTTCTTATTGACGATGAAACACAGAAATTGCATGCGAAATTAATACAAAAGACACAATGCCGACTTAAGTACAAGAGGTTTGACACTCTAACTTTCGATGATTTGAACCTCTCCTGTGAGTCCAGTTTTAGATTCCGATGCTACAATTCAGGTTTACTGTATCCCTAGGACCTTCTTATTGACGATGAAACACAGATATTGCATCAAAATTTATTACAAAAGGCACAATGCCGACTGAAGTACAAGAGGACTGACACCCTAACTTTCTGTAGTTTGAACCTCTCCTGTGAATCCAGTTTTAGCTTCTGATGCTTCACTTCAGGTTTACTGTATACCTTGGACCTTCTTATTGACGATGAAACACAGAAACAGCATCCGAATTTAATACAAAAGACACAATGCCGACTTAAGTACAAGAGGACTGACACTCTAACTTTCTATTATTTGAACCTCTCCTGTGAGTCCAGTTTTAGATTCCGATGCTTCACTTCAGGTTTACTGTAATCCTTGGACATTCTTATTGACGATGAAACACAGAAATTGCATCCGAATTTAATACAAAAGGCACAATGCCGACTTAAGTACAAGAGGACTGACTCTCTAACTTTCTATGATTTGAACCTCTCCTGTGAGTCCAGTTTTAGATTCCGATGCTTCACTTCCGGTTTACTGTATCCCTTGGACCTTCTTATTGACGATGAAACACAGAAATTGCAACCGAATTTAATACAAAAGGCACAATGCCGACTTAAGTACAAGAGGACTGACACTCTAATTTTCTATGATTTGAACCTCTTCTGTGATTGCAGTTTTAGATTTCGATGCTTCACTTCAGGTTTACTGTATGCCTTGGACCTTCTTATGGACGATGAGGCACAGAGATTGCATCGGAATTTAATACAAAAGGCACAATGCCGACTTAAGTACAAGAGGACTGACTCTCTAACTTTCTATGATTTGAACCTCTCCTGTGAGTCCAGTTTTGCTTCACTTCAGGATTACCCTATACCATGGACCTTCTTATTGACGATGAAACACAGAAATTGCATCCGAATTTAATACAAAAGCACAATGCCGACTTAAGTACAAGAGGACTGAGGCTCTAATTTTCTATGATTTGAACCTCTTCTGTGAGTCCAGTTTTAGATTCCGATGCTTCACTTCAGGTTTACTGTATTCCTTGGACCTTCTTATTGAAGATGAGACACAGGAATTGCATCCGAATTTAATACAAAAGGCACAATGCCGACTTAAGTACAAGAGGACTGACACTCTAATTTTCTGTGATTTGAACCTCTCCTGTGAGTCCAGTTTTAGATTCCGATGCTTCACTTCAGGTTTACTGTATACC
Source organism: Schistocerca americana (assembly GCF_021461395.2). Lineage (NCBI taxonomy): Eukaryota > Metazoa > Arthropoda > Insecta > Orthoptera > Acrididae > Schistocerca > Schistocerca americana. The sequence goes on along the minus strand of NC_060120.1, from coordinate 1,067,356,908 downwards.
TTGGAGCTTCTTATTGACGATGAAACACAGAAACTGCATCCGAATTCAATACAAAAGGCACAATACCGCCTTAAGTACAAGAGGACTAACACTCTAACTTTCTATGATTTGAACCTCTCCTGTGAGTCCTGTTTTAGATTCCGATCCTTCACTTCAGGTTTACTGTATCCCTAGGACCTTCATATTGACGATGAAACACAGTAATTGCATCCGAATTTAATACAAAAGGCACAATGCCGACTTAAGTACAAGAGGACTGACACTCTAACTTTCTATGATTTTAACCTCTCCTGTGAGGCCAGTATTTGATTCCGATGCTTCACTTCAGGCTTACTGTATCCCTTGGTCCTTCATATTGACGATGAAACACAGAAATTGCATCCGAATTTATTACAAAAGTCACAATGCCGACTTAAGTACAAGAGGACTGACACTCTAACTTTCTATGATTTGAACCTCTCCTGTGAGACCAGTGTTAGATTCCGATGCTACACTTCAGGTTTACTGTAATCCTAGGACCTTCTTATTGACGATGAAATACTGAAATTGCATCCGAATTTGATACAAAAGGCACAATGCCGACTTAAGTACAAGAGGACTGACACTCTAACTTACTGTGATTTGAACCTCTCCTGAGAGTCCAGTTTTAGATTCCGATGCTTCACTTCAGGTTTACTGTATACCTTGGACCTTCTTATTGACGATGAAACACAGGAATTGCATCCGAATTTAATACAAAAGGCACACTACCGCCTTATGTACAAGAGGACTAACACTCTAACTTTCTATGATTTGAACCACTCCTGTGAGTCCAGTTTTAGATTCCGATGCTTCACTTCAGATTTACTGTATACCTTGGACCTTCTTATTGACGATGAAACACAGAAATTGCATGCAAAATTAATACAAAAGACACAATGCCGACTTAAGTACAAGAGGATTAACACTCTAACTTTCGATGATTTGAACCTCTCCTGTGAGTCCAGTTTTAGATTCCGATGCTACACTGCAGGTTTACTGTATCCCTAGGACCTTCTTATTGACGATGAAACACAGATATTGCATCCGAATTTATTACAAACGGCACAATGCCGACTTAAGTACAAGAGGACTGACACCCTAACTTTCTGTAGTTTGAACCTCTCCTGTGAATCCAGTTTTAGATTCCGATGCTTCACTTCAGGTTTACTGTATACCTTGGACCTTCTTATTGACGATGAAACACAGAAATTGCATCCGAATTTAATACAAAAGTCACAATGCCGACTTAAGTACAAGAGGACTGAAACTCTAACTTTCTATGATTTTAACCTCTCCTGTGAGACCAGTGTTTGATTCCGATGCTCCACTTCAGGTTTACTGTATACCTTGGACCTTCTTATTGCCGATGAAACACAGAAATTGCATTCGAATTTAATACAAAAGGCACAATGACGACTTAAGTATAAGAGGACTGACGCTGTAATTTTCTATGATTTGAACCTCTCCTGTGAGTCCAGTTTTAGATTCCGATGCTTCACTTCAGGTTTACTGTAATCCTTGGACCTTCTTATTGACGATGAAACACAGAAATTGCATCCGAATTTAATACAAAAGGCACAATGCCGACTTAAGTACAAGAGGACTGACTCTCTAACTTTCTATGATTTGAACCTCTCCTGTGAGTATAGTTTTAGATTCCGATGCTTCACTTCCGGTTTACTGTATCCCTTGGACCTTCTTATTGACGATGAAACACAGAAATTGCATCCGAATTTAATACAAAAGGCACACTACCGCCTTAAGTACAAGAGGACTAACACTCTAACTGTCTATGATTTGAACCTCTCCTGTGAGTCCAGGTTTAGATTCCGATGCTTCACTTCAGGTTTACAGTATACCTTGGACCTTCTTATTGACGATGAAACACAGAAATTGCATGCGAAATTAATACAAAAGACACAATGCCGACTTAAGTACAAGAGGTTTGACACTCTAACTTTCGATGATTTGAACCTCTCCTGTGAGTCCAGTTTTAGATTCCGATGCTACACTTCAGGTTTACTGTATCCCTAGGACCTTCTTATTGACGATGAAACACAGATATTGCATCAAAATTTATTACAAAAGGCACAATGCCGACTTAAGTACAAGAGGACTGACACCCTAACTTTCTGTAGTTTGAACCTCTCCTGTGAATCCAGTTTTAGCTTCTGATGCTTCACTTCAGGTTTACTGTATACCTTGGACCTTCTTATTGACGATGAAACACAGAAACAGCATCCGAATTTAATACAAAAGACACAATGCCGACTTAAGTACAAGAGGACTGACACTCTAACTTTCTATTATTTGAACCTCTCCTGTGAGTCCAGTTTTAGAATCCGATGCTTCACTTCAGGTTTACTGTAATCCTTGGACATTCTTATTGACGATGAAACACAGAAATTGCATCCGAATTTAATACAAAAGGCACAATGCCGACTTAAGTACAAGAGGACTGACTCTCTAACTTTCTATGATTTGAACCTCTCCTGTGAGTCCAGTTTTAGATTCCGATGCTTCACTTCCGGTTTACTGTATCCCTTGGACCTTCTTATTGACGATGAAACACAGAAATTGCAACCGACTTTAATATAAAAGGCACAATGCCGACTTAAGTACAAGAGGACTGACACTCTAATTTTCTATGATTTGAACCTCTTCTGTGATTGCAGTTTTAGATTTCGATGCTTCACTTCAGGTTTACTGTATGCCTTGGACCTTCTTATTGACGATGAGGCACAGAGATTGCATCGGAATTTAATACAAAAGGCACAATGCCGACTTAAGTACAAGAGGACTGACTCTCTAACTTTCTATGATTTGAACCTCTCCTGTGAGTCCAGTTTTGCTTCACTTCAGGATTACCCTATACCATGGACCTTCTTATTGACGATGAAACACAGAAATTGCATCCGAATTTAATACAAAAGCACAATGCCGACTTAAGTACAAGAGGACTGAGGCTCAAATTTTCTATGATTTGAACCTCTTCTGTGAGTCCAGTTTTAGATTCCGATGCTTCACTTCAGGTTTACTGTATTCCTTGGACCTTCTTATTGACTATGAGACACAGGAATTGCATCCGAATTTAATACAAAAGGCACAATACCGCCTTAAGTACAAGAGGACTAACTCTCTAACTTTCTATGATTTGAACCTCTCCTGTGAGTCCTGTTTTAGATTCCGATCCTTCACTTCAGGTTTACTGTATCCCTAGGACCTTCATATTGACGATGAAACACAGTAATTGCATCCGAATTTAATACAAAAGGCACAATGCCGACTTAAGTACAAGAGGACTGACACTCTAACTTTCTATGATTTTAACCTCTCCTGTGAGGCCAGTATTTGATTCCGATGCTTCACTTCAGGCTTACTGTATCCCTTGGTCCTTCATATTGACGATGAAACACAGAAATTGCATCCGAATTTAATACAAAAGTCACAATGCCGACTTAAGTACAAGAGGACTGACACTCTAACTTTCTATGATTTGAACCTCTCCTGTGAGACCAGTGTTAGATTCCGATGCTACACTTCAGGTTTACTGTAATCCTAGGACCTTCTTATTGACGATGAAATACTGAAATTGCATCCGAATTTAATACAAAAGGCACAATGCCGACTTAAGTACAAGAGGACTGACATTTTAACTTACTGTGATTTGAACCTCTCCTGAGAGTCCAGTTTTAGATTCCGATGCTTCACTTCAGGTTTACTGTATACCTTGGACCTTCTTATTGACGATGAAACACAGGAATTGCATCCGAATTTAATACAAAAGGCACACTACCGCCTTATGTACAAGAGGACTGACACTCTAACTTTCTATGATTTGAACCACTCCTGTGAGTCCAGTTTTAGATTCCGATGCTTCACTTCAGGTTTACTGTATACCTTGGACCTTCTTATTGACGATGAAACACAGAAATTGCATGCGAAATTAATACAAAAGACACAATGCCGACTTAAGTACAAGAGGATTGACACTCTAACTTTCGATTATTTGAACCTCTCCTGTGAGTCCAGTTTTAGATTCCGATGCTACACTTCAGGTTTACTGTATCCCTAGGACCTTCTTATTGACGATGAAACACAGATATTGCATCCGAATTTATTACAAACGGCACAATGCCGACTTAAGTACAAGAGGACTGACACCCTAACTTTCTGTAGTTTGAACCTCTCCTGTGAATCCAGTTTTAGATTCCGATGCTTCACTTCAGGTTTACTGTATACCTTGGACCTTCTTATTGACGATGAAACACAGAAATTGCATCCGAATTTAATACAAAAGTCACAATGCCGACTTAAGTACAAGAGGACTGAAACTCTAACTTTCTATGATTTTAACCTCTCCTGTGAGACCAGTGTTTGATTCCGATGCTCCACTTCAGGTTTACTGTATACCTTGGACCTTCTTATTGCCGATGAAACACAGAAATTGCATTCGAATTTAATACAAAAGGCACAATGACGACTTAAGTATAAGAGGACTGACGCTGTAATTTTCTATGATTTGAACCTCTTCTGTGAGTCCAGTTTTAGATTCCGATGTTTCACTTCAGGTTTACTGTATTCCTTGGACATTCTTATTGACGATGAGACACAGAAATTGCATCCGAATTTAATACAAAAGGCACAATGCCGACTTAAGTACAAGAGGACTGACACTCTAACTTTCTATTATTTGAACCTCTCCTGTGAGTCCAGTTTTAGATTCCGATGCTTCACTTCAGGTTTACTGTAATCCTTGGACCTTCTTATTGACGATGAAACACAGAAATTGCATCCGAATTTAATACAAAAGGCACAATGCCGACTTAAGTAAAAGAGGACTGACTCTCTAACTTTCTATGATTTGAACCTCTCCTGTGAGTCCAGTTTTAGATTCCGATGCTTCACTTCCGGTTTACTGTATCCCTTGGACCTTCTTATTGACGATGAAACAGAGAATTTGCATCCGAATTTAATACAAAAGGCACAATGCCGACTTAAGTACAAGAGGACTGACACTCTAATTTTCTATTATTTGAACCACTTCTGTGAGTGCAGTTTTAGATTTCGATGCTTCACTTCAGGTTTACTTTATGCCTAGGACCTTCTTATTGCCGATAAAACACAGAAATTGCATTCGAATTTAATACAAAAGGCACAATGACGACTTAAGTACAAGAGGACTGACTCTCTAACTTTCTATGATTTGAACCTCTCCTGTGAGTCCAGTTTTGCTTCACTTCAGGATTACCCTATACCATGGACCGTCTTATTGACGATGAAACACAGAAATTGCATCCGAATTTAATACAAAAGCACAATGCCGACTTAAGTACAAGAGGACTGACACTCTAACTGTCTATCATTTGAACCTCTCCTGTGAGTCCAGTTTTAGATTCCGATGCTTCACTTCAGGATTACTGTATACCATGGACCTTCTTATTGACGATGGAACACAGATATTGCATCCGAATTTAATACAAATCACAATGCCGACTTAAGTACTAGAGGACTGAAACTCTAACTTTCTATGATTTTAACCTCTCCTGTGAGTCCAGTGTTTGATTCCGATGCTTCACTTCAGGTTTACTGTATACCTTGGACCTTCTTATTGCCGATGAAACACAGAAATTGCATTCTAATTTAATACAAAAGGCACAATGACGACTTCAGTACAAGAGGACTGACGCTCTAATTTTCTATGATTTGAACCTCTTCTGTGAGTCCAGTTTTAGATTCCGATGCTTCTCTTCATGTTTACTGTATACCTTGGACCTTCTTATTGACGATGAAACACAGAAATTGCATCCGAATTTAATACAAAAGGCGCAATGCCGACTTCAGTACAAGAGGACTAACACTCTAACTTTCTATGATTTGAACCTCACCTGTGAGTCCAGTTTTAGATTCCGATGCTTCACTTCAGGTTTACTGTATCCCTCGGACCTTCTTATTGACGATGAAACACAGAAATTGCATCCGAATTTAATACAAAAGGCACAATGCCGACTTTAGTACAAGAGGACTGACACCTTAACTTTCTATGATTTGAAACTCTCCTGTGAGTCCAGTTTTAGATTCCGATGCTTCACTTCAGGTTTACTGTATCCCTCGGACCTTCTTATTGACGATGAAACACAGAAATTGCATCCGAATTTAATACAAAAGGCACAATGCCGACTTAAGTACCAGAGGACTGACACTATAACTTTCTATAATTTGAAACTCTCCTGTGAGTCCAGTTTTAGATTCCGATGCTTCACTTCAGGTTTACTGTATCCCTCGGACCTTCTTATTGACGATGAAACACAGATATTGCATCCGAAATTAATACAAAAGGCACAATGCCGACTTAAGTACAAGAGGACTAACACTCTAACTTTCTACGATTTGAACCTCTCCTGTGAGTCCAGTTTTAGTTTCCGATGCTTCACTTCAGGTTTACTGTATCCGTCGGACCTTCTTATTGACGATGAAACACAGAAATTAAATCCGAATTTAAAACAAAAGGCACAATGCCGACTTAAGTACAAGAGGTCTGACACTATAACTTTCTATGATTTGTACCTCTCCTGTGAGTCCAGTTTTAGATTCCGATGCTTCACTTCAGGTTTACTGTATCCCTTGGACCTTCGAATTGACTATGAAACACAGAAATTGCATCCGAATTTAATACATAAGACACAAAGCCGACTTAAGTACAAGAGGACTGACACTCTAACTTTCGATGATTTGAACCTCTCCTGTGAGTCCAGTTTTAGATTCCGATGCTTCACTTCAGGTTTACTGTATCCCTCGGACCTTCTTATTAACGATGAAACACAGATATTGCATCCGAATTTAATACAAAAGGCACAATGCCGACTTATGTACAAGAGGACTGACACTATAACTTTCTATGATTTGAACCTCTCCTGTGAGTCCAGTTTTAGATTCCGATGCTTCACTTCAGGTTTACTGTATCCCTAGGGCCTTCTTATTGACTATGAAACACAGAAATTGCATCCGAATTTAATACAAAAGGCACAATGCCAACTTAAGTACAAGAGGACTGACACTCTAACTTTCTATGATTTGAACCTCTCCTGTGAGTCCAGTTTTAGATTCCGATGCTACACTTCAGGTTTACTGTAATCCTAAGACCTTCTTATTGACGATGAAACACAGAAATTGCATCCGAATATAATACAAAAGGCACAATGCCGACTTAAGTACAAGAGGACTGACACACTAACTATCTGTGATTTGAACCTCTCCTGTGAGTCCAGTTTTAGATTCCGATGCTTCACTTCAGGTTTACTGTATACCTTGGACCTTCTTATTGACGATGAAACACAGAAATTGCATCCGAATTTAATACAAAAGGCACAATGCCGACTTCAGTACAAGAGGACTAACACTCTATCTTTCTATGATTTGAACCTCACCTGTGAGTCCAGTTTTAGATTCCGATGCTTCACTTCAGGTTTACTGTATCCCTCGGACCTTCTTATTGACGATGAAACACAGAAATTGCATCCGAATTTAATACAAAAGGCACAATGCCGACTTAAGTACAAGAGGACTGACACTATAACTTTCTATGATTTGAAACTCTCCTGTGAGTCCAGTTTTCGATTCCGATGCTTCTCCTCAGGTTTACTGTATCCCTTGGACCTTCTTATTGACTATGAAACACAGAAATAGCATCCGAATTTAATACAAAAGGCACAATGCCGACTTAAGTACAAGAGGACTGACACTTTAACTTTCTATGATTTGAATCTCACCTGTGACTCCAGTTTTAGATTCCGATGCTTCACTTCAGGTTTACTGTATACCGTGGACCTTCTTATTGACGATGATACACAGAAATTGCATCCGAAATTAATACAAAAGCCACGATGCCGACTTAAGTGCAAGAGGACTAACACTCTAACTTTCTATGATTTGAACCTCTCCTGTGAGTCCAGTTTTAGTTTCCGATGCTTCACTTCAGGTTTACTGTATCCGTCGGACCTTCTTATTGACGATGAAACACAGAAATTGAATCCGAATTTAAAACAAAAGGCACAATGCCGACTTAAGTACAAGAGGATTGACACTATAACTTTCTATGATTAGAACCTCTCCTGTGAGTCCAGTTTTAGATTCCGATGCTTCACTTCAGGTTTACTGTATCCCTTGGACCTTCGAATTGACTATGAAACACAGAAATTGCATCCGAATTTAATACAAAAGACACAAAGCCGACTTAAGTACAAGAGGACTGACACTCTAACTTTCGATGATTTGAACCTCTCCTGTGAGTCCAGTTTTAGATTCCGATGCTTCACTTCAGGTTTACTGTATCCCTCGGACCTTCTTATTGACGATGAAACACAGATATTGCATCCGAATTTAATACAAAAGGCACAATGCCGACTTATGTACAAGAGGACTGACACTATAACTTTCTATGATTTGAACCTCTCCTGTGAGTCAAGTTTTAGATTCCGATGCTTCACTTCAGGTTTACTGTATCCCTAGGGCCTTCTTATTGACTATGAAACACAGGAATTGCATCCGAATTTAATACAAAAGGCACAATGCCAACTTAAGTACAAGAGGACTGACACTCTAACTTTCTATGATTTGAACCTCTCCTGTGAGTCCAGTTTTAGATTCCGATGCTACACTTCAGGTTTACTGTAATCCTAGGACCTTCTTATTGACGATGAAACACAGAAATTGCATCCGAATTTAATACAAAAGGCACAATGCCGACTTAAGTACAAGAGGACTGACACTCTAACTATCTGTGATTTGAACCTCTCCTGTGAGTCCAGTTTTAGATTCCGATGCTTCACTTCAGGTTTGCTGTATATCTTGGACCTTCTTATTGACGATGAAACACAGAAATTGCATCCGAATTTAATACAAAAGGCACAATGCCGACTTAAGTACTAGAGGACTGACACTCTAACTTTCTATGATTTGAACCTCTCCTGTGACTACAGTTTTAGATTCCGATGCTTCACTTCAGGTTTACAGTATACCGTGGACTCTCTTATTGACGATGAAACACAGAAATTGCATCCGAAATTAATACAAAAGGCACAATGCCGACTTAAGTACAAGAGGACTAACACTCTAACTTTCTACGATTTGAACCTCTCCTGTGAGTCCAGTTTTAGTTTCCGATGCTTCACTTCAGGTTTACTGTATCCGTCGGACCTTCTTATTGACGATGAAACACAGAAATTAAATCCGAATTTAAAACAAAAGGCACAATGCCGACTTAAGTACAAGAGGTCTGACACTATAACTTTCTATGATTTGTACCTCTCCTGTGAGTCCAGTTTTAGATTCCGATGCTTCACTTCAGGTTTACTGTATCCCTTGGACCTTCGAATTGACTATGAAACACAGAAATTGCATCCGAATTTAATACATAAGACACAAAGCCGACTTAAGTACAAGAGGACTGACACTCTAACTTTCGATGATTTGAACCTCTCCTGTGAGTCCAGTTTTAGATTCCGATGCTTCACTTCAGGTTTACTGTATCCCTCGGAGCTTCTTATTAACGATGAAACACAGATATTGCATCCGAATTTAAAACAAAAGGCACAATGCCGACTTATGTACAAGAGGACTGACACTATAACTTTCTATGATTTGAACCTCTCCTGTGAGTCCAGTTTTAGATTCCGATGCTTCACTTCAGATTTACTGTATCCCTAGGGCCTTCTTATTGACTATGAAACACAGAAATTGCATCCGAATTTAATACAAAAGGCACAATGCCAACTTAAGTACAAGAGGACTGACACTCTAACTTTCTATGATTTGAACCTCTCCTGTGAGTCCAGTTTTAGATTCCGATGCTACACTTCAGGTTTACTGTAATCCTAAGACCTTCTTATTGACGATGAAACACAGAAATTGCATCCGAATATAATACAAAAGGCACAATGCCGACTTAAGTACAAGAGGACTGACACACTAACTATCTGTGATTTGAACCTCTCCTGTGAGTCCAGTTTTAGATTCCGATGCTTCACTTCAGGTTTACTGTATACCTTGGACCTTCTTATTGACGATGAAACACAGAAATTGCATCCGAATTTAATACAAAAGGCACAATGCCGACTTCAGTACAAGAGGACTAACACTCTAACTTTCTATGATTTGAACCTCACCTGTGAGTCCAGTTTTAGATTCCGATGCTTCACTTCAGGTTTACTGTATCCCTCGGACCTTCTTATTGACGATGAAACACAGAAATTGCATGCGAATTTAATACAAAAGGCACAATGCCGACTTAAGTACAAGAGGACTGACACTATAACTTTCTATGATTTGAAACTCTCCTGTGAGTCCAGTTTTCGATTCCGATGCTTCTCCTCAGGTTTACTGCATCCCTTGGACCTTCTTATTGACTATGAAACACAGAAATAGCATCCGAATTTAATACAAAAGGCACAATGCCGACTTAAGTACAAGAGGACTGACACTTTAACTTTCTATGATTTGAATCTCTCCTGTGACTCCAGTTTTAGATTCCGATGCTTCACTTCAGGTTTACTGTATACCGTGGACCTTCTTATTGACGATGATACACAGAAATTGCATCCGAAATTAATACAAAAGCCACGATGCCGACTTAAGTACAAGAGGACTAACACTCTAACTTTCTATGATTTGAACCTCTCCTGTGAGTCCAGTTTTAGTTTCCGATGCTTCACTTCAGGTTTACTGTATCCGTCGGACCTTCTTATTGACGATGAAACACAGAAATTGAATCCGAATTTAAAACAAAAGGCACAATGTCGACTTAAGTACAAGAGGACTGACACTATAACTTTCTATGATTAGAACCTCTCCTGTGAGTCCAGTTTTAGATTCCGATGCTTCACTTCAGGTTTACTGTATCCCTTGGACCTTCGAATTGACTATGAAACACAGAAATTGCATCCGAATTTAATACAAAAGACACAAAGCCGACTTAAGTACAAGAGGACTGACACTCTAACTTTCGATGATTTGAACCTCTCCTGTGAGTCCAGTTTTAGATTCCGATGCTTCACTTCAGGTTTACTGTATCCCTCGGACCTTCTTATTGACGATGAAACACAGATATTGCATCCGAATTTAATACAAAAGGCACAATGCCGACTTATGTACAAGAGGACTGACACTATAACTTTCTATGATTTGAACCTCTCCTGTGAGTCAAGTTTTAGATTCCGATGCTTCACTTCAGGTTTACTGTATCCCTAGGGCCTTCTTATTGACTATGAAACACAGGAATTGCATCCGAATTTAATACAAAAGGCACAATGCCAACTTAAGTACAAGAGGACTGACACTCTAATTTTCTATGATTTGAACCTCTCCTGTGAGTCCAGTTTTAGATTCCGATGCTACACTTCAGGTTTACTGTAATCCTAGGACCTTCTTATTGACGATGAAACACAGAAATTGCATCCGAATTTAATACAAAAGGCACAATGCCGACTTAAGTACAAGAGGACTGACACTCTAACTATCTGTGATTTGAACCTCTCCTGTGAGTCCAGTTTTAGATTCCGATGCTTCACTTCAGGTTTGCTGTATATCTTGGACCTTCTTATTGACGATGAAACACAGAAATTGCATCCGAATTTAATACAAAAGGCACAATGCCGACTTAAGTACTAGAGGACTGACACTCTAACTTTCTATGATTTGAACCTCTCCTGTGACTACAGCTTTAGATTCCGATGCTTCACTTCAGGTTTACAGTATACCGTGGACTCTCTTATTGACGATGAAACACAAAAATTGCATCCGAAATTAATACAAAAGGCCCAATGCCGACTCAAGTACAAGAGGACTAACACTCCAACTTTCTATGATTTGAACCTCTCCTGTGAGTCCAGTTTTAGTGTCCGATGCTTCACTTCAGGTTTACTGTATCCGTCGGACCTTCTTATTGACGATGAAACACAGAAATTGAATCCGAATTTAAAACAAAAGGCACGATGCCGACTTAAGTACAAGAGGACTGACACTCTAACTTTCTATGATTTGAACCTCTCCTGTGAGTCCAGTGTTAAATTCCGATGCTTCACTTCAGGTTTACTGTATCCCTTGGACCTTCTTATTGACTATGAAACACAGAAATTGCATCCGAATTTAATACAAAAGGCACAATGCCGACTTAAGTACAAGAGGACTGATACTCTAACTTTCGACGATTTGAACCTCTCCTGTGAGTCCAGTTTTAGATTCCGATGCTACACTTCAGGTTCACTGTAACCCTAGGACCTTCTTATTGACGGTGAAACACAGAAATTGCATCTGACTTTAAAACAAAAGGCACAATGCCGACTTAAGTACAAGAGGACTAACACTCTAACTTTCTATGATTTGAACCTCTCCTGTGAGTCCAGTTTTAGATTCCGATGCTTCACTTCAGGTTTACTGTATACCTAGGGCCTTCTTATTGACTATGAAACACAGAAATTGCATCCGAATTTAATACAAAAGGCACAATGCCGACTTAAGTACAAGAGGACTGACACTCTAACTATCTGTGATTTGAACCGCCCCTGTGAGTCCAGTTTTAGATTTCGATGCTTCACTTCAGGTTTACTGTATCCCTCGGACCTTCTTATTGACGATGAAACACAGAAATTGCATCCGAATTTAATTCAAAAGGCACACTGCCGACTTAACTACAAGAGGACTGACACTATAACTTTCTATGTTTTGAACCTCTATTGTGAGTCCAGTTTTAGATTCCGATGCTTCACTTCAGGTTTACTGTATCACTTGGACCTTCATATTGACTATGAAAAACAGAAATTGGATCCGAATTTAATACAGAAGGCACAATGCCAACATAAGTACAAGAGGACTGACACTTTAACTTTCTATGATTTGAATCTCTCCTGTGACTCCAGTTTTAGATTCCGATGCTTCACTTCAGGTTTACTGTATCCCTCGGACCTTCTTATTGACGATGAAACACAGATATTGCATGCGAATTTAATACAAAAGGCACAATGCCGACTTATGTACAAGAGGACTGACACTATAACTTTCTATGATTTGAACCTCTCGTGTGAGTCCAGTTTTAGATTCCGATGCTTCACTTCAGGTTTACTGTATCCCCTGGACCTTCGAATTGACTATGAAACACAGAAATTGCATCCGAATTTAATACAAAAGACACAAAGCCGACTTAAGTACAAGAGGACTGACACTCTAACTTTCGATGATTTGAACCTCTCCTGTGAGTCCAGTTTTAGATTCCGATGCTTCACTTCAGGTTTGCTGTATCCCTCGGACCTTCTTATTGACGATGAAACACAGATATTGCATCCGAATTTAATACAAAAGGCACAATGCCGACTTAAGTACAAGAGGACTGACACTCTAACTATCTGTGAATTGAACCTCTCCTGTGAGTCCAGTTTTAGATTCCGATGCTTCACTTCAGGTTTGCTGTATATCTTGGACCTTCTTATTGACGATGAAACACAGAAATTGCATCCGAATTTAATACAAAAGGCACAATGCCGACTTAAGTACTAGAGCACTAACACTCTAACTTTCTATGATTTGAACCTCTCCTGTGACTCCAGTTTTAGATTCCGATGCTTCACTTCAGGTTTACAGTATACCGTGGACTCTCTTATTGACGATGAAACACAGAAATTGCATCCGAAATTAATACAAAAGGCGCAATGCCGACTCAAGTACAAGAGGACTGACACTTTAACTTTCTATGATTTGAATCTCTCCTGTGACTCCAGTTTTAGATTCCGATGCTTCACTTCAGGTTTACTGTATACCGTGGACCTTCTTATTGACGATGATACACAGAAATTGCATCCGAAATTAATACAAAAGCCACAATGCCGACTTAAGTACAAGAGGACTAACACTCTAACTTTCTATGATTTGAACCTCTCCTGTGAGTCCAGTTTTAGTTTCCGATGCTTCACTTCAGGTTTACTGTATCCGTCGGTCCTTCTTATTGACGATGAAACACAGAAATTGAATCCGAATTTAAAACAAAAGGCACAATGCCGACTTAAGTACAAGAGGACTGACACTATAACTTTCTATGATTTGAACCTCTCCTGTGAGTCCAGTTTTAGATTCCGATGCTTCACTTCAGGTTTACTGTATCCCTTGGACCTTCGAATTGACTATGAAACACAGAAATTGCATCCGAATTTAATACAAAAGACACAAAGCCGACTTAAGTACAAGAGGACTGACACTCTAACTTTCGATGATTTGAACCTCTCCTGTGAGTCCAGTTTTAGATTCCGATGCTTCACTTCAGGTTTACTGTATCCCTCGGACCTTCTTATTGACGATGAAACACAGATATTGCATCCGAATTTAATACAAAAGGCACAATGCCGACTTATGTACAAGAGGACTGACACTATAACTTTCTATGATTTGAACCTCTCCTGTGAGTCAAGTTTTAGATTCCGATGCTTCACTTCTGGTTTACTGTATCCCTAGGGCCTTCTTATTGACTATGGAACACAGGAATTGCATCCGAATTTAATACAAAAGGCACAATGCCAACTTAAGTACAAGAGGACTGACACTCTAACTTTCTATGATTTGAACCTCTCCTGTGAGTCCAGTTTTAGATTCCGATGCTACACTTCAGGTTTACTGTAATCCTAGGACCTTCTTATTGACGATGAAACACAGAAATTGCATCCGAATTTAATACAAAAGGCACAATGCCGACTTAAGTACAAGAGGACTGACACTCTAACTATCTGTGATTTGAACCTCTCCTGTGAGTCCAGTTTTAGATTCCGATGCTTCACTTCAGGTTTGCTGTATATCTTGGACCTTCTTATTGACGATGAAACACAGAAATTGCATCCGAATTTTATACAAAAGGCACAATGCCGACTTAAGTACTAGAGGACTGACACTCTAACTTTCTATGATTTGAACCTCTCCTGTGACTCCAGTTTTAGATTCCGATGCTTCACTTCAGGTTTACAGTATACCGTGGACTCTCTTATTGACGATGAAACACAGAAATTGCATCCGAAATTAATACAAAAGGCGCAATGCCGACTCAAGTACAAGAGGACTAACACTCCAACTTTCTATGATTTGAACCTCTCGTGTGAGTCCAGTTTTAGTGTCCGATGCTTCACTTCAGGTTTACTGTATCCGTCGGACCTTCTTATTGACGATGAAACACAGAAATTGAATCCGAATTTAAAACAAAAGGCACGATGCCGACTTAAGTACAAGAGGACTGACACTCTAACTTTCTATGATTTGAACCTCTCCTGTGAGTCCAGTGTTAAATTCCGATGCTTCACTTCAGGTTTACTGTATCCCTTGGACCTTCTTATTGACTATGAAACACAGATATTGCATCCGAATTTAATACAAAAGGCACAATGCCGACTTAAGTACAAGAGGACAGATACTCTAACTTTCGACGATTTGAACCTCTCCTGTGAGTCCAGTTTTAGATTCCGATGCTACACTTCAGGTTTTTTGTAACCCTAGGACCTTCTTATTGACGGTGAAACACAGAAATTGCATCTGACTTTAAAACAAAAGGCACAATGCCGACTTAAGTACAAGAGGACTAACACTCTAACTTTCTATGATTTGAACCTCTCCTGTGAGTCCAGCTTTAGTTTCCGATGCTTCACTTCAGGTTCACTGTATCCCTCGGACCTTCGAATTGACTATGAAACACAGAAATTGCATCCGAATTTAATACAAAAGACACAAAGCCGACTTAAGTACAAGAGGACTGACACTCTAACTTTCGATGATTTGAACCTCTCCTGTGAGTCCAGTTTTAGATTCCGATGCTTCACTTCAGGTTTAATGTATCCCTCGGACCTTCTTATTGACGATGAAACACAGATATTGCATCCGAATTTAATACAAAAGGCACAATGCCGACTTATGTACAAGAGGACTGACACTATAACTTTCTATAATTTGAACCTGTCCTGTGAGTCAAGTTTTAGATTCCGATGCTTCACTTCAGGTTTACTGTATCCCTAGGGCCTTCTTATTGACTATGAAACACAGGAATTGCATCCGAATTTAATACAAAAGGCACAATGCCAACTTAAGTACAAGAGGACTGACACTCTAACTTTCTATGATTTGAACCTCTCCTGTGAGTCCAGTTTTAGATTCCGATGCTACACTTCAGGTTTACTGTAATCCTAGGACCTTCTTATTGACGATGAAACACAGAAATTGCATCCGAATTTAATACAAAAGGCACAATGCCGACTTAAGTACAAGAGGACTGACACTCTAACTATCTGTGATTTGAACCTCTCCTGTGAGTCCAGTTTTAGATTCCGATGCTTCACTTCAGGTTTGCTGTATATCTTGGACCTTCTTATTGACGATGAAACACAGAAATTGCATCCGAATTTAATACAAAAGGCACAATGCCGACTTAAGTACTAGAGGACTGAAACTCTAACTTTCTATGATTTGAACCTCTCCTGTGACTCCAGTTTTAGATTCCGATGCTTCACTTCAGGTTTACAGTATACCGTGGACTCTCTTATTGACGATGAAACACAGAAATTGCATCCGAAATTAATACAAAAGGCGCAATGCCGACTCAAGTACAAGAGGACTAACACTCCAACTTTCTATGATTTGAACCTCTCGTGTGAGTCCAGTTTTAGATTCCGATGCTTCACTTCAGGTTTAATGTATCCCTCGGACCTTCTTATTGACTATGAAACACAGATATTGCATCCGAATTTAATACAAAAGGCACAATGCCGACTTAAGTACAAGAGGACTGATACTCTAACTTTCGACGATTTGAACCTCTCCTGTGAGTCCAGTTTTAGATTCCGATGCTACACTTCAGGTTTACTGTAACCCTAGGACCTTCTTATTGACGGTGAAACACAGAAATTGCATCTGACTTTAAAACAAAAGGCACAATGCCGACTTAAGTACAAGAGGACTAACACTCTAACTTTCTATGATTTGAACCTCTCCTGTGAGTCCAGCTTTAGATTCCGATGCTTCACTTCAGGTTCACTGTATCCCTCGGACCTTCTTATTGGCGATGAAACACAGAAATTGCATCCGAATTTAATACAAAAGGCACAATGCCGACTTAACTACAAGAGGACTGACACTATAACTTTCTATGATTTGAACCTCTCCTGTGAGTCCAGTTTTAGATTCCGATGCTTCACTACAGGATTACTGTATACTTGGGACCTTCTTATTGACGTTGAAACACAGAAATTGCATCCGAATTTAATACAAAAGCACAATGCTGACTTAAGTACTAGAGGACTGAAACTCTAACTTTCTACGATTTGAACCTCTCCTGTGACTCCAGTTTTAGATTCCGATGCTACACTTCTGGTTTACTGTATACCGTGGACTTTCTTATTGACGATGAAACACAGAAATTGCATCCGAAATTAATACAAAAGGCGCAATGCCGACTTAAGTACAAGAGAACAAACACTCTAACTTACTATGATTTGAATCTCTCCTGTGAGTCCAGTTTTAAATTCCGATGCTTCACTTCAGGTCTACTGTATCCCTTGGACCTTTTTAATGACTATGAAACACAGAAATTGCATCCGAATTTAATACAAAGGACACAAAGCCGACTTAAGTACAAGAGGACTGACACTATAACTTTCTATGATTTGAACCTCTCCTGTGAGTCCAGTTTTAGATTCCGATGCTTCACTTCAGGTTTACTGTATCCCTAGGGCCTTCTTATTGACTATGAAACACAGAAATTGCATCCGAATTTAATACAAAAGGCACAATGCCAACTTAAGTACAAGAGGACTGACACTCTAACTTTCTATGATTTGAACCTCTCCTGTGAGTCCAGTTTTAGATTCCGATGCTACACTTCAGGTTTACTGTAATCCTAAGACCTTCTTATTGACGATGAAACACAGAAATTGCATCCGAATATAATACAAAAGGCACAATGCCGACTTAAGTACAAGAGGACTGACACACTAACTATCTGTGATTTGAACCTCTCCTGTGAGTCCAGTTTTAGATTCCGATGCTTCACTTCAGGTTTACTGTATACCTTGGACCTTCTTATTGACGATGAAACACAGAAATTGCATCCGAATTTAATACAAAAGGCACAATGCCGACTTCAGTACAAGAGGACTAACACTCTAACTTTCTATGATTTGAACCTCACCTGTGAGTCCAGTTTTAGATTCCGATGCTTCACTTCAGGTTTACTGTATCCCTCGGACCTTCTTATTGACGATGAAACACAGAAATTGCATCCGAATTTAATACAAAAGGCACAATGCCGACTTAAGTACAAGAGGACTGACACTATAACTTTCTATGATTTGAAACTCTCCTGTGAGTCCAGTTTTCGATTCCGATGCTTCTCCTCAGGTTTACTGCATCCCTTGGACCTTCTTATTGACTATGAAACACAGAAATAGCATCCGAATTTAATACAAAAGGCACAATGCCGACTTAAGTACAAGAGGACTGACACTTCAACTTTCTATGATTTGAATCTCTCCTGTGACTCCAGTTTTAGATTCCGATGCTTCACTTCAGGTTTACTGTATACCGTGGACCTTCTTATTGACGATGATACACAGAAATTGCATCCGAAATTAATACAAAAGCCACGATGCCGACTTAAGTACAAGAGGACTGACACTCTGGTTTTCTATGATTTGAACCTCTCCTGTGAGTCCAGTTTTAGTTTCCGATGCTTCACTTCAGGTTTACTGTATCCGTCGGACCTTCTTATTGACGATGAAACACAGAAATTGAATCCGAATTTAAAACAAAAGGCACAATGTCGACTTAAGTACAAGAGGACTGACACTATAACTTTCTATGATTAGAACCTCTCCTGTGAGTCCAGTTTTAGATTCCGATGCTTCACTTCAGGTTTACTGTATCCCTTGGACCTTCGAATTGACTATGAAACACAGAAATTGCATCCGAATTTAATACAAAAGACACAAAGCCGACTTAAGTACAAGAGGACTGACACTCTAACTTTCGATGATTTGAACCTCTCCTGTGAGTCCAGTTTTAGATTCCGATGCTTCACTTCAGGTTTACTGTATCCCTCGGACCTTCTTATTGACGATGAAACACAGATATTGCATCCGAATTTAATACAAAAGGCACAATGCCGACTTATGTACAAGAGGACTGACACTCTAACTTTCTATGATTTGAACCTCTCCTGTGAGTCCAGTTTTAGATTCCGATGCTACACTTCAGGTTTACTGTAATCCTAGGACCTTCTTATTGACGATGAAACACAGAAATTGCATCCGAATTTAATACAAAAGGCACAATGCCGACTTAAGTACAAGAGGACTGACACTCTAACTATCTGTGATTTGAACCTCTCCTGTGAGTCCAGTTTTAGATTCCGATGCTTCACTTCAGGTTTGCTGTATATCTTGGACCTTCTTATTGACGATGAAACACAGAAATTGCATCCGAATTTAATCCAAAAGGCACAATGCCGACTTAAGTACTAGAGGACTGACACTCTAACTTTCTATGATTTGAACCTCTCCTGTGACTACAGCTTTAGATTCCGATGCTTCACTTCAGGTTTACAGTATACCGTGGACTCTCTTATTGACAATGAAACACAAAAATTGCATCCGAAATTAATACAAAAGGCGCAATGCCGACTCAAGTACAAGAGGACTAACACTCCAACTTTCTATGATTTGAACCTCTCCTGTGAGTCCAGTTTTAGTGTCCGATGCTTCACTTCAGGTTTACTGTATCCGTCGGACCTTCTTATTGACGATGAAACACAGAAATTGAATCCGAATTTAAAACAAAAGGCACGATGCCGACTTAAGTACAAGAGGACTGACACTCTAACTTTCTATGATTTGAACCTCTCCTGTGAGTCCAGTGTTAAATTCCGATGCTTCACTTCAGGTTTACTGTATCCCTTGGACCTTCTTATTGACTATGAAACACAGAAATTGCATCCGAATTTAATACAAAAGGCACAATGCCGACTTAAGTACAAGAGGACTGATACTCTAACTTTCGACGATTTGAACCTCTCCTGTGAGTCCAGTTTTAGATTCCGATGCTACACTTCAGGTTTACTGTAACCCTAGGACCTTCTTATTGACGGTGAAACACAGAAATTGCATCTGACTTTAAAACAAAAGGCACAATGCCGACTTAAGTACAAGAGGACTAACACTCTAACTTTCTATGATTTGAACCTCTCCTGTGAGTCCAGCTTTAGATTCCGATGCTTCACTTCAGGTTCACTGTATCCCTCGGACCTTCTTATTGGCGATGAAACACAGAAATTGCATCTGACTTTAAAACAAAAGGCACAATGCCGACTTAAGTACATGAGGACTAACACTCTAACTTTCTATGATTTGAACCTCTCCTGTGAGTCCAGTTTTAGATTCCGATGCTTCACTACAGGATTACTGTATACTTGGAACCTTCTTATTGACGTTGAAACACAGAAATTGCATCCGAATTTAATACAAAAGCACAATGCTGACTTAAGTACTAGAGGACTGAAACTCTAACTTTCTACGATTTGAACCTCTCCTGTGACTCCAGTTTTAGATTCCGATGCTACACTTCTGGTTTACTGTATACCGTGGACTTTCTTATTGACGATGAAACACAGAAATTGCATCCGAAATTAATACAAAAGGCGCAATGCCGACTTAAGTACAAGAGAACAAACACTCTAACTTACTATGATTTGAATCTCTCCTGTGAGTCCAGTTTTAAATTCCGATGCTTCACTTCAGGTCTACTGTATCCCTTGGACCTTTTTAATGACTATGAAAAACAGAAATTGCATCCGAATTTAATACAAAGGACACAAAGCCGACTTAAGTACAATAGGACTGACACTATAACTTTCTATGATTTGAACCTCTCCTGTGAGTCCAGTTTTAGATTCCGATGCTTCACTTCAGGTTTACTGTATACCTAGGGCCTTCTTATTGACTATGAAACACAGAAATTGCATCCGAATTTAATACAAAAGGCACAATGCCGACTTAAGTACAAGAGGACTGACACTCTAACTATCTGTGATTTGAACCGCCCCTGTGAGTCCAGTTTTAGATTTCGATGCTTCACTTCAGGTTTACTGTATCCCTCGGACCTTCTTATTGACGATGAAACACAGAAATTGCATCCGAATTTAATTCAAAAGGCACACTGCCGACTTAACTACAAGAGGACTGACACTATAACTTTCTATGTTTTGAACCTCTATTGTGAGTCCAGTTTTAGATTCCGATGCTTCACTTCAGGTTTACTGTATCACTTGGACCTTCATATTGACTATGAAAAACAGAAATTTGATCCGAATTTAATACAGAAGGCACAATGCCAACATAAGTACAAGAGGACTGACACTTTAACTTTCTATGATTTGAATCTCTCCTGTGACTCCAGTTTTAGATTCCGATGCTTCACTTCAGGTTTACTGTATCCCTCGGACCTTCTTATTGACGATGAAACACAGATATTGCATGCGAATTTAATACAAAAGGCACAATGCCGACTTATGTACAAGAGGACTGACACTATAACTTTCTATGATTTGAACCTCTCCTGTGAGTCCAGTTTTAGATTCCGATGCTTCACTTCAGGTTTACTGTATCCCCTGGACCTTCGAATTGACTATGAAACACAGAAATTGCATCCGAATTTAATACAAAAGACACAAAGCCGACTTAAGTACAAGAGGACTGACACTCTAACTTTCGATTATTTGAACCTCTCCTGTGAGTCCAGTTTTAGATTCCGATGCTTCACTTCAGGTTTGCTGTATCCCTCGGACCTTCTTATTGACGATGAAACACAGATATTGCATCCGAATTTAATACAAAAGGCACAATGCCGACTTAAGTACAAGAGGACTGACACTCTAACTATCTGTGAATTGAACCTCTCCTGTGAGTCCAGTTTTAGATTCCGATGCTTCACTTCAGGTTTGCTGTATATCTTGGACCTTCTTATTGACGATGAAACACAGAAATTGCATCCGAATTTAATACAAAAGGCACAATGCCGACTTAAGTACTAGAGGACTAACACTCTAACTTTCTATGATTTGAACCTCTCCTGTGACTCCAGTTTTAGATTCCGATGCTTCACTTCAGGTTTACAGTATACCGTGGACTCTCTTATTGACGATGAAACACAGAAATTGCATCCGAAATTAATACAAAAGGCGCAATGCCGACTCAAGTACAAGAGGACTGACACTTTAACTTTCTATGATTTGAATCTCTCCTGTGACTCCAGTTTTAGATTCCGATGCTTCACTTCAGGTTTACTGTATACCGTGGACCTTCTTATTGACGATGATACACAGAAATTGCATCCGAAATTAATACAAAAGCCACAATGCCAACTTAAGTACAAGAGGACTGACACTATAACTTTCTATGATTTGAACCTCTCCTGTGAGTCCAGTTTTAGATTCCGATGCTTCACTTCAGGTTTACTGTATCCCTTGGACCTTCGAATTGACTATGAAACACAGAAATTGCATCCGAATTTAATACAAAAGACACAAAGCCGACTTAAGTACAAGAGGACTGACACTCTAACTTTCGATGATTTGAACCTCTCCTGTGAGTCCAGTTTTAGATTCCGATGCTTCACTTCAGGTTTACTGTATCCCTCGGACCTTCTTATTGACGATGAAACACAGATATTGCATCCGAATTTAATACAAAAGGCACAATGCCGACTTATGTACAAGAGGACTGACACTATAACTTTCTATGTTTTGAACCTCTATTGTGAGTCCAGTTTTAGATTCCGATGCTTCACTTCAGGTTTACTGTATCACTTGGACCTTCATATTGACTATGAAAAACAGAAATTTGATCCGAATTTAATACAGAAGGCACAATGCCAACATAAGTACAAGAGGACTGACACTTTAACTTTCTATGATTTGAATCTCTCCTGTGACTCCAGTTTTAGATTCCGATGCTTCACTTCAGGTTTACTGTATCCGTCGGTCCTTCTTATTGACGATGAAACACAGAAATTGAATCCGAATTTAAAACAAAAGGCACAATGCCGACTTAAGTACAAGAGGACTGACACTATAACTTTCTATGATTTGAACCTCTCCTGTGAGTCCAGTTTTAGATTCCGATGCTTCACTTCAGGTTTACTGTATCCCTTGGACCTTCGAATTGACTATGAAACACAGAAATTGCATCCGAATTTAATACAAAAGACACAAAGCCGACTTAAGTACAAGAGGACTGACACTCTAACTTTCGATGATTTGAACCTCTCCTGTGAGTCCAGTTTTAGATTCCGATGCTTCACTTCAGGTTTACTGTATCCCTCGGACCTTCTTATTGACGATGAAACACAGATATTGCATCCGAATTTAATACAAAAGGCACAATGCCGACTTATGTACAAGAGGACTGACACTATAACTTTCTATGATTTGAACCTCTCCTGTGAGTCAAGTTTTAGATTCCGATGCTTCACTTCAGGTTTACTGTATCCCTAGGGCCTTCTTATTGACTATGGAACACAGGAATTGCATCCGAATTTAATACAAAAGGCACAATGCCAACTTAAGTACAAGAGGACTGACACTCTAACTTTCTATGTTTTGAACCTCTCCTGTGAGTCCAGTTTTAGATTCCGATGCTACACTTCAGGTTTACTGTAATCCTAGGACCTTCTTATTGACGATGAAACACAGAAATTGCATCCGAATTTAATACAAAAGGCACAATGCCGACTTAAGTACAAGAGGACTGACACTCTAACTATCTGTGATTTGAACCTCTCCTGTGAGTCCAGTTTTAGATTCCGATGCTTCACTTCAGGTTTGCTGTATATCTTGGACCTTCTTATTGACGATGAAACACAGAAATTGCATCCGAATTTAATACAAAAGGCACAATGCCGACTTAAGTACTAGAGGACTGACACTCTAACTTTCTATGATTTGAACCTCTCCTGTGACTCCAGTTTTAGATTCCGATGCTTCACTTCAGGTTTACAGTATACCGTGGACTCTCTTATTGACGATGAAACACAGAAATTGCATCCGAAATTAATACAAAAGGCGCAATGCCGACTCAAGTACAACAGGACTAACACTCCAACTTTCTATGATTTGAACCTCTCGTGTGAGTCCAGTTTTAGTGTCCGATGCTTCACTTCAGGTTTACTGTATCCGTCGGACCTTCTTATTGACGATGAAACACAGAAATTGAATCCGAATTTAAAACAAAAGGCACGATGCCGACTTAAGTACAAGAGGACTGACACTCTAACTTTCTATGATTTGAACCTCTCCTGTGAGTCCAGTGTTAAATTCCGATGCTTCACTTCAGGTTTACTGTATCCCTTGGACCTTCTTATTGACTATGAAACACAGATATTGCATCCGAATTTAATACAAAAGGCACAATGCCGACTTAAGTACAAGAGGACAGATACTCTAACTTTCGACGATTTGAACCTCTCCTGTGAGTCCAGTTTTAGATTCCGGATCTACACTTCAGGTTTACTGTAACCCTAGGACCTTCTTATTGACGGTGAAACACAGAAATTGCATCTGACTTTAAAACAAAAGGCACAATGCCGACTTAAGTACAAGAGGACTAACACTCTAACTTTCTATGATTTGAACCTCTCCTGTGAGTCCAGCTTTAGATTCCGATGCTTCACTTCAGGTTCACTGTATCCCTCGGACCTTCGAATTGACTATGAAACACAGAAATTGCATCCGAATTTAATACAAAAGACACAAAGCCGACTTAAGTACAAGAGGACTGACACTCTAACTTTCGATGATTTGAACCTCTCCTGTGAGTCCAGTTTTAGATTCCGATGCTTCACTTCAGGTTTAATGTATCCCTCGGACCTTCTTATTGACGATGAAACACAGATATTGCATCCGAATTTAATACAAAAGGCACAATGCCGACTTATGTACAAGAGGACTGACACTATAACTTTCTATAATTTGAACCTGTCCTGTGAGTCAAGTTTTAGATTCCGATGCTTCACTTCAGGTTTACTGTATCCCTAGGGCCTTCTTATTGACTATGAAACACAGGAATTGCATCCGAATTTAATACAAAAGGCACAGTGCCAACTTAAGTACAAGAGGACTGACACTCTAACTTTCTATGATTTGAACCTCTCCTGTGAGTCCAGTTTTAGATTCCGATGCTACACTTCAGGTTTCCTGTAATCCTAGGACCTTCTTATTGACGATGAAACACAGAAATTGCATCCGAATTTAATACAAAAGGCACAATGCCGACTTAAGTACAAGAGGACTGACACTCTAACTATCTGTGATTTGAACCTCTCCTGTGAGTCCAGTTTTAGATTCCGATGCTTCACTTCAGGTTTGCTGTACATCTTGGACCTTCTTATTGATGATGAAACACAGAAATTGCATCCGAATTTAATACAAAAGGCACAATGCCGACTTAAGTACTAGAGGACTGACACTCTAACTTTCTATGATTTGAACCTCTCCTGTGACTCCAGTTTTAGATTCCGATGCTTCACTTCAGGTTTACAGTATACCGTGGACTCTCTTATTGACGATGAAACACAGAAATTGCATCCGAAATTAATACAAAAGGCGCAATGCCGACTCAAGTACAAGAGGACTAACACTCCAACTTTCTATGATTTGAACCTCTCGTGTGAGTCCAGTTTTAGTGTCCGATGCTTCACTTCAGGTTTACTGTATCCGTCGGACCTTCTTATTGACGATGAAACACAGAAATTGAATCCGAATTTAAAACAAAAGGCACGATGCCGACTTAAGTACAAGAGGACTGACACTCTAACTTTCTATGATTTGAACCTCTCCTGTGAGTCCAGTGTTAAATTCCGATGCTTCACTTCAGGTTTACTGTATCCCTTGGACCTTCTTATTGACTATGAAACACAGATATTGCATCCGAATTTAATACAAAAGGCACAATGCCGACTTAAGTACAAGAGGACTGATACTCTAACTTTCGACGATTTGAACCTCTCCTGTGAGTCCAGTTTTAGATTCCGATGCTACACTTCAGGTTTACTGTAACCCTAGGACCTTCTTATTGACGGTGAAACACAGAAATTGCATCTGACTTTAAAACAAAAGGCACAATGCCGACTTAAGTACAAGAGGACTAACACTCTAACTTTCTATGATTTGAACCTCTCCTGTGAGTCCAGCTTTAGATTCCGATGCTTCACTTCAGGTTCACTGTATCCCTCGGACCTTCTTATTGGCGATGAAACACAGAAATTGCATCCGAATTTAATACAAAAGGCACAATGCCGACTTAACTACAAGAGGACTGACACTATAACTTTCTATGATTTGAACCTCTCCTGTGAGTCCAGTTTTAGATTCCGATGCTTCACTACAGGATTACTGTATACTTGGGACCTTCTTATTGACGTTGAAACACAGAAATTGCATCCGAATTTAATACAAAAGCACAATGCTGACTTAAGTACTAGAGGACTGAAACTCTAACTTTCTACGATTTGAACCTCTCCTGTGACTCCAGTTTTAGATTCCGATGCTTCACTTCAGGTTTACTGTATCCCTTGGACCTTCGAATTGACTATGAAACACAGAAATTGCATCCGAATTTAATACAAAAGACACAAAGCCGACTTAAGTACAAGAGGACTGACACTCTAACTTTCGATGATTTGAACCTCTCCTGTGAGTCCAGTTTTAGATTCCGATGCTTCACTTCAGGTTTACTGTATCCCTCGGACCTTCTTATTGACGATGAAACACAGATATTGCATCCGAATTTAATACAAAAGGCACAATGCCGACTTATGTACAAGAGGACTGACACTATAACTTTCTATGATTTGAACCTCTCCTGTGAGTCAAGTTTTAGATTCCAATGCTTCACTTCAGGTTTACTGTATCCCTAGGGCCTTCTTATTGACTATGGAACACAGGAATTGCATCCGAATTTAATACAAAAGGCACAATGCCAACTTAAGTACAAGAGGACTGACACTCTAACTTTCTATGATTTGAACCTCTCCTGTGAGTCCAGTTTTAGATTCCGATGCTACACTTCAGGTTTACTGTAATCCTAGGACCTTCTTATTGACGATGAAACACAGAAATTGCATCCGAATTTAATACAAAAGGCACAATGCCGACTTAAGTACAAGAGGACTGACACTCTAACTATCTGTATTTTGAACCTCTCCTGTGAGTCCAGTTTTAGATTCCGATGCTTCACTTCAGGTTTGCTGTATATCTTGGACCTTCTTATTGACGATGAAACACAGAAATTGCATCCGAATTTAATACAAAAGGCACAATGCCGACTTAAGTACTAGAGGACTGACACTCTAACTTTCTATGATTTGAACCTCTCCTGTGACTCCAGTTTTAGATTCCGATGCTTCACTTCAGGTTTACAGTATACCGTGGACTCTCTTATTGACGATGAAACACAGAAATTGCATCCGAAATTAATACAAAAGGCGCAATGCCGACTCAAGTACAAGAGGACTAACACTCCAACTTTCTATGATTTGAACCTCTCGTGTGAGTCCAGTTTTAGTGTCCGATGCTTCACTTCAGGTTTACTGTATCCGTCGGACCTTCTTATTGACGATGAAACACAGAAATTGAATCCGAATTTAAAACAAAAGGCACGATGCCGACTTAAGTACAAGAGGACTGACACTCTAACTTTCTATGATTTGAACCTCTCCTGTGAGTCCAGTGTTAAATTCCGATGCTTCACTTCAGGTTTACTGTATCCCTTGGACCTTCTTATTGACTATGAAACACAGATATTGCATCCGAATTTAATACAAAAGGCACAATGCCGACTTAAGTACAAGAGGACAGATACTCTAACTTTCGACGATTTGAACCTCTCCTGTGAGTCCAGTTTTAGATTCCGATGCTACACTTCAGGTTTACTGTAACCCTAGGACCTTCTTATTGACGGTGAAACACAGAAATTGCATCTGACTTTAAAACAAAAGGCACAATGCCGACTTAAGTACAAGAGGACTAACACTCTAACTTTCTATGATTTGAACCTCTCCTGTGAGTCCAGCTTTAGATTCCGATGCTTCACTTCAGGTTCACTGTATCCCTCGGACCTTCGAATTGACTATGAAACACAGAAATTGCATCCGAATTTAATACAAAAGACACAAAGCCGACTTAAGTACAAGAGGACTGACACTCTAACTTTCGATGATTTGAACCTCTCCTGTGAGTCCAGTTTTAGATTCCGATGCTTCACTTCAGGTTTAATGTATCCCTCGGACCTTCTTATTGACGATGAAACACAGATATTGCATCCGAATTTAATACAAAAGGCACAATGCCGACTTATGTACAAGAGGACTGACACTATAACTTTCTATAATTTGAACCTGTCCTGTGAGTCAAGTTTTAGATTCCGATGCTTCACTTCAGGTTTACTGTATCCCTAGGGCCTTCTTATTGACTATGAAACACAGGAATTGCATCCGAATTTAATACAAAAGGCACAATGCCAACTTAAGTACAAGAGGACTGACACTCTAACTTTCTATGATTTGAACCTCTCCTGTGAGTCCAGTTTTAGATTCCGATGCTACACTTCAGGTTTACTGTAATCCTAGGACCTTCTTATTGACGATGAAACACAGAAATTGCATCCGAATTTAATACAAAAGGCACAATGCCGACTTAAGTACAAGAGGACTGACACTCTAACTATCTGTGATTTGAACCTCTCCTGTGAGTCCAGTTTTAGATTCCGATGCTTCACTTCAGGTTTGCTGTATATCTTGGACCTTCTTATTGACGATGAAACACAGAAATTGCATCCGAATTTAATACAAAAGGCACAATGCCGACTTAAGTACTAGAGGACTGACACTCTAACTTTCTATGATTTGAACCTCTCCTGTGACTCCAGTTTTAGATTCCGATGCTTCACTTCAGGTTTACAGTATACCGTGGACTCCCTTATTGACGATGAAACACAGAAATTGCATCCGAAATTAATACAAAAGGCGCAATGCCGACTCAAGTACAAGAGGACTAACACTCTAACTTTCTATGATTTGAACCTCTCCTGTGAGTCCAGCTTTAGATTCCGATGCTTCACTTCAGGTTCACTGTATCCCTCGGACCTTCTTATTGGCGATGAAACACAGAAATTGCATCTGACTTTAAAACAAAAGGCACAATGCCGACTTAAGTACAAGAGGACTAACACTCTAACTTTCTATGATTTGAACCTCTCCTGTGAGTCCAGCTTTAGATTCCGATGCTTCACTTCAGGTTCACTGTATCCCTCGGACCTTCTTATTGGCGATGAAACACAGAAATTGCATCTGACTTTAAAACAAAAGGCACAATGCCGACTTAAGTACAAGAGGACTAACACTCTAACTTTCTATGATTTGAACCTCTCCTGTGAGTCCAGTTTTAGATTCCGATGCTTCACTACAGGATTACTGTATACTTGGAACCTTCTTATTGACGTTGAAACACAGAAATTGCATCCGAATTTAATACAAAAGCACAATGCTGACTTAAGTACTAGAGGACTGAAACTCTAACTTTCTACGATTTGAACCTCTCCTGTGACTCCAGTTTTAGATTCCGATGCTACACTTCTGGTTTACTGTATACCGTGGACTTTCTTATTGACGATGAAACACAGAAATTGCATCCGAAATTAATACAAAAGGCGCAATGCCGACTTAAGTACAAGAGAACAAACACTCTAACTTACTATGATTTGAATCTCTCCTGTGAGTCCAGTTTTAAATTCCGATGCTTCACTTCAGGTCTACTGTATCCCTTGGACCTTTTTAATGACTATGAAACACAGAAATTGCATCCGAATTTAATACAAAGGACACAAAGCCGACTTAAGTACAATAGGACTGACACTATAACTTTCTATGATTTGAACCTCTCCTGTGAGTCCAGTTTTAGATTCCGATGCTTCACTTCAGGTTTACTGTATACCTAGGGCCTTCTTATTGACTATGAAACACAGAAATTGCATCCGAATTTAATACAAAAGGCACAATGCCGACTTAAGTACAAGAGGACTGACACTCTAACTATCTGTGATTTGAACCGCCCCTGTGAGTCCAGTTTTAGATTTCGATGCTTCACTTCAGGTTTACTGTATCCCTCGGACCTTCTTATTGACGATGAAACACAGAAATTGCATCCGAATTTAATTCAAAAGGCACACTGCCGACTTAACTACAAGAGGACTGACACTATAACTTTCTATGTTTTGAACCTCTATTGTGAGTCCAGTTTTAGATTCCGATGCTTCACTTCAGGTTTACTGTATCACTTGGACCTTCATATTGACTATGAAAAACAGAAATTGGATCCGAATTTAATACAGAAGGCACAATGCCAACATAAGTACAAGAGGACTGACACTTTAACTTTCTATGATTTGAATCTCTCCTGTGACTCCAGTTTTAGATTCCGATGCTTCACTTCAGGATTACTGTATACTTGGAACCTTCTTATTGACGTTGAAACACAGAAATTGCATCCGAATTTAATACAAAAGCACAATGCTGACTTAAGTACTAGAGGACTGAAACTCTAACTTTCTACGATTTGAACCTCTCCTGTGACTCCAGTTTTAGATTCCGATGCTACACTTCTGGTTTACTGTATACCGTGGACTTTCTTATTGACGATGAAACACAGAAATTGCATCCGAAATTAATACAAAAGGCGCAATGCCGACTTAAGTACAAGAGAACAAACACTCTAACTTACTATGATTTGAATCTCTCCTGTGAGTCCAGTTTATATTCCGATGCTTCACTTCAGGTCTACTGTATCCCTTGGACCTTTTTAATGACTATGAAACACAGAAATTGCATCCGAATTTAATACAAAGGACACAAAGCCGACTTAAGTACAATAGGACTGACACTATAACTTTCTATGATTTGAACCTCTCCTGTGAGTCCAGTTTTAGATTCCGATGCTTCACTTCAGGTTTACTGTATACCTAGGGCCTTCATATTGACTATGAAAAACAGAAATTGGATCCGAATTTAATACAGAAGGCACAATGCCAACATAAGTACAAGAGGACTAACACTCTAACTTTCTATGATTTGAACCTCTCCTGTGACTCCAGTTTTAGATTCCGATGCTTCACTTCAGGTTTACAGTATACCGTGGACTCTCTTATTGACGATGAAACACAGAAATTGCATCCGAAATTAATACAAAAGGCGCAATGCCGACTCAAGTACAAGAGGACTGACACTTTAACTTTCTATGATTTGAATCTCTCCTGTGACTCCAGTTTTAGATTCCGATGCTTCACTTCAGGTTTACTGTATACCGTGGACCTTCTTATTGACGATGATACACAGAAATTGCATCCGAAATTAATACAAAAGCCACAATGCCGACTTAAGTACAAGAGGACTAACACTCTAACTTTCTATGATTTGAACCTCTCCTGTGAGTCCAGTTTTAGTTTCCGATGCTTCACTTCAGGTTTACTGTATCCGTCGGTCCTTCTTATTGACGATGAAACACAGAAATTGAATCCGAATTTAAAACAAAAGGCACAATGCCGACTTAAGTACAAGAGGACTGACACTATAACTTTCTATGATTTGAACCTCTCCTGTGAGTCCAGTTTTAGATTCCGATGCTTCACTTCAGGTTTACTGTATCCCTTGGACCTTCGAATTGACTATGAAACACAGAAATTTCATCCGAATTTAATACAAAAGACACAAAGCCGACTTAAGTACAAGAGGACTGACACTCTAACTTTCGATGATTTGAACCTCTCCTGTGAGTCCAGTTTTAGATTCCGATGCTTCACTTCAGGTTTACTGTATCCCTCGGACCTTCTTATTGACGTAGAAACACAGATATTGCATCCGAATTTAATACAAAAGGCACAATGCCGACTTATGTACAAGAGGACTGACACTATAACTTTCTATGATTTGAACCTCTCCTGTGAGTTAAGTTTTAGATACCGATGCTTCACTTCAGGTTTACTGTATCCCTAGGGCCTTCTTATTGACTATGGAACACAGGAATTGCATCCGAATTTAATACAAAAGGCACAATGCCAACTTAAGTACAAGAGGACTGACACTCTAACTTTCTATGATTTGAACCTCTCCTGTGAGTCCAGTTTTAGATTCCGATGCTACACTTCAGGTTTACTGTAATCCTAGGACCTTCTTATTGACGATGAAACACAGAAATTGCATCCGAATTTAATACAAAAGGCACAATGCCGACTTAAGTACAAGAGGACTGACACTCTAACTATCTGTGAT
Organism: Schistocerca americana; assembly: GCF_021461395.2. NCBI lineage: Eukaryota > Metazoa > Arthropoda > Insecta > Orthoptera > Acrididae > Schistocerca > Schistocerca americana. The sequence continues at coordinate 1,067,324,511 of NC_060120.1, read as the reverse complement.
TTGAACCTCTCCTGTGAGTCCAGTTTTAGATTCCGATGCTTCACTTCAGGTTTGCTGTATATCTTGGACCTTCTTATTGACGATGAAACACAGAAATTGCATCCGAATTTAATACAAAAGGCACAATGCCGACTTAAGTACTAGAGGACTGACACTCTAACTTTCTATGATTTGAACCTCTCCTGTGACTCCAGTTTTAGATTCCGATGCTTCACTTCAGGTTTACAGTTTACCGTGGACTCTCTTATTGACGATGAAACACAGAAATTGCATCCGAAATTAATACAAAAGGCGCAATGCCGACTCAAGTACAAGAGGACTAACACTCCAACTTTCTATGATTTGAACCTCTCGTGTGAGTCCAGTTTTAGTGTCCGATGCTTCACTTCAGGTTTACTGTATCCGTCGGACCTTCTTATTGACGATGAAACACAGAAATAGAATCCGAATTTAAAACAAAAGGCACGATGCCGACTTAAGTACAAGAGGACTGACACTCTAACTTTCTATGATTTGAACCTCTCCTGTGAGTCCAGTGTTAAATTCCGATGCTTCACTTCAGGTTTACTGTATCCCTTGGACCTTCTTATTGACTATGAAACACAGATATTGCATCCGAATTTAATACAAAAGGCACAATGCCGACTTAAGTACAAGAGGACAGATACTCTAACTTTCGACGATTTGAACCTCTCCTGTGAGTCCAGTTTTAGATTCCGATGCTACACTTCAGGTTTACTGTAACCCTAGGACCTTCTTATTGACGGTGAAACACAGAAATTGCATCTGACTTTAAAACAAAAGGCACAATGCCGACTTAAGTACAAGAGGACTAACACTCTAACTTTCTATGATTTGAACCTCTCCTGTGAGTCCAGCTTTAGATTCCGATGCTTCACTTCAGGTTCACTGTATCCCTCGGACCTTCGAATTGACTATGAAACACAGAAATTGCATCCGAATTTAATACAAAAGACACAAAGCCGACTTAAGTACAAGAGGACTGACACTCTAACTTTCGATGATTTGAACCTCTCCTGTGAGTCCAGTTTTAGATTCCGATGCTTCACTTCAGGTTTAATGTATCCCTCGGACCTTCTTATTGACGATGAAACACAGATATTGCATCCGAATTTAATACAAAAGGCACAATGCCGACTTATGTACAAGAGGACTGACACTATAACTTTCTATAATTTGAACCTGTCCTGTGAGTCAAGTTTTAGATTCCGATGCTTCACTTCAGGTTTACTGTATTCCTAGGGCCTTCTTATTGACTATGAAACACAGGAATTGCATCCGAATTTAATACAAAAGGCACAATGCCAACTTAAGTACAAGAGGACTGACACTCTAACTTTCTATGATTTGAACCTCTCCTGTGAGTCCAGTTTTAGATTCCGATGCTACACTTCAGGTTTACTGTCATCCTAGGACCTTCTTATTGACGATGAAACACAGAAATTGCATCCGAATTTAATACAAAAGGCACAATGCCGACTTAAGTACAAGAGGACTGACACTCTAACTATCTGTGATTTTTTATGGGAACCTCTCCTGTGAGTCCAGTTTTAGATTCCGATGCTTCACTTCAGGTTTGCTGTATATCTTGGACCTTCTTATTGACGATGAAACACAGAAATTGCATCCGAATTTAATACAAAAGGCACAATGCCGACTTAAGTACTAGAGGACTGACACTCTATCTTTCTATGATTTGAACCTCTCCTGTGACTCCAGTTTTAGATTCCGATGCTTCACTTCAGGTTTACAGTATACCGTGGACTCTCTTATTGACGATGAAACACAGAAATTGCATCCGAAATTAATACAAAAGGCGCAAATCCGACTCAAGTACAAGAGGACTAACACTCCAACTTTCTATGATTTGAACCTCTCGTGTGAGTCCAGTTTTAGTGTCCGATGCTTCACTTCAGGTTTACTGTATCCGTCGGACCTTCTTATTGACGATGAAACACAGAAATTGAATCCGAATTTAAAACAAAAGGCACGATGCCGACTTAAGTACAAGAGGACTGACACTCTAACTTTCTATGATTTGAACCTCTCCTGTGAGTCCAGTGTTAAATTCCGATGCTTCACTTCAGGTTTACTGTATCCCTTGGACCTTCTTATTGACTATGAAACACAGATATTGCATCCGAATTTAATACAAAAGGCACAATGCCGACTTAAGTACAAGAGGACTGACACTCTAACTTTCTATGATTTGAACCTCTCCTGTGAGTCCAGTGTTAAATTCCGATGCTTCACTTCAGGTTTACTGTATCCCTTGGACCTTCTTATTGACTATGAAACACAGATATTGCATCCGAATTTAATACAAAAGGCACAATGCCGACTTAAGTACAAGAGGACTGATACTCTAACTTTCGACGATTTGAACCTCTCCTGTGAGTCCAGTTTTAGATTCCGATGCTACACTTCAGGTTTACTGTAACCCTAGGACCTTCTTATTGACGGTGAAACACAGAAATTGCATCTGACTTTAAAACAAAAGGCACAATGCCGACGTAAGTACAAGAGGACTAACACTATAACTTTCTATGATATGAACCTCTCCTGTGAGTCCAGTTTTAGATTCCGATGCTTCACTTCAGGTCTACTGTATCCCTTGGACCTTTTTAATGACTATGAAACACAGAAATTGCATCCGAATTTAATACAAAGGACACAAAGCCGACTTAAGTACAATAGGACTGACACTATAACTTTCTATGATTTGAACCTCTCCTGTGAGTCCAGTTTTAGATTCCGATGCTTCACTTCAGGTTTACTGTATACCTAGGGCCTTCTTATTGACTATGAAACACAGAAATTGCATCCGAATTTAATACAAAAGGCACAATGCCGACTTAAGTACAAGAGGACTGACACTCTAACTATCTGTGATTTGAACCGCCCCTGTGAGTCCAGTTTTAGATTTCGATGCTTCACTTCAGGTTTACTGTATCCCTTGGACCTTCTTATTGACGATGAAACACAGAAATTGCATCCGAATTTAATTCAAAAGGCACACTGCCGACTTAACTACAAGAGGACTGACACTATACCTTTCTATGTTTTGAACCTCTATTGTGAGTCCAGTTTTAGATTCCGATGCTTCACTTCAGGTATACTGTATCACTTGGACCTTCATATTGACTATGAAAAACAGAAATTGGATCCGAATTTAATACAGAAGGCACAATGCCAACATAAGTACAAGAGGACTGACACTTTAACTTTCTATGATTTGAATCTCTCCTGTGACTCCAGTTTTAGATTCCGATGCTTCACTTCAGGTTTACTGTATCCCTCGGACCTTCTTATTGACGATGAAACACAGATATTGCATGCGAATTTAATACAAAAGGCACAATGCCGACTTATGTACAAGAGGACTGACACTATAACTTTCTATGATTTGAACCTCTCCTGTGAGTCCAGTTTTAGATTCCGATGCTTCACTTCAGGTTTACTGTATCCCCTGGACCTTCGAATTGACTATGAAACACAGAAATTGCATCCGAATTTAATACAAAAGACACAAAGCCGACTTAAGTACAAGAGGACTGACACTCTAACTTTCGATGATTTGAACCTCTCCTGTGAGTCCAGTTTTAGATTCCGATGCTTCACTTCAGGTTTGCTGTATCCCTCGGACCTTCTTATTGACGATGAAACACAGATATTGCATCCGAATTTAATACAAAAGGCACAATGCCGACTTAAGTACAAGAGGACTGACACTCTAACTATCTGTGAATTGAACCTCTCCTGTGAGTCCAGTTTTAGATTCCGATGCTTCACTTCAGGTTTGCTGTATATCTTGGACCTTCTTATTGACGATGAAACACAGAAATTGCATCCGAATTTAATACAAAAGGCACAATGCCGACTTAAGTACTAGAGGACTAACACTCTAACTTTCTATGATTTGAACCTCTCCTGTGACTCCAGTTTTAGATTCCGATGCTTCACTTCAGGTTTACAGTATACCGTGGACTCTCTTATTGACGATGAAACACAGAAATTGCATCCGAAATTAATACAAAAGGCGCAATGCCGACTCAAGTACAAGAGGACTGACACTTTAACTTTCTATGATTTGAATCTCTCCTGTGACTCCAGTTTTAGATTCCGATGCTTCACTTCAGGTTTACTGTATACCGTGGACCTTCTTATTGACGATGATACACAGAAATTGCATCCGAAATTAATACAAAAGCCACAATGCCGACTTAAGTACAAGAGGACTAACACTCTAACTTTCTATGATTTGAACCTCTCCTGTGAGTCCAGTTTTAGTTTCCGATGCTTCACTTCAGGTTTCTGTATCCGTCGGTCCTTCTTATTGACGATGAAACACAGAAATTGAATCCGAATTTAAAACAAAAGGCACAATGCCGACTTAAGTACAAGAGGACTGACACTATAACTTTCTATGATTTGAACCTCTCCTGTGAGTCCAGTTTTAGATTCCGATGCTTCACTTCAGGTTTACTGTATCCCTTGGACCTTCGAATTGACTATGAAACACAGAAATTGCATCCGAATTTAATACAAAAGACACAAAGCCGACTTAAGTACAAGAGGACTGACACTCTAACTTTCGATGATTTGAACCTCTCCTGTGAGTCCAGTTTTAGATTCCGATGCTTCACTTCAGGTTTACTGTATCCCTCGGACCTTCTTATTGACGATGAAACACAGATATTGCATCCGAATTTAATACAAAAGGCACAATGCCGACTTATGTACAAGAGGACTGACACTATAACTTTCTATGATTTGAACCTCTCCTGTGAGTCAAGTTTTAGATACCGATGCTTCACTTCAGGTTTACTGTATCCCTAGGGCCTTCTTATTGACTATGGAACACAGGAATTGCATCCGAATTTAATACAAAAGGCACAATGCCAACTTAAGTACAAGAGGACTGACACTCTAACTTTCTATGATTTGAACCTCTCCTGTGAGTCCAGTTTTAGATTCCGATGCTACACTTCAGGTTTACTGTAATCCTAGGACCTTCTTATTGACGATGAAACACAGAAATTGCATCCGAATTTAATACAAAAGGCACAATGCCGACTTAAGTACAAGAGGACTGACACTCTAACTATCTGTGATTTGAACCTCTCCTGTGAGTCCAGTTTTAGATTCCGATGCTTCACTTCAGGTTTGCTGTATATCTTGGACCTTCTTATTGACGATGAAACACAGAAATTGCATCCGAATTTAATACAAAAGGCACAATGCCGACTTAAGTACTAGAGGACTGACACTCTAACTTTCTATGATTTGAACCTCTCCTGTGACTCCAGTTTTAGATTCCGATGCTTCACTTCAGGTTTACAGTTTACCGTGGACTCTCTTATTGACGATGAAACACAGAAATTGCATCCGAAATTAATACAAAAGGCGCAATGCCGACTCAAGTACAAGAGGACTAACACTCCAACTTTCTATGATTTGAACCTCTCGTGTGAGTCCAGTTTTAGTGTCCGATGCTTCACTTCAGGTTTACTGTATCCGTCGGACCTTCTTATTGACGATGAAACACAGAAATAGAATCCGAATTTAAAACAAAAGGCACGATGCCGACTTAAGTACAAGAGGACTGACACTCTAACTTTCTATGATTTGAACCTCTCCTGTGAGTCCAGTGTTAAATTCCGATGCTTCACTTCAGGTTTACTGTATCCCTTGGACCTTCTTATTGACTATGAAACACAGATATTGCATCCGAATTTAATACAAAAGGCACAATGCCGACTTAAGTACAAGAGGACAGATACTCTAACTTTCGACGATTTGAACCTCTCCTGTGAGTCCAGTTTTAGATTCCGATGCTACACTTCAGGTTTACTGTAACCCTAGGACCTTCTTATTGACGGTGAAACACAGAAATTGCATCTGACTTTAAAACAAAAGGCACAATGCCGACTTAAGTACAAGAGGACTAACACTCTAACTTTCTATGATTTGAACCTCTCCTGTGAGTCCAGCTTTAGATTCCGATGCTTCACTTCAGGTTCACTGTATCCCTCGGACCTTCGAATTAACTATGAAACACAGAAATTGCATCCGAATTTAATACAAAAGACACAAAGCCGACTTAAGTACAAGAGGACTGACACTCTAACTTTCGATGATTTGAACCTCTCCTGTGAGTCCAGTTTTAGATTCCGATGCTTCACTTCAGGTTTAATGTATCCCTCGGACCTTCTTATTGACGATGAAACACAGATATTGCATCCGAATTTAATACAAAAGGCACAATGCCGACTTACGTACAAGAGGACTGACACTATAACTTTCTATAATTTGAACCTGTCCTGTGAGTCAAGTTTTAGATTCCGATGCTTCACTTCAGGTTTACTGTATCCCTAGGGCCTTCTTATTGACTATGAAACACAGGAATTGCATCCGAATTTAATACAAAAGGCACAATGCCAACTTAAGTACAAGAGGACTGACACTCTAACTTTCTATGATTTGAACCTCTCCTGTGAGTCCAGTTTTAGATTCCGATGCTACACTTCAGGTTTACTGTAATCCTAGGACCTTCTTATTGACGATGAAACACAGAAATTGCATCCGAATTTAATACAAAAGGCACAATGCCGACTTAAGTACAAGAGGACTGACACTCTAACTATCTGTGATTTGAACCTCTCCTGTGAGTCCAGTTTTAGATTCCGATGCTTCACTTCAGGTTTGCTGTATATCTTGGACCTTCTTATTGACGATGAAACACAGAAATTGCATCCGAATTTAATACAAAAGGCACAATGCCGACTTAAGTACTAGAGGACTGACACTCTATCTTTCTATGATTTGAACCTCTCCTGTGACTCCAGTTTTAGATTCCGATGCTTCACTTCAGGTTTACAGTATACCGTGGACTCTCTTATTGACGATGAAACACAGAAATTGCATCCGAAATTAATACAAAAGGCGCAATGCCGACTCAAGTACAAGAGGACTAACACTCCAACTTTCTATGATTTGAACCTCTCGTGTGAGTCCAGTTTTAGTGTCCGATGCTTCACTTCAGGTTTACTGTATCCGTCGGACCTTCTTATTGACGATGAAACACAGAAATTGAATCCGAATTTAAAACAAAAGGCACGATGCCGACTTAAGTACAAGAGGACTGACACTCTAACTTTCTATGATTTGAACCTCTCCTGTGAGTCCAGTGTTAAATTCCGATGCTTCACTTCAGGTTTACTGTATCCCTTGGACCTTCTTATTGACTATGAAACACAGATATTGCATCCGAATTTAATACAAAAGGCACAATGCCGACTTAAGTACAAGAGGACTGACACTCTAACTTTCTATGATTTGAACCTCTCCTGTGAGTCCAGTGTTAAATTCCGATGCTTCACTTCAGGTTTACTGTATCCCTTGGACCTTCTTATTGACTATGAAACACAGATATTGCATCCGAATTTAATACAAAAGGCACAATGCCGACTTAAGTACAAGAGGACTGATACTCTAACTTTCGACGATTTGAACCTCTCCTGTGAGTCCAGTTTTAGATTCCGATGCTACACTTCAGGTTTACTGTAACCCTAGGACCTTCTTATTGACGGTGAAACACAGAAATTGCATCTGACTTTAAAACAAAAGGCACAATGCCGACTTAAGTACAAGAGGACTAACACTCTAACTTTCTATGATTTGAACCTCTCCTGTGAGTCCAGCTTTAGATTCCGATGCTTCACTTCAGGTTCACTGTATCCCTCGGACCTTCTTATTGGCGATGAAACACAGAAATTGCATCCGAATTTAATACAAAAGGCACAATGCCGACTTAACTACAAGAGGACTGACACTATAACTTTCTATGATTTGAACCTCTCCTGTGAGTCCAGTTTTAGATTCCGATGCTTCACTACAGGATTACTGTATACTTGGGACCTTCTTATTGACGTTGAAACACAGGAATTGCATCCGAATTTAATACAAAAGGCACAATGCCAACTTAAGTACAAGAGGACTGACACTCTAACTTTCTATGATTTGAACCTCTCCTGTGAGTCCAGTTTTAGATTCCGATGCTACACTTCAGGTTTACTGTAATCCTAGGACCTTCTTATTGACGATGAAACACAGAAATTGCATCCGAATTTAATACAAAAGGCACAATGCCGACTTAAGTACAAGAGGACTGACACTCTAACTATCTGTGATTTGAACCTCTCCTGTGAGTCCAGTTTTAGATTCCGATGCTTCACTTCAGGTTTGCTGTATATCTTGGACCTTCTTATTGACGATGAAACACAGAAATTGCATCCGAATTTAATACAAAAGGCACAATGCCGACTTAAGTACTAGAGGACTGACACTCTAACTTTCTATGATTTGAACCTCTCCTGTGACTCCAGTTTTAGATTCCGATGCTTCACTTCAGGTTTACAGTATACCGTGGACTCTCTTATTGACGATGAAACACAGAAATTGCATCCGAAATTAATACAAAAGGCGCAATGCCGACTCAAGTACAAGAGGACTAACACTCCAACTTTCTATGATTTTAACCTCTCGTGTGAGTCCAGTTTTAGTGTCCGATGCTTCACTTCAGGTTTACTGTATCCGTCGGACCTTCTTATTGACGATGAAACACAGAAATTGAATCCGAATTTAAAACAAAAGGCACGATGCCGACTTAAGTACAAGAGGACTGACACTCTAACTTTCTATGATTTGAACCTCTCCTGTGAGTCCAGTGTTAAATTCCGATGCTTCACTTCAGGTTTACTGTATCCCTTGGACCTTCTTATTGACTATGAAACACAGATATTGCATCCGAATTTAATACAAAAGGCACAATGCCGACTTAAGTACAAGAGGACTGATACTCTAACTTTCGACGATTTGAACCTCTCCTGTGAGTCCAGTTTTAGATTCCGATGCTACACTTCAGGTTTACTGTAACCCTAGGACCTTCTTATTGACGGTGAAACACAGAAATTGCATCTGACTTTAAAACAAAAGGCACAATGCCGACTTAAGTACAAGAGGACTAACACTCTAACTTTCTATGATTTGAACCTCGCCTGTGAGTCCAGCTTTAGATTCCGATGCTTCACTTCAGTTCACTGTATCCCTCGGACCTTCTTATTGGCGATGAAACACAGAAATTGCATCTGACTTTAAAACAAAAGGCACAATGCCGACTTAAGTACAAGAGGACTAACACTCTAACTTTCTATGATTTGAACCTCTCCTGTGAGTCCAGTTTTAGATTCCGATGCTTCACTACAGGATTACTGTATACTTGGAACCTTCTTATTGACGTTGAAACACAGAAATTGTATCCGAATTTAATACAAAAGCACAATGCTGACTTAAGTACTAGAGGACTGAAACTCTAACTTTCTACGATTTGAACCTCTCCTGTGACTCCAGTTTTAGATTCCGATGCTACACTTCTGGTTTACTGTATACCGTGGACTTTCTTATTGACGATGAAACACAGAAATTGCATCCGAAATTAATACAAAAGGCGCAATGCCGACTTAAGTACAAGAGAACAAACACTCTAACTTACTATGATTTGAATCTCTCCTGTGAGTCCAGTTTTAAATTCCGATGCTTCACTTCAGGTCTACTGTATCCCTTGGACCTTTTTAATGACTATGAAACACAGAAATTGCATCCGAATTTAATACAAAGGACACAAAGCCGACTTAAGTACAATAGGACTGACACTATAACTTTCTATGATTTGAACCTCTCCTGTGAGTCCAGTTTTAGATTCCGATGCTTCACTTCAGGTTTACTGTATACCTAGGGCCTTCTTATTGACTATGAAACACAGAAATTGCATCCGAATTTAATACAAAAGGCACAATGCCGACTTAAGTACAAGAGGACTGACACTCTAACTATCTGTGATTTGAACCGCCCCTGTGAGTCCAGTTTTAGATTTCGATGCTTCACTTCAGGTTTACTGTATCCCTCGGACCTTCTTATTGACGATGAAACACAGAAATTGCATCCGAATTTAATTCAAAAGGCACACTGCCGACTTAACTACAAGAGGACTGACACTATAACTTTCTATGTTTTGAACCTCTATTGTGAGTCCAGTTTTAGATTCCGATGCTTCACTTCAGGTTTACTGTATCACTTGGACCTTCATATTGACTATGAAAAACAGAAATTGGATCCGAATTTAATACAGAAGGCACAATGCCAACATAAGTACAAGAGGACTGACACTTTAACTTTCTATGATTTGAATCTCTCCTGTGACTCCAGTTTTAGATTCCGATGCTTCACTTCAGGTTTACTGTATCCCTCGGACCTTCTTATTGACGATGAAACACAGATATTGCATGCGAATTTAATACAAAAGGCACAATGCCGACTTATGTACAAGAGGACTGACACTATAACTTTCTATGATTTGAACCTCTCCTGTGAGTCCAGTTTTAGATTCCGATGCTTCACTTCAGGTTTACTGTATCCCCTGGACCTTCGAATTGACTATGAAACACAGAAATTGCATCCGAATTTAATACAAAAGACACAAAGCCGACTTAAGTACAAGAGGACTGACACTCTAACTTTCAATGATTTGAACCTCTCCTGTGAGTCCAGTTTTAGATTCCGATGCTTCACTTCAGGTTTGCTGTATCCCTCGGACCTTCTTATTGACGATGAAACACAGATATTGCATCCGAATTTAATACAAAAGGCACAATGCCGACTTAAGTACAAGAGGACTGACACTCTAACTATCTGTGAATTGAACCTCTCCTGTGAGTCCAGTTTTAGATTCCGATGCTTCACTTCAGGTTTGCTGTATATCTTGGACCTTCTTATTGACGATGAAACACAGAAATTGCATCCGAATTTAATACAAAAGGCACAATGCCGACTTAAGTACTAGAGGACTAACACTCTAACTTTCTATGATTTGAACCTCTCCTGTGACTCCAGTTTTAGATTCCGATGCTTCACTTCAGGTTTACAGTATACCGTGGACTCTCTTATTGACGATGAAACACAGAAATTGCATCCGAAATTAATACAAAAGGCGCAATGCCGACTCAAGTACAAGAGGACTGACACTTTAACTTTCTATGATTTGAATCTCTCCTGTGACTCCAGTTTTAGATTCCGATGCTTCACTTCAGGTTTACTGTATACCGTGGACCTTCTTATTGACGATGATACACAGAAATTGCATCCGAAATTAATACAAAAGCCACAATGCCGACTTAAGTACAAGAGGACTAACACTCTAACTTTCTATGATTTGAACCTCTCCTGTGAGTCCAGTTTTAGTTTCCGATGCTTCACTTCAGGTTTACTGTATCCGTCGGTCCTTCTTATTGACGATGAAACACAGAAATTGAATCCGAATTTAAAACAAAAGGCACAATGCCGACTTAAGTACAAGAGGACTGACACTATAACTTTCTATGATTTGAACCTCTCCTGTGAGTCCAGTTTTAGATTCCGATGCTTCACTTCAGGTTTACTGTATCCCTTGGACCTTCGAATTGACTATGAAACACAGAAATTGCATCCGAATTTAATACAAAAGACACAAAGCCGACTTAAGTACAAGAGGACTGACACTCTAACTTTCGATGATTTGAACCTCTCCTGTGAGTCCAGTTTTAGATTCCGATGCTTCACTTCAGGTTTACTGTATCCCTCGGACCTTCTTATTGACGATGAAACACAGATATTGCATCCGAATTTAATACAAAAGGCACAATGCCGACTTATGTACAAGAGGACTGACACTATAACTTTCTATGATTTGAACCTCTCCTGTGAGTCAAGTTTTAGATTCCGATGCTTCACTTCAGGTTTACTGTATCCCTAGGGCCTTCTTATTGACTATGGAACACAGGAATTGCATCCGAATTTAATACAAAAGGCACAATGCCAACTTAAGTACAAGAGGACTGACACTCTAACTTTCTATGATTTGAACCTCTCCTGTGAGTCCAGTTTTAGATTCCGATGCTACACTTCAGGTTTACTGTAATCCTAGGACCTTCTTATTGACGATGAAACACAGAAATTGCATCCGAATTTAATACAAAAGGCACAATGCCGACTTAAGTACAAGAGGACTGACACTCTAACTATCTGTGATTTGAACCTCTCCTGTGAGTCCAGTTTTAGATTCCGATGCTTCACTTCAGGTTTGCTGTATATCTTGGACCTTCTTATTGACGATGAAACACAGAAATTGCATCCGAATTTAATACAAAAGGCACAATGCCGACTTAAGTACTAGAGGACTGACACTCTAACTTTCTATGATTTGAACCTCTCCTGTGACTCCAGTTTTAGATTCCGATGCTTCACTTCAGGTTTACAGTATACCGTGGACTCTCTTATTGACGATGAAACACAGAAATTGCATCCGAAATTAATACAAAAGGCGCAATGCCGACTCAAGTACAAGAGGACTAACACTCCAACTTTCTATGATTTGAACCTCTCGTGTGAGTCCAGTTTTAGTGTCCGATGCTTCACTTCAGGTTTACTGTATCCGTCGGACCTTCTTATTGACGATGAAACACAGAAATTGAATCCGAATTTAAAACAAAAGGCACGATGCCGACTTAAGTACAAGAGGACTGACACTCTAACTTTCTATGATTTGAACCTCTCCTGTGAGTCCAGTGTTAAATTCCGATGCTTCACTTCAGGTTTACTGTATCCCTTGGACCTTCTTATTGACTATGAAACACAGATATTGCATCCGAATTTAATACAAAAGGCACAATGCCGACTTAAGTACAAGAGGACAGATACTCTAACTTTCGACGATTTGAACCTCTCCTGTGAGTCCAGTTTTAGATTCCGATGCTACACTTCAGGTTTACTGTAACCCTAGGACCTTCTTATTGACGGTGAAACACAGAAATTGCATCTGACTTTAAAACAAAAGGCACAATGCCGACTTAAGTACAAGAGGACTAACACTCTAACTTTCTATGATTTGAACCTCTCCTGTGAGTCCAGCTTTAGATTCCGATGCTTCACTTCAGGTTCACTGTATCCCTCGGACCTTCGAATTGACTATGAAACACAGAAATTGCATCCGAATTTAATACAAAAGACACAAAGCCGACTTAAGTACAAGAGGACTGACACTCTAACTTTCGATGATTTGAACCTCTCCTGTGAGTCCAGTTTTAGATTCCGATGCTTCACTACAGGATTACTGTATACTTGGGACCTTCTTATTGACGTTGAAACACAGAAATTGCATCCGAATTTAATACAAAAGCACAATGCTGACTTAAGTACTAGAGGACTGAAACTCTAACTTTCTACGATTTGAACCTCTCCTGTGACTCCAGTTTTAGATTCCGATGCTACACTTCAGGTTTACAGTATACCGTGGACTTTCTTGTTGACGATGAAACACAGAAATTGCATCCGAAATTAATACAAAAGGCGCAATGCCGACTTAAGTACAAGAGGACTAACACTCTAACTTTCTATGATTTGAACCTCTCCTGTGAGTCCAGTTTTAAATTCCGATGCTTCACTTCAGGTCTACTGTATCCCTTGGACCTTTTTAATGACTATGAAACACAGAAATTGCATCCGAATTTAATACAAAAGACACAAAGCCGACTTAAGTACAAGAGGACTGACACACTAACTTTCGATGATTTGAACCTCTCCTGTGAGTCCAGTTTTAGATTCCGATGCTTCACTTCAGGTTTACTGTATCCCTCGGACCTTCTTATTGACGATGAAACACAGATATTGCATGCGAATTTAATACAAAAGGCACAATGCCGACTTATGTACAAGAGGACTGACACTATAACTTTCTATGATTTAAACCTCTCCTGTGAGTCCAGTTTTAGATTCCGATGCTTCACTTCAGGTTTACTGTATACCTAGGGCCTTCTTATTAACTATGAAACACAGATATTGCATCCGAATTTAATACAAAAGGCACAATGCCGACTTAAGTACAAGAGGACTGACACTCTAACTATCTGTGATTTGGAACGCCCCTGTGAGTCCAGTTTTAGATTTCGATACTTCACTTCAGGTTTACTGTATCCCTCGCACCTTCTTATTGACGATGAAACACAGAAATTGCATCCGAATTTAATTCAAAAAGCACAATGCCGACTTAACTACAAGAGGACTGACACTATAACTTTCTATGTTTTGAACCTCTCTTGTGAGTCCAGTTTTAGATTCCGATGCTTCACTTCAGGTTTACTGTATCACTTGGACCTTCATATTGACTATGAAAAACAGAAATTATATCCGAATTTAATACAGAAGGCACAATGCCAACATAAGTACAAGAGGACTGCCACTCTAACTTTCGATGATTTGAACCTCTCCTGTAATTCCAGTTTTAGATTCCGATGCTTCTCTTCAGGTTTACTGTATACCTTGGACCTTCTTATTGACTATGAAACACAGAAATTGCATCCGAATTTAATACAAAAGGCACAATGCCGACTTAAGTACAAGAGGACTGACACTCTAACTTTCGATGGTTTGAACCTGTCCTGTGAGTCCAGTTTTAGATTCCGATGCTACACTTCAGGTTTACTGTAATCCTAGGACCATCTTATTGACGATGAAACACAGAAATAGCATCAGAATTTAATACAAAAGGCACAATACCGACTTAAGTACAAGAGGACTGACACTCTAACTTTCTGTGATTTGAACCTCTCCTGTGAGTCCAGTCTTAGATTCCGATGCTTCACTTCAGGTTTACTGTATACCTTGGACCTTCTTATTGACAATGAAACACAGAAATTGCATCCGAATTTAATACAAAAGGCGCAATGCCGACTTAAGTACAAGAGGACTGACACTCTAACTTTCTATGATTTGAACCTCTCCTGTGAGTCCAGTTTTAGATTCCGATTCTTCACTTCAGGTTTACTGTATCCCTCGGACCTTCTTATTGACGATGAAACACAGGAATTGCATCCGAATTTAATACAAAAGGCACAACGCCGACTTAAGTACAAGAGGACTGACACTATAACTTTCTATGATTTGAACCTCTCCTGTGAGTCCAGTTTTAGATTCTAATGCTTCACTTCAGGTTTACTGTATCCCTTGGACCTTCTTATTGACAATGAAACACAGAAATTGCATCCGAATTTAAAACAAAAGGCACAATGCCAACTTAAGTACAAGAGGACTGATACTCTAACTTTCGACGATTTGAACCTCTCCTGTGAGTCAAGTTTTAGATTCCGATGCTACACTTCAGGTTTACTGTAATCCTAGGACCTTCTTACTGACGGTGAAACACAGAAATTGCATCCGAATTTAAAACAAAAGGCACAATGCCGACTTAAGTACAAGATGACTAACACTCTAACTTTCTACGATTTGAACTTCTCCTGTGAGTCGAGTTTTAGATTCCGATGCTTCACTTCAGGTTCACTGTATCCCTCGGACCTTCTTATTGACGATGAAACACCGAAATTGCATCCGAATTTAATACAAAAGGCACAACGCCGACTTAAGTACAAGAGGAGTAACACTCTAACTTTCTATGATTTGAACCTCTCCTGTGAGTCCAGTTTTAGATTCCGATGCTTCACTTCAGGTTTACTGTATCCCTCGGACCTTCTTATTAACGATGAAACACAGAAATTGCATCCGAATTTAATACAAAAGGCACAATTCCGACTTAACTACAAGAGGACTGTCACTATAACTTTCTATGATTTGACCCTCTCCTGTGAGTCCAGTTTTTGAATCCGATGCTTAACTTCAGGTTTACTGTATCGCTTGGACCTTCTTATTGACTATGAAACACAGAAATTGCATCCGAATTCAATACAGAAGGCAAAATGCCAACTTAAGTACAAGAGTACTGACACTCCAACTTTCGATGATTTGAACCTCTCCTGTGAGTTTAGTTTTAGATTCCGATGCTTCACTTCAGGTTTACTGTATCCCTTGGACCTTCCTATTGACTATGAAACACAGAAATTGCATTCAAATTTAATACAAAAGGCACAATGCCGACTTAAGTACAAGAGGACTGACACTCTAACTTTCGATGGTTTGAACCTCTCCTGTGAGTCCAGTTTTAGATTCCGATGCTACACTTCAGGTTTACTGTTATCCTAGGACCATCTCATTGACGATGAAACACAGAAATAGCATCAGAATTTAATACAAACGGCACAATGCCGACTTAAGTACAAGAGGACTGACACTCTAACATTCTGTGATTTGAACCTCTCCTGTGAGTCCAGTTTTAGATTCCGATGCTTCACTTCAGGTTTACTGTATCCCTCGGACCTTCTTATTGACGATGAAACACAGATATTGCATCCGAATTTAATACAAAAGGCACAATGCCGACTTAAGTACAAGAGGACTGTTACTCTAACTTTCGATGATTTGAACCTCTCCTGTGAGTCCAGTTTTAGATTCCGATGCTACACTTCAGGTTTACTGTAATCCTAGGACCTTCTTATTGACGATGGAACACAGAAATTGCATCCGAATTTAATACAAAAGGCGCAATGCCGACTTAAGTACAAGAGGACTATCACTCTAACTTTCAATGATTTGAACCTCTCCTGTGAGTCCAGTTTTAGATTCCGATGCTTCACTTCAGGTTTACTGTATCCCTCGGACCTTCTTATTGACGATGAAACACAGATATTGCATCCGAATTTAATACAAAAGGCACAATGCCGACTTAACTACAAGAGCAGTGACACTATAACTTTCTATGATTTGAACCTCTCCTGTGAGTCCAGTTTTAGATTCCGATGCTTCACTTCAGGTTTACTGTATCCCTAGGACCTTCTTATTGACTATGAAACACAGAAATTGCATCCGAATTTAATACAAAAGGCACAATGCCGACTTAAGTACAAGCGGACTGACACTCTAACTTTCGATGATTTGAACCTCTCCTGTGAGTCCAGTTTTAGATTCCGATGCTACACTTCAGGTTTACTGTAATCCTAGGACCTTCTTATTGACGATGAAACACAGAAATTGCATCCGAATTTAATAACAATAACACAATGCCGACTTAAGTACAAGAGGACTGACACTCTAACTATCTGTGATTTGAACCTCTCCTGTGAGTCCAGTTTTAGATTCCGATGCTTCACTTCAGGTTTACTGTATACCTAGGACCTTCTTGTTGACGATGAAACACAGAAATTGCATCCGAATTTAATACAAAATTCACAATGCCGACTTAAGTACAAGAGGACTAACACTCTAACTTTCTATGATTTGAACCTCTCCTGGGAGTCCAGTTTTAGATTCCAATGCTTCACTTCAGGTTTACTGTATCCCTCGGACCTTCTTATTGACTATGAAACACAGAAATTCCATCCGAATTTAAAACAGAAGGCACAATGCCAACTTAAGTACAAGAGGACTGACACTCTAACTTTCTATGATTTGAACCTCTCCTGTGAGTCCAGTTTTAGATTCCGATGCTTCACTTCATGTTTACTGTATCCCTTGGACCTTCTTATTGACTATTAAACACAGAAATTGCATCTGAATTTCATACAAAAGGCACAATGCCGACATAAGTACAAGAGGACTGAC
This sequence comes from Schistocerca americana, assembly GCF_021461395.2. Classification (NCBI taxonomy): domain Eukaryota; kingdom Metazoa; phylum Arthropoda; class Insecta; order Orthoptera; family Acrididae; genus Schistocerca; species Schistocerca americana. The sequence continues at coordinate 1,067,306,913 of NC_060120.1, read as the reverse complement.
ACTCTAACTTTCGGTGATTTGAACCTCTCCTGTGAGTCCAGTTTTAGATTCCGATGCTTCACTACAGGATTACTGTATACTTGGGACCTTCTTATTGACGATGAAACACAGAAATTGCATCCGAATTTAATACAAAAGGCACAACGCCGTCTTAAGTACAAGAGGAGTAACACTCTAATTTTCTATGATTTGAACCTCTCCTGTGAGTCCAGTTTTAGATTCCGATGCTACACTTCAGGTTTACTGTAACCCTCGGACCTTCTTATTAACGATGAAACACAGAAATTGCATCCGAATGTAATACAAAAGGCACAATTCCGACTTAACTACAAGAGGACTGTCACTATAACTTTCTATGATTTGACCCTCTCCTGTGAGTCCAGTTTTTGAATCCGATGCTTCACTTCAGGTTTACTGTATCGCTTGGACCTTCTTATTGAATATGAAACACAGAAATTGCATCCGAATTTAATACAGAAGGCACAATGCCAACTAAAGTACAAGAGTACTGACACTCCAACTTTCGATGATTTGAACCTCTCCTGTGAGTTTAGTTTTAGATTCCGATGCTTCACTTCAGGTTTACTGTATCCCTTGGACCTTCCTATTGACTATGAAACACAGAAATTGCATTCAAATTTAATACAAAAGGCACAATGCCGACTTAAGTACAAGACGACTGACTCTCTAACTTTCGATGGTTTGAACCTCTCCTGTGAGTCCAGTTTTAGATTCCGATGCTACTCTTCAGGTTTACTGTAATCCTAGGACCATCTTATTGACGATGAAACACAGAAATAGCATCAGAATTTAATACAAACGGCACAATGCCGACTTAAGTACAAGAGGACTGACACTCTAACTTTCTGTGATTTGAACCTCTCCTGTGAGTCCAGTTTTAGATTCCGATGCTTTACTTCAGGTTTACTGTATACCGAGGACCTTCTTACTGACGATGAATCACAGAAATTGCATCCGAAATTAATACAAAAGGCACAATGCCGACTTAAGTACAAGCGGACTAACACTCTAACTGTCTATGATTTGAACCTCTCCTGTGAGTCCAGTTTTAGTTTCCCATGCTTCACTTCAGGTTTAATGTACCCGTCGGACCTTCTTATTGACGATGAAACACAGAAATTGAATCCGAAATTATAACACAAGGCACGATGCCGACTTACGTACAAGAGGACTGACACTCTAACTTTCTAGGATTTGGACCTCTCTTGTGAGTCCAGTTTTAGATTTCGATGCTTCACTTCAGGTTTACTGTATCCCTTGGACCTTCTTATTGACTATGAAACACAGAAATTGCATCCGAATTTAATACAAAAGACACAAAGCCGACTTAAGTACAAGAGGACTGAAACTCTAACTTTCGATGATTTGAACCTCTCCTGTGAGTCCAGTTTTAGATTCCGATGCTACACTTCAGGTTTACTGTAATCCTAGGACCTTCTTATTGACGATGAAACACAGAAATTGCATCCGAATTTAATACAAAAGGCACAATGCCGACTTAAGTACAAGAGGACTAACACTCTATCTTTCTATGATTTGAACCTCTCCTGTGAGTCCAGTTTTAGATTCCGATGCTTCACTTCAGGTTTACTGTATCCCTCGGACCTTCTTATTGACGATGAAACACAGATATTGCATCCGAATTTAACACAAAAGGCACAATGCCGACTTAACTACAAGAGGACTGACACTATAACTTTCTATGATTTGAACCTCTTCTGTGAGTCCAGTTTTAGATTCCGATGCTTCACTTCAGTTTTTACTGTATCCCTAGGACCTTCTTATTGACTATGAAACACAGAAATTGCATCCGAATTTAATACAAAAGGCACAATACCGACTTAAGTACAAGAGGACTGACACTCTAACTTTCGATGATTTGAACCTCTCCTGTGAGTCCAGTTTTAGATTCCGATGCTACACCTCAGGTTTACTGTAATCCTAGGACCTTCTTATTGACGATGAAACACAGAAATTGCATCCGAATTTAATACAAAAGGCACAATGCCGACTTAAGTACAAGAGGACTGACACTCTAACTATCTGTGATTTGAACCTTTCCTGTGAGTCCAGTTTTAGATTCCGATGCTTCACTTCAGGTTTACTGTATACCTTGGACCTTCTTATTGACGTTGAAACACAGAAATTGCATCTGAATTTAATACAAAAGGCACGATGCCGACTTAAGTACAAGAGGACTGACACTCTAACATTCTATGATTTGAACCTCTCCTGTGAGTCTAGCTTTAGATTCCGATGCTTCACTTCAGGTTTACTGTATCCCTTGGACCTTCTTATTGACTATGAAACACAGAAATTGCATCCGAATTTAATACAAAAGGCACAATACCGACTTAAGTACAAGAGGACTGACACTCTAACTTTCGATGATTTGAACCTCTCCTGTGAGTCCAGTTTTAGATTCCGATGTTACACTTCAGGTTTACTGTAATCCTACGACCTTCTTATTGACGATGAAACACAGAAATTGCATCCGAATTTAATACAAAAGCACAATGCCGACTTAAGTACTGGAGGACTGACACTCTAACTTTCTATGACTTGAACCTCTCCTGTGACTCCAGTTTTAGATTCCGATGCTTCACTTCAGGTTTACTGTGTACCGTGGACCTTCCTATTGACGATGAAACACAGAAATTGCATCCGAAATTAATACAAAGTGCACAATGCCGACTTAAGTACAAGAGGACTAACACTCTATCTTTCTATGATTTGAACCTCTCCTGTGAGTCTAGCTTTAGATTCCGATGCATCACTTTAGGTTTACTGTATCCCTCAGACCTTCTTATTGACGATGAAACACAGAAATTGCATCCGAATTTAATAACAATAACACAATGCCGACTTAAGTACAAGAGGACTGACACTATAACTTTCGATGATTTGAACCTCTCCTGTGAGTCCACTTTTAGATTCCGATGCTTCACTTCAGGATTACTGTATACTTTGGACCTTCTTATTGACGATGAAACACAGAAATTGCATCCGAAATAAATACAAAAGGCACAATGCAAACTTAAGTACAAGGGGACTAACACTCTAACTTTCTATGATTTGAACCTCTCCTGTGAGTCCAGTTTTAGATTCCGACGCTTCACTTCAGGTTTACTGTATCCCTCGGACCTTCTTATTGACGATGAAACACAGAAATTGCATCCGAATTTAATACAAAAGGCACAATGCCGACTTAAGTACAAGAGGACTGACACTATAACTTTCGATGATTTGAACCTCTCCTGTGAGTCCAGTTATAGATTCCGATGCTACACTTCAGGTTTACTGTAATCCTAGGACAATCTTATTGACGATGAAACACAGAAATTGCATCCGAATTTAATACAAAAGGCACAATGCCGACTTGAGTACAAGAGGACTGACACTCTAACTTTCTGTGATTTGAACCTCTCCTGTGAGTCCAGTTTTAGATTCCGCTGCTCACTTTATGTTTACTGTATAACTTGGACCTTCTTATTGACGATGAAACACAGAAAATGCATCCGAATTTAATACAAAAGGCACAATGCCGACTTAAGTACAAGATGGCTAACACTCTAACTTTCTATGATTTGAACCTCTCCTGTGAGTCCAGTTTTAGATTCCGACGCTTCACTTCAGTTTTACTGTATCCCTTGGACCTTCTTATTGACGATGAAACACAGAAATTGAATCCGAATTTAATACATAAGGCACAATGCCGACTTAATAACAAGAGGACTGACACTCTAACTTTCTATGATTTGAACGCCTCCTGTGAGCCCAGTTTTAGATTCCGATGCTTCTCTTCAGGTTTACTGTATTCCTTGGACCTACTTAATGACAATGAAACACAGAAAATGCATCCGAATTTAATACAAAAGGCACAATGCCGACTTAAGTACAAGAGGACTGACACTCTAACTTTCGATGATTTGAAGCTCTCCTGTGAGTCCAGTCTTAGATTCCGATGCTTCACTTCAGGATTACAGATACTCTGGACCTTCTTATTGACGATGAAACACAGAAATTGCATCCTAATTTAATACAAAAGCACAATGCCGAATAAAGTACTAGAGGACTGACACTCAAACTTTCTATGATTTGAACCTCTCCTGTTCGTCCAGTTTTAGATTCAGATGCTTCACTTCAGGTTTACTGTATACCGTGGACCTTCTTATTGACGATGAAACACAGAAATTGCATCCAAAATTAATACAAAAGGCACAATGCCGGCTGAAGTACAAGAGGATAACACTCTAACTTTCGATGATTTGAACCTCTCCTGTGAGTCCAGTTTTAGATTCCGATGCTACACTTCAGGTTTACTGTAATCCTAGGACCTTCTTATTGACGATGGAACACAGAAATTGCATCCGAATTTAATACAAAAGGCGCAATGCCGACTTAAGTACAAGAGGACTAACACTCTAACTTTCTATGATTTGAACCTCTCCTGTGAGTCCAGTTTTAGATTCCGATGCTTCACTTCAGGTTTACTGTATCTCTCGGACCTTCTTATTGACGATGAAACACAGATATTGCATCCGAATTTAATACAAAAGGCACAATGCCGACTTAACTACAAGAGGACTGTCACTAACACTTTCTATGATTTGAACCTCTCCTGTGAGTCCAGTTTTAGATTCCGATGCTTCACTTCAGGTTTACTGTATCCCTAGGACCTTCTTATTGACTATGAAACACAGAAATTGCATCCGAATTTAATACAAAAGGCACAATGCCGACTTAAGTACAAGAGGACTGACACTCTAACTTTCGATGATTTGAACCTCTCCTGTGAGTCCAGTTTTAGATTCCGATGCTACACTTCAGGTTTACTGTAATCCTAGGACCTTCTTATTGACGATGAAACACAGAAATTGCATCCGAATTAAATACAAAAGGCACAATGCCGACTTAAGTACAAGAGGACTGACACTCTAACTATCTGTGATTTGAACCTCTCCTGTGAGTCCAGTTTTAGATTCCGATGCTTCACTTCAGGTTTACTGTATACCTAGGACCTTCTTATTGACGATGAAACACAGAAATTGCATCCGAATTTAATACAAAATTCACAATGCCGACTTAAGTACAGGAGGACTAACACTCTAACTTTCTATGATTTGAACCTCTCCTGGGAGTCCAGTTTTAGATTCCAATGTTTCACTTCAGGTTTACTGTATCCCTCGGACCTTCTTATTGACTATGAAACACAGAAATTCCATCCGAATTTAAAACAGAAGGCACAATGCCAACTTAAGTACAAGAGGACTGACACTCTAACTTTCTATGATTTGAACCTCTCCTGTGAGTCCAGTTTTAGATTCCGATGCATCACTTCAGGTTTACTGTATCCCTTGGACCTTCTTATTGACTATTAAACACAGAAATTGCATCTGAATTTCATACAAAAGGCACAATGCCGACATAAGTACAAGAGGACTGACACCCTAACTTTCGGTGATTTGAACCTCTCCTGTGAGTCCAGTTTTAGATTCCGATGCTTCACTACAGGATTACTGTATACTTGGGACCTTCTTATTGACGATGAAACACAGAAATTGCATCCGAATTTAATACAAAACCACAATGCCGACTTAAGTACAAGAGGACTGACACTCTAACTTTCTATGATTTGAACCTCTCCTGTGAGTCCAGTTTTAAATTTCCGATGCTTCACTTCAGGTTGACTGTGTCCCTCGGACCTTCTTATTGACGACGAGACACAGGAATTGCATCCGAATTTAATACAAAAGGCACAAAGCCGACTTAAGTACAAGAGGACTGCCACTATAACTTTCTTTGATTTCAACCTCTCGTGTGGGTCCAGTTTTAGATTCCGATGCTTCACTACAGGATTACTGTATACTTGGGACCTTCTTATTGACGATGAAACACAGAAATTGCATCCGAATTTAATACAAAAGCACAATGCCGACATAAGTTCAAGAGGACTGACACTCTAACTTTCTATGATTTGAACCTCTCCCGTGAGTCCAGTTTTAGATTCCGATGCTTCACTTCAGGTTTACTGTATCCCTCGGACCTTCTTATTGACGATGAAACACAGATATTGCATCCGAATTTAATACAAAAGGCACAATGCCGACTTAAGTACAAGAGTACTGACACTATAACTTTCTATGATATGAACCTGTCCTGTGATGCCAGTTTTAGATTCCGATGCTTCACTTCAGGTTTACTGTATCCCTTGGACCTTCTTATTGACTATGAAACACAGAAATTGCATCCGAATTTAATACAAAAGGCACAATGCCGACTTAAGTACAGGAGGACTGATACTCTAACTTTCGACGATTTGAACCTCTCCTGTGAGTGCAGTTTTAGATTCCGATGCTACACTTCAGGTTTACTGTAATCCTAGGACCTTCTTATTGACGGTGAAACACAGAAATTGCATCCGAATTTAAAACAAAAGGCACAATGCCGACTTAAGTACAAGAGGACTAATACTCTAACTTTCTACGATTTGAACTTCTCCTGTGAGTCCAGTTTTAGATTCCGAAGCTTCACTTCAGGTTCACTGTATCCCTCGGACCTTCTTATTGACGATGAAACACAGAAATTGCACCCGAATTTAATACAAAAGGCACAACGCCGACTTAAGTACAAGAGGAGTAACACTCTAATTTTCTATGATTTGAACCTCTCCTGTGAGTCCAGTTTTAGATTCCGATGCTTCACTTCAGGTTTACTGTATCCCTCGGACCTTCTTATTAACGATGAAACACAGAAATTGCATCCGAATGTAATACAAAAGGCACAATTCCGACTTAACTACAAGAGGACTGTCACTATAACTTTCTATGATTTGACCCTCTCCTGTGAGTCCAGTTTTTGAATCCGATGCTTCACTTCAGGTTTACTGTATCGCTTGGACCTTCTTATTGACTATGAAACACAGAAATTGCATTCGAATTTAATACAGAAGGCACAATGCCAACGTAAGTACAAGAGTACTGACACTCCAACTTTCGATGATTTGAACCTCTCCTGTGAGTTTAGTTTTAGATTCCGATGCTTCACTTCAGGTTTACTGTATCCCTTGGACCTTCCTATTGACTATGAAACACAGAAATTGCATCCAAATTTAATACAAAAGGCACAATGCCGACTTAAGTACAAGCGGACTAACACTCTAACTTTCTATTATTTGAACCTCTCCTGTGAGTCTAGTTTTAGTTTCCCATGCTTCACTTCAGGTTTAATGTACCCGTCGGACCTTCTTATTGACGATGAAACACAGAAATTGAATCCGAAATTATAACACAAGGCACGATGCCGACTTACGTACAAGAGGACTGACACTCTAACTTTCTAGGATTTGAACCTCTCTTGTGAGTCCAGTTTTAGATTTCGATGCTTCACTTCAGGTTTACTGTATCCCTTGGACCTTCTTATTGACTATGAAACACAGAAATTGCATCCTAATTTAATACAAAAGACACAAAGCCGACTTAAGTACAAGAGGACTGACACTCTAACTTTCGATGATTTGAACCTCTCCTGTGAGTCCAGTTTTAGATTCCGATGCTACACTTCAGGTTTATTGTAATCCTAGGACCTTCTTATTGACGATGAAACACAGAAATTGCATCCGAATTTAATACAAAAGGCACAATGCCGACTTAAGTACAAGAGGACTAACACTCTAACTTTCTATGATCTGAACCTCTCCTGTGAGTCCAGTTTTAGATTCCGATGCTTCACTTCAGGTTTACTGTATCCCTCGGACCTTCTTATTGACGATGAAACACAGATATTGCATCCGAATTTAATACAAATGGCACAATGCCGACTTAACTACAAGAGGACTGACACTATAAATTTCTATGATTTGAACCTCTTCTGTGAGTCCAGTTTTAGATTCCGATGCTTCACTTCAGTTTTTACTGTATCCCTAGGACTTTCTTATTGACTATGAAACACAGAAATTGCATCCGAATTTAATACAGAAGGCACAATGCCGACTTAAGTACAAGAGGACTGACACTCTAACTTTCGATGATTTGAACCTCTCCTGTGAGTCCAGTTTTAGATTCCGATGCTACACTTCAGGTTTACTGTAATCCTAGGACCTTCTTATTGACGATGAAACACAGAAATTGCATCCGAATTTAATACAAAAGGCACAATGCCGACTTAAGTACAAGAGGACTGACACTCTAACTATCTGTGATTTGAACCTCTCCTGTGAGTCCAGTTTTAGATTCCGATGCTTCACTTCAGGTTTACTGTATACCTTGGACCTTCTTATTGACGTTGAAACACAGAAATTGCATCCGAATTTAATACAAAATTCACAATGCCGACTTAAGTACAAGAGGACTAACACTCTAACTTTCTATGATTTGAACCTCTCCTGGGAGTCCAGTTTTAGATTCCGATGCTTCACTTCAGGTTCACTGTATCCCTTGGACCCTCTTATTGACTATTAAACACAGAAATTGCATCTGAATTTAATACAAAAGGCACGATGCCGACTTAAGTACAAGAGGACTGACACTCTAACTTTCTATGATTTGAACCTCTCCTGTGAGTCTAGCTTTAGATTCCGATGCTTCACTTCAGGTTTACTGTATCCCTTGGACCATCTTATTGACTATGAAACACAGAAATTGCATCCGAATTTAATACAAAAGACACAAAGCCGACTTAAGTACAAGAGGACTGACACTCTAACTTTCGATGATTTGAACCTCTCCAGTGATTCCAGTTTTAGATTCCGATGCTTCGCTTCAGGTTTACTGTATCCCTCGGACCTTCTTATTGACGATGAAACACAGATATTGCATCCGAATTTAATACAAAAGGCACAATGCCGACTTAAGTACATGAGGACTGACACTATAACTTTCTATGATTTGAACCTCTCCTGTGAGTCCAGTTTTAGATTCTGATGCTACACTTCAGGTTTACTGTAATCCTAGGACCTTCTTATTGACGATGAAACGCAGAAATTGCATCCGAATTTAATACAAAAGCACAATGCCGACTTAAGTACTGGAGGACTGACACTCTAACTTTCTATGACTTGAACCTCTCCTGTGACTCCAGTTTTAGATTCCGATGCTTCACTTCAGGTTTACTGTGTACCGTGGACCTTCTTATTGACGATGAAACACAGAAATTGCATCCGAAATTAATACAAAGTGCACAATGCCGACTTAAGTACAAGAGGACTAACACTCTGACTTTCTATGATTTGAACCTCTCCTGTGAGTTCAGTTTTAGATTCCGATGCTTCACTTTAGGTTTACTGTATCCCTCAGACCTTCTTATTGACGATGAAACACAGAAATTGCATCCTAATTTAATAACAATAACACAATGCCGACTTAAGTACAAGAGGACTGACACCATAACTTTCGATGATTTGAACCTCTCCTGTGAGTCCACTTTTAGATTCCGATGCTACACTTCACTTTTACTGTAATCCTAGGACCTTCTTATTCACGATGAAACACAAAAATTGCATCCGAATTTAATACAAAAGGCACAATGCCGACTTAAGTACAAGAGGACTAACACACTAACTTTCTATGATTTGAACCTCTCCTGTGAGTCCAGTTTTAGATTCCGATGCTTCACTTCAAGTTTAGTGTATCCCTAGGACCTTCTTACAGACTATGAAACAAAGAAATTGCATTAGATTTTAATACAAAAGGCACAATGCCAACTTAAGTACAAGAGGACTGACACTCTAACTTTCGATGATTTGAACCTCTCCTGTGAGTCCAGTTTTAGATTCCGATGCTTCACTTCAGGATTACTGTATACTTTGGACCTTCTTATTGACGATGAAACACAGAAATTGCATCCGAATTCAATACAAAAGCACAATGCCGACTTAAGTACTAGAGGACTGACACTCTAACTTTCAATGATTTGAACCTCTCCCGTGACTCCAGTTTTAGATTCTGATGCTTCACTTCAGGTTTAGTGTATACCGTGGACCTTCTTATTGACGATGAAACACAGAAATTGCATCCGAAATAAATACAAAAGGCACAATGCAAACTTAAGTACAAGGGGACTAACACTCTAACTTTCTATGATTTGAACCTCTCCTGTGAGTCCAGTTTTAGATTCCGACGCTTCACTTCAGGTTTACTGTATCCCTCGGACCTTCTTATTGACGATGAAACACAGAAATTGCATCCGAATTTAATACAAAAGGCACAATGCTGACTTAAGTACAAGAGGATTGACACTATAACTTTCGATGATTTGAACCTCTCCTGTGAGTCCAGTTATAGATTCCGATGCTACACTTCAGGTTTACTGTAATCCTAGGACAATCTTATTGACGATGTAACACAGAAATTGCATCCGAATTTAATACAAAAGGCACAATGCCGACTCGAGTACAAGAGGACTGACACTCTAACTTTCTGTGATTTGAACCTCTCCTGTGAGTCCAGTTTTAGATTCCGCTGCTCACTTTAGGTTTACTGTATAACTTGGACCTTCTTATTGACGATGAAACACAGAAAATGCATCCGAATTTAATACAAAAGGCACAATGCCGACTTAAGTACAAGATGGCTAACACTCTAACTTTCTATGATTTGAACCTCTCCTGTGAGTCCAGTATTAGATTCCGACGCTTCACTTCAGGTTTACTGTATCCCTCGGACCTTCTTATTGGCGATGAAACACAGAAATTGAATCCGAATTTAATACATAAGGCACAATGCCGACTTAATAACAAGAGGACTGACACTCTAACTTTCTATGATTTGAACGCCTCCTGTGAGCCCAGTTTTAGATTCCGATGCTTCTCTACAGGTTTACTGTATTCCTTGGACCTACTTAATGACAATGAAACACAGAAAATGCATCCGAATTTAATACAAAAGGCACAATGCCGACTTAAGTACAAGAGGACTGACACTCTAACTTTCGATGATTTGAAGCTCTCCTGTGAGTCCAGTTTTAGATTCCGATGCTTCACTTCAGGATTACTGATACTCTGGACCTTCTTATTGACGATGAAACACAGAAATTGCATCCGAATTTAATACAAAAGCACAATGCCGAATAAACTACTAGAGGACTGACACTCAAACTTTCTATGATTTGAACCTCTCCTGTTCGTCCAGTTTTAGATTCAGATGCTTCACTTCAGGTTTATTGTATACCGTGGACCTTCTTATTGACGATGAAACACAGAAATTGCATCCGAAATTAATACAAAAGGCACAATGCCGACTGAAGTACAAGAGGATAACACTCTCACTTTCGATGATTTGAACCTCTCCTGTGAGTCCAATTTTAGATTCCGATGCTTCACTTCAGGTTTACTGTATCCCTTGGAGCTTCTTATTGACTATGAAACACATAAATTGCATCCGAATTTAATACAAAAGGCACAATGCCTACTTAAGTGCAAGAGGACTGACACTCTAACTTTCTGTGATTTGAACCTCTTCTGTGAGTCCAGTTATAGATTCCGATGCTTCACTTCAGGTTTACTGTATCCCTTGGACATTCTTATTGACGATGAAACACAGAAATTGCATCTGAATTTAATACAATAGGCACAATGCCGACTTAAGTACAAGGGGACTGACACTCTAACTTTCTATGATTTTAACCTCTCCTGTGAGTCCTGTTTTAGATTCCGATGCTTCACTTCAGGTTTATGTATACCTTGAACCTTCTTATTGACGATGAAACACAGATATTGCATCCGAATTTAATACAAAAGGCACAATGCCGACTTAAGTACATGAGGACTGACACTATAACTTTCTATGATTTGAACCTCTCCTGTGAGTCCAGTTTTAGATTCTGATGCTACACTTCAGGTTTACTGTAATCCTAGGACCTTCTTATTGACGATGAAACACAGAAATTGCATCCGAATTTAATACAAAAGGCACAATGCCGACTTAAGTACAAGACGACTAACACTCTAACTTTCTATGATTTGAACCTCTCCTGTGAGTCCAGTTTTAGATTCCGATGCATCACTTTAGGTTTACTGTATCCCTCGGACCTTCTTATTGACGATGAAACCCAGAAATTGCATCCGAATTTAATACAAAAGGCACATGCCGACTTAACTACAAGAGGACTGACACTTAAACTTTCTATGATTTGAACCTCTCCTGTGCGTCCAATTTTAGATTCCGATGCTTCACTTCAGGTTTACTGTATCGCTTGGACCTTCTTATTGACTATGAAACACAGAAGTTGCATCCGAATTTAATACAGTAGGCACAATGCCAACTTAAGTACAAGAGGACTGACACTCTAACTTTCGATGATTTGAACCTCTCCTGTGAGTCCTGTTTTAGATTCCGATGTTTGACTTCAGGATTACTGTATACTTTGGACCTTTTTATTGACTATGAAACACAGAAATTACATCCGAATTTAATACAAAAGCACAATGCCGACTTAAGTACTGGAGGACTGACACTCTAACTTTCTATGACTTGAACCTCTCCTGTGACTCCAGTTTTAGATTCCGATGCTTCACTTCAGGTTTACTGTGTACCGTGGACCTTCTTATTGACGATGAAACACAGAAATTGCATCCGAAATTAATACAAAGTGCACAATGCCGACTTAAGTACAAGAGGACTAACACTCTGACTTTCTATGATTTGAACCTCTCCTGTGAGTTCAGTTTTAGATTCCGATGCTTCACTTTAGGTTTACTGTATCCCTCAGACCTTCTTATTGACGATGAAACACAGAAATTGCATCCGAATTTAATAACAATAACACAATGCCGACTTAAGTACAAGAGGACTGACACTATAACTTTCGATGATTTGAACCTCTCCTGTGAGTCCACTTTTAGATTACGATGCTACACTTCAGGTTTACTCTAATCCTAGGACCTTCTTATTCACGATGAAACACAAAAATTGCATCCGAATTTAATACAAAAGGCACAATGCCGACTTAAGTACAAGAGGACTAACACACTAACTTTCTATGATTTGAACCTCTCCTGTGAGTCCAGTTTTAGATTCCGATGCTTCACTTCAAGTTTAGTGTATCCCTAGGACCTTCTTACTGACTATGAAACAAAGAAATTGCATTAGATTTTAATACAAAAGGCACAATGCCAACTTAAGTACAAGAGGACTGACACTCTAACTTTCGATGATTTGAACCTCTCCTGTGAGTCCAGTTTTAGATTCCGATGCTTCACTTCAGGATTACTGTATACTTTGGACCTTCTTATTGACGATGAAACACAGAAATTGCATCCGAATTCAATACAAAAGCACAATGCCGACTTAAGTACTAGAGGACTGACACTCTAACTTTCAATGATTTGAACCTCTCCCGTGACTCCAGTTTTAGATTCTGATGCTTCACTTCAGGTTTAGTGTATACCGTGGACCTTCTTATTGACGATGAAACACAGAAATTGCATCCGAAATAAATACAAAAGGCACAATGCAAACTTAAGTACAAGGGGACTAACACTCTAACTTTCTATGATTTGAACCTCTCCTGTGAGTCCAGTTTTAGATTCCGACGCTTCACTTCAGGTTTACTGTATCCCTCGGACCTTCTTATTGACGATGAAACACAGAAATTGCATCCGAATTTAATACAAAAGGCACAATGCCGACTTAAGTACAAGAGGACTGACACTATAACTTTCGATGATTTGAACCTCTATTGTGAGTCCAGTTATAGATTCCGATGCTACACTTCAGGTTTACTGTAATCCTAGGACAATCTTATTGACGATGAAACACAGAAATTGCATCCGAATTTAATACAAAAGGCACAATGCCGACTTGAGTACAAGAGGACTGACACTCTAACTTTCTGTGATTTGAACCTCTCCTGTGAGTCCAGTTTTAGATTCCGCTGCTCACTTTAGGTTTACTGTATAACTTGGACCTTCTTATTGACGATGAAACACAGAAAATGTATCCGAATTTAATACAAAACGCACAATGCCAACTTAAGTACAAGATGGCTAACACTCTAACTTTCTATGATTTGAACCTCTCCTGTGAGTCCAGTATTAGATTCCGACGCTTCACTTCAGGTTTACTGTATCCCTCGGACCTTCTTATTGACGATGAAACACAGAAATTGAATCCGAATTTAATACATAAGGCACAATGCCGACTTAATAACAAGAGGACTGACACTCTAACTTTCTATGATGTGAACGCCTCCTGTGAGCCCAGTTTTAGATTCCGATGCTTCTCTTCAGGTTTACTGTATTCCTTGGACCTACTTAATGACAATGAAACACAGAAAATGCATCCGAATTTAATACAAAAGGCACAATGCCGACTTAAGTACAAGAGGACTGACACTCTAACTTTCGATGATTTGAAGCTCTCCTGTGAGTACAGTTTTAGATTCCGATGCTTCACTTCAGGATTACTGATACTCTGGACCTTCTTATTGACGATGAAACACAGAAATTGCATCCGAATTTAATACAAAAGCACAATGCCGAATAAACTACTAGAGGACTGACACTCAAACTTTCTATGATTTGAACCTCTCCTGTTCGTCCAGTTTTAGATTCAGATGCTTCACTTCAGGTTTACTGTATACCGTGGACCTTCTTATTGACGATGAAACACAGAAATTGCATCCGAAATTAATACAAAAGGCACAATGCCGACTAAAGTACAAGAGGATAACACTCTAACTTTCGATGATTTGAACCTCTCCTGTGAGTCCAATTTTAGATTCCGATGCTTCACTTCAGGTTTACTGTATCCCTTGGAGCTTCTTATTGACTATGAAACACATAAATTGCATCCGAATTTAATACAAAAGGCACAATGCCGACTTAAGTGCAAGAGGACTGACACTCTAACTTTCTGTGATTTTAACCTCTCCTGTGAGTCCTGTTTTAGATTCCGATGCTTCACTTCGGGTTTATGTATACCTTGAACCTTCTTATTGACGATGAAACACAGAGGTTGCATCCGAATTTAATACAAAAGGCACAATGAAGACATAAGTAAAAGAGGACTGAAACTCTAACTTTCGATTATTTGAACCTCTCCTGTGACTCCAGTTTCAGATTCCGATACTTCACTTCAAAATTACTGTATCCCTTGGACATTCTTATTGACGATGAAACACATAAATTGCATCCGAATTTAATACAAAATGCAAAATGCCGACTTAAGTACAAGAGGACTGACACTCAAACTTTCTATGATTTAGAACCTCGCCTGTGAGTCCAGTTTTAGATTCCGATGCTTCACTTCAGGTTTACTGTATCCCTTGGACCTTCATATGGACGATGAAACACAGAAATTGCATCCGAATTTAATACAAAAGGCACAATGCCGACTTAAGTACAAGCGGACTGACACTCTACGGTTTGAACCTTTCCTGTGAGTCCCGTTTTAGATTCCGATGCTTCACTTCAGATTTACTGTATCGCTTGGACCTTCTTGTTGACGATGAAACACAGAAATTGCATCCGAATTTAATACAACAGGCACAAAGCCGCCTTGAGTACAAGAGGACTGACACTCTAATTTTCGATGATTTGAACCTCTCCAGTGATTCCAGTTTTAGATTCCGATGCTTCACTTCAGGTTTACTGTATCCCTCGGACCTTCTTATTGACGATGAAACACAGATATTGCATCCGAATTTAATACAAAAGGCACAATGCCGACTTAAGTACAAGAGGACTGACACTATAACTTTCTATGATTTGAACCTCTCCTGTGAGTCCTGTTTTAGATTCCGATGCTACACTTCAGGTTTACTGTAATCCTAGGACCTTCTTATTGACGATGAAACACAGAAATTGCATCCGAATTTAATACAAAAGGCACAATGCCGACTTAAGTACAAGAGGACTAACACTCTAACTTTCTATGATTTGAACCTCTCTGTGAGTCCAGTTTTAGATTCCGATGCATCACTTTAGGTTCACTGTATCCCTCGGACCTTCTTATTGACGATGAAACCCAGAAATTGCATCCGAATTTAATACAAAAGGCACAATGCCGACTTAACTACAAGAGGACTGACACTATAACTTTCAATGATTTGAACCTCTCCTGTGCGTCCAGTTTTAGATTCCGATGCTTCACTTCAGGTTTACTGTATCGCTTGGACCTTCTTATTGACTATGAAACACAGAAATTGCATCCGAATTTAATACAGTAGGCACAATGCCAACTTAAGTACAAGAGGACTGACACTCTAACTTTCGATGATTTGAACCTCTCCTGTGAGTCCAGTTTTAGATTCCGATGCTTGACTTCAGGATTACTGTATACTTTGGACCTTTTTATTGACGATGAAACACAGAAATTGCATCCGAATTTAATACAAAAGCACAATGCCGACTTAAGTACTGGAGGACTGACACTCTAACTTTCTATGATTTGAACCTCTCCTGTGACTCCAGTTTTAGATTCCGATGCTTCACTTCAGGTTTACTGTGTACCGTGGACCTTCTTATTGACGATGAAACACTGAAATTGCATCCGACATTAATACAAAATGCACAATATCGACTTAAGTACAAGAGGACTAACACTCTGACTTTCTACGATTTCAACCTCTCCTGTGAGTTCAGTTTTAGATTCCGATGCTTCACTTTAGGTTTACTGTATCCCTCAGACCTTCTTATTGACGATCAAACACAGAAATTGCATCCGAATTTAATAAAAATGGCACAATGCCGACTTAAGTACAAGAGGACTGACACTACAAGTTTCGAATAATTGAACCTCTCCTGTGAGTCCAGTTTTACCTTCCGATGCTACACTTCAGGTTTACTGTAATCCTAGGACCATCTTATTGACGATGAAACACAGAAATTGCTTCCGAAATTGATACAAAAGGCACAATGCCGACTTGAGTACAGGAGGACTGACACTCTAACTCTCTGTGATTTGAACCTCTCCTGTGAGTCCAGTTTTAGATTCCGCTGCTTCACTTCAGGTTTACTGCATATCTTGGACCTTCTTATTGACGATGAAACACAGAAAATGCATCCGAATTTAATACAAAATGCACAATGCCGACTTAAGTACAAGAGGACTAACACTCTAACTTTCTATGATTTGAACCTCTCCTGTGAGTCCAGTTTTAGACTCTGATGCTTCACTTCAGGTTTACCATATCCCTCGGACCTTCTTATTGACGATGAAACACAGATATTGCATCCGAATTTAATACAAAAGGCACAATGCCGACTTAAGTACAAGAGGACTAACACTCTAACTTTCTATGATTTGAACCGCTCCTGTGAGTCCAGTTTTAGATTCCGATGCTTCACTTCAAGTTTACTGTATCCCTAGGACTTTCTTACTGACTATGAAACAAAGAAATTGCATCCGATTTTAATACAAAAGGCACAATGCCAACTTAAGTACAAGAGGACTGACACTCTAACTTTCGATGATTTGAACCACTCCTGTGAGTCCAGTTTTAGATTCCGATGCTTCACTTCAGGATTACTGTATACTGTGGACCTTCTTATTGACGATGAAACACAGAAATTGCATCCGAATTCAATACAAAAGCACTATGCCGACTTAAGTACTAGAGGACTGACACTCTAACTTTCTATGATTTGAACCTCTCCCGTGACTCCAGTTTTAGATTCTGATGCTTCACTTCAGATTTAGTGTATACCGTGGACCTTCTTATTGACGATGAAACACAGAAATTGCATCCGAAATTAATACAAAAGGCACAATGCCGACTTAAGTACAAGGGGACTAACACTCTAACATTCTATGATTTGAACCTCTCCTGTGAGTCCAGTTTTAGATTCCGATGCTTCACTTTCGGTTTACTGTATGCCTCGGACCTTCGTATTGACGATGAAACACAGAAATTGCATCCGAATTTATTACAAAAGGCACAATGCCGACTTAAGTACAAGAGGACTGACACTATAACTTTCGATGATTTGAACCTCTCCTGTGAGTCCAGTTTTAGATTCCGATGCTACACTTCAGGTTTACTATAATCCTAGGACAATCTTATTGACGATGAAACACAGAAATTGCATCCGAATTTAATACAAAAGGCACAATGCCGACTTGAGTACAAGAGGACTGACACTCTAACTTTCTGTGATTTGAACCTCTCCTGTGAGTCCAGTTTTAGATTCCGCAGCTCACTTTAGGTTTACTGTATAACTTGGACCTTCTTATTGACGATGAAACACAGAAAATGCATCCGAATTTAATACAAAAGGCACAATGCCGACTTAAGTACAAGATGGCTAACACTCTAACTTTCTATGATTTGAACCTCTCCTGTGAGTCCAGTTTTAGATTCCGACGCTTCACTTCAGGTTTACTGTATCCCTCGGACCTTCTTATTGACGATGAAACACAGAAATTGAATCCGAATTTAATACATAAGGCACAATGCCGACTTAATAACAAGAGGACTGACACTCTAACTTTCTATGATTTGAACGCGTCCTGTGAGCCCAGTTTTAGATTCCGATGCTTCTCTTCAGGTTTACTGTATTCCTTGGACCTACTTAATGACAATGAAACACTGAAAATGCATCCGAATTTAATACAAAAGGCACAATGCCCACTTAAGTACAAGAATACTGACACCCTAACTTTCGATGATTTGAAGCTCGCCTGTGAGTCCAGTTTTAGATTCCGATGCTTCACTTCAGGATTACTGATACTCTGGACCTTCTTATTGACGATGAAACACAGAAATTGCATCCGAATTTAATACAAAAGCACAATGCCGAATAAAGTACTAGAGGACTGACACTCAAACCTTCTATGATTTGAACCTCTCCTGTTCGTCCAGTTTTAGATTCAGATGCTTCACTTCAGGTTTACTGTATACCGTGGACCTTCTTATTGACGATGAAACACAGAAATTGCATCCGAAATTAATACAAAAGGCACAATGCCGACTGAAGTACAAGAGGATAACACTCTAACTTTCGATGATTTGAACCTCTCCTGTGAGTCCAATTTTAGATTCCGATGCTTCACTTCAGGTTGACTGTATCCCTTGGAGCTTCTTATTGACTATGAAACACATAAATTGCATCCGAATTTAATACAAAAGGCACAATGCCGACTTAAGTACAAGAGGACTGACACTCTAACGTTCTGTGATTTGAACCTCTTCTGTGAATCCCGTTATAGATTCCGATGCTTCACTTCAGGTTTCCTGTATCCCTTGGACATTCTTATTGACGATGAAACACAGAAATTGCATCTGAATTTAATACATTAGGCACAATGCCGACTTCAGTACAAGGGGACTGACACTCTAACTTTCTATGATTTTAACCTCTCCTGTGAGTCCAGTTTTAGATTCCTATGCTTCACTTCAGGTTTATGTATACCTTGAACCTTCTTATTGACGATGAAACACAGAAGATGCATCCGAATTTAATACAAAAGGCACAATGCCGACTTAAGTAAAAGAGGACTGACACTCTAACTTTCGATGATTTGAACCTCTATTGTGAGTCCAGTTTTAGATTCCGATGCTACACTTCAGGTTTACCGTAATCCTAGGACCATCTTATTGACGATGAAACACAGAAATTGCATCCGAATTTAATACAAAAGGCACAATGCCGACATAAATACAAGAGGACTCACACTCTAACATTCTGTGATTTGAACCTCTCCTGTGAGTTCAGTTTTAGATTTCGATGCTTCACTTCAGGTTTACTGTATCCCTTGGACCTTCTTATTGATGTTGAAACACAGAAATAGCATCCCAATTTAATACAAAAGGCACAATGCCGACTTAAGTACGAGAGGACTGACACTCTAACTTACTATGATTTGAACCTCTCCTGTGAGTCCAGTTTTAGATTCCGATGCTTCACGTTAGGTTTACTGTATCCCTCGGACCTTCTTATTGACGATGAAACACAGAAATTGCATCCGAATGTAATACAAAAGGCACAATGCCGACTTAAGTACAATAGGACTGACACTATACCTTTCGATGATTAGAACCTCTCCTGTGAGTCCAGTTTTAGATTCCGATGCTACACTTCAGGTTTACTGTAATCCTAGGACAATCTTATTGACGATGAAACACAGAAATTGCATCCGAATTTAATACAAAAGGCACAATGCCGACTTGAGTACAAGAGGACTGACACTCTAACTTTCTGTGATTTGAACCTCTCCTGTGAGTCCAGTTTTAGATTCCGCTGCTCACTTTAGGTATACTGTATAACTTGGACCTTCTTATTGACCATGAAACACAGAAAATGCATCCGAATTTAATACAAAAGGCACAATGCCGACTTAAGTACAAGAGGACTAACACTCTAACTTTCTATGATTTGAACCTCTCCTGTGAGTCCAGTTATAGATTCCGATGCTTCACTTCAGGTTTACTGTATACCGTGGACCTTCTTATTGACGATGAAACACAGAAATTGAATCCGAATTTAATACAAAAGGCACAATGCCGACTTAATAACAAGAGGACTGACACTCTAACTTTCGATGATTTGAACCTCTCCTGTGAGTCCAGTTTTAGATTCCGATGCTTCACTTCAGGATTACTGATACTCAGGACCTTCTTATTGACGGTGAAACACAGAAATTGCACCCGAATTTAATACAAAAGCACAATGCCGAATAAAGTACTAGAGGACTGACACTCTAACTTTCTATGATTTGAACCTCACCTGTTCGTCCAGTTTTAGATTCAGATGCTTCACTTCAGGTTTACTGTATCCCTTGGAGCTTCTTATTGACTATGAAACACATAAATGGCATCCGAAATTAATACAAAGGCTAATGCCGACTTAAGTAATGGAGGACTGACACTCTAACTTTCGATGATTTGAACCCCACCTGTGAGTCCAGTTTTAGATTCCAATGCTACACTTCAGGTTTACCGTAATCCTAGGACCTTCTTATTGACGATGAAACACAGAAATTGCATCCGAATTTAATACAAAAGGCACAATGCCAACTTAAGTACAAGAGGACTGACACACTAGCTTTCTATGATTTGAGCCTCTCCTGTGAGTCCAGTTTTAGATTCCGATGCTTCACTTCAGGTTTACTGTATCCCTTGGACCTTCTTATTGACTATGAAACATAGAAATTGCATCCGAATTTAATACAAAAGACACAATGCCGACTTAAGTACGAGAGGACTGACACTCTAACTTTCTATGATTGAACCTCTCCTGTGAGTCCAGTTTTAGATTCCGATGCTTCACTTCACGTTTACTGTATCCCTTGGAGCTTCTTATTGACTATGAAACACAGAAATTGCATCCGAATTTAATACAAAAGGCACAATACCGACTTAAGTACAAGAGGACTAACACTCTAACTTTCTATGATTTGAACCCCTCCTGTGAGTCCAGTTTTAGATTCCGATGCTTCACTTCAGGTTTATGTATACCTTGAACCTTCCTATTGACGATGAAACACAGAAGTTGCATCCGAATTTAATACAAAAGGCACAATGCCGACTTAAGTAAAAGAGGACTGAAACTCTAACTTTCGATGATTTGAACCTCTCCTGTGAGTCCAGTTTTAAATTCCGATGCTTCACTTTAGGTTTACTGTGTCCCTCGGACCTTCTTATTGACGATGAAACACAAAAATTGCATCCGAATTTAATACAAAAGGCACAATGCCGACTTAAGTTCCAAAGGACTGACACTAACTTTCTAAGATCTTAACCTCTTCTGTGAGTCCAGTTTTAGATTCCGATGCTCCACTTCAGGTTTATTGTATCCCTCGGACCTTCTTATAGACGATGAAACACAGAAAATGCATCCGAATTTAATACAAAAGGCACAATACCGACTTAAGTACAAGAGGACTAACACTCTAACTTTCTATGATTTGAACCCCTCCTGTGAGTCCAGTTTTAGATTCCGATGCTTCACTTCAGGTTTATGTATACCTTGAACCTTCTTATTGACGATGAAACACAGAAGTTGCATCCGAATTTAATACAAAAGGCACAATGCCGACTTAAGTAAAAGAGGACTGAAACTCTAACTTTCGATGATTTGAACCTCTCCTGTGAGTCCAGTTTCAGATTCCGATGCTTCACTTCAAAATTACTGTATCCCTTGGACATTCTTATTGACGATGAAACACATAAATTGCATCCGAATTTAATACAAAATGCAAAATGGCGACTTAAGTACAAGAGGACTAACACTCAAACTTTCTATGATTTAGAACCTCGCCTGTGAGTCCAGTTTTAGATTCCGATGCTTCACTTCAGGTTTACTGTATCCCTTGGACCTTCATATTGACGATGAAACACAGAAATTGTATCCGAATTTAATACAAAAGGCACAATGCCGACTTAAGTACAAGCGGACTGACACTCTACGATTTGAACCATTCCTGTGAGTCCCGTTTTAGATTCCGATGCTTCACTTCAGATTTACTGTATCGCTTGGACCTTCTTGTTGACGATGAAACACAGAAATTGCATCCGAATTTAATACAACAGGCATAAAGCCGACTTGAGTACAAGAGGACTGACACTCTAATTTTCGATGATTTGAACCTCTCCTGTGAGTCCAGTTTTAGATTCCGATGCTTCACTTCAGGTTTACTGTATCCATTGGACCTTCTTATTGACTATGAAACACAGAAATTGCATCCGAATTTAATACACAAGGCACAATGCCGACTTAAGTACAAGAGGATTGACACTCTAACTTTCGATGATTTGAACCTCGCCTGTGAGCCCAGTTTTAGATTCCGATGCTACACTTCAGGTTTACTGTAATCCTAGGACCATCTTATTGACGATGAAACACAGAAATTGCATCCGAATTTAATACAAAAGGCACAATGCCGACATATGTACAAGAGGACTCACACTCTAACATTCTGTGATTTGAACCTCTCCTGTGAGTCCAGTTTTAGACTCCGATGCTTCACTTCAGGTTTACTGTATCCCTTGGGCATTCTTATTGACTATGAAACACAGAAATTGCAATCCGAATTTAATACAAAAGGCACAATGCCGACTTAAGAACAAGTGGACTGACACTCTTTCTTTCGATGATTTGAACCTCTCGTGTGAGGCCAGTTTTAGATTCCGATGCTACACTTCAGGTTTACTGTAATCCTAGGACCTTCTTATTGACAATGAAACACAGAAATTGCATCCGAATTTAATATAAAAGGCAAAATGCCGACTTAAGTACAAGAGTACTGACACTCTAACTTTCTATGATTTGAACCTCTCCTTTGAGTTCAGTTTTAGATTTCGATGCTACACTTCAGGTTTACTGTATCCCTTGGACCTTCTTATTGATGATGAAACACAGAAATAGCATCCCAATTTAATACAAAAGGCACAATGCCGACTTAAGTACGAGAGGACTGACACTCTAACTTACTATGATTTGAACCTCTCCTGTGAGTCCAGTTTTAGATTCCGATTCTTCACTTTAGGTTAACTGTATCCCTCGGACCTTCTTATTGACGATGAAACACAGAAATTACATCCGAATTTAATACAAAAGGCACAATGCCGACTTAAGTACAATAGGACTGACACTATAACTTTCGATGATTAGAACCTCTCCTGTGAGTCCAGTTTTAGATTCCGATGCTACACTTCAGGTTTACTGTAATCCTAGGACAATCTTATTGACGATGAAACACAGAAATTGCATCCGAATTTAATACAAAAGGCACAATGCCGACTTGAGTACAAGAGGACTGACACTCTAACTTTCTGTGATTTGAACCTCTCCTGTGAGTTCAGTTTTAGATTCTGCTGCTCACTTTAGGTATACTGTATAACTTGGACCTTCTTATTGACGATGAAACACAGAAAATGCATCCGAATTTAATACAAAAGGCACAATGCCGACTTAAGTACAAGAGGACTAACACTCTAACTTTCTATGATTTGAACCTCTCCTGTGAGTCCAGTTTTAGATTCCGATGCTTCACTTCAGGTTTACTGTATCCCTCGGACCTTCTTATTGACGACGAAACACAGAAATTGAATCCCAATTTAATACAAAAGGCACAATGCCGACTTAATAACAAGAGGACTGACACTCTAACTTTCGATGATTTGAACCTCTCCTGTGAGTCCAGTTTTAGATTCCGATGCTTCACTTCAGGATTACTGATACTCAGGGCCTTCTTATTGACGATGAAACACAGAAATTGCACCCGAATTTAATACAATAGCACAATGCCGAATAAAGTACTAGAGGACTGACACTCTAACTTTCTATGATTTGAACCTCTCCTGTTCGTCCAGTTTTAGATTCAGATGCATCACTTCAGGTTTACTGTATACCGTGGACCTTCTTATTGACGATGAAACACAGAAATTGCATCCGAAATTAATACAAAAGGCACAATGCCGACCGAAGTACAAGAGGACTAACACCCTAACTTTCTGTGATTTCAACCTCTCCTGTGAGTCCAATTTTAGATTCCGATGCTTCACTTCAGGATTACTGTATCCCTTGGAGCTTCGTATTGACTATGAAACACATAAATTGCATCCGAAATTAATACAAAGGCACAATGCCGACTTAAGTATTGGAGGACTGACACTCTAACTTTCGATGATTTGAACCCCACCTGTGAGTGCAGTTTTAGATTCAAATGCTACACTTCAGGTTTACCGTAATCCTATGACCTTCTTATTGACGATGAAACACAGATATTGCATCCGAATTTAATACAAAAGGCACAATGCCGACCTAAGTACAAGAGGACTGACACTCTAGCTTTCTATGATTTGAGCCTCTCCTGTGAGTCCAGTTTTAGATTCCGATGCTTCACTTCAGGTTTACTGTATCCCTTGGACCTTCTTATTGACTATGAAACACAGAAATTGCATCCGAATTTAATACAAAAGACGCAATGCCGACTTAAGTACAAGAGGACTGACCCTCTAACTTTCTATGATTTGAACCTCTCCTGTGAGTCCAGTTTTAGATTCCGATGCTTCACTTCAGGTTTACTCTATCCCTTGGACCTTCTTATTGACTTGGAAACACAGAAATTGCATCCGAATTTAATACAAAGGCACAATGCCGACTTAAGTACAAGTGGACTGACACTCTAACTTTCGATGATTTGAACCTCTCCTGTGAGTCCAGTTTTAGATTCCGATGCTACACTTCAGATTTACTGTAATCCTAGGACCTTCTTATTGACGAGGAAACACAGAAATTGCATCCGAATTTAATACAAAAGGCACAATGCCGACATAAGTACAAGAGGACACACACTCTAACATTCTGTGAATTGAACCTCTCCTGTGAGTCCAGTTTTAGACTCCGATGCTTTACTTCAGGTTTACTGTATCCCTTGGACATTCTTATTGACTATGAAACACAGAAATTGCATCCGAATTTAATACAAAAGGCACAATGCCGATTTAAGTACAAGTGGACTGACACTCTTTCTGTCGATGATTTAAACCTCTCGTTTGAGGCCAGTTTTAGATTCCGATGCTACACTTCAGGTTTACTGTAATCCTAGGACCTTCTTATTGACAATGAAACACAGAAATTGCATCCTAATTTAATATAAAAGGCAAAATGCCGACTTAAGTACAAGAGGACTGACACTCTAACTTGCTATGATTTGAACCTCTCCTTTGAGTTCAGTTTTAGATTTCGATGCTTCACTTCAGGTTTACTGTATCCCTTGGACCTTCTTATTGATGATGAAACACAGAAATAGCATCCCAATTTAATACAAAAGGCAAACTGCCGACTTAAGTACAAGAGGACTGACACTCTAACTTTCTATGATTTGAACCTCTCCTGTTCGTCCTGTTTTAGATTCAGATGCTTCCCTTCAGGTTTACTCTATACCATGGACCTTCTTATTGACGATGAAACACAGAAATTGCATCCGAAATTAATACAAAAGGCACAATGCCGACTGAAGTACAAGAGGACTAACACTCTAACTGTCTATGATTTGAACCTCTCCTGTGAGTCCAATTTTAGATTCCGACTCTTCACTTCAGGTTTACTGTATCCCTTCGAGCTTCTTATTGACTATGAAACACATAAATTGCATCCGAATTTAATACAAAAGGCACAATGCCGACTTAAGTACAAGAGGACTGACACTCTAACTTTCGATGATTTGAACCCCACCTGTGAGTCCAGTTTTAGATTCCAATGCTACACTTCAGGTTTACCGTAATCCTAGGACCTTCTTATTGACGATGAAACACAGAAATTGCATCCGAATTTATTACAAAAGGCACAATGCCGACTTAAGTACAAGAGGACTGACACTCAAACTTTCTATGATTTTAATCTCTCCTGTGAGTCCAGTTTTAGATTCCGATGCTTCACTTCAGGTTTATGTATACCTTGAACCTTCTTATTGACGATGAAACACAGAAGTTGCATCCGAATTTAATACAAAAGGCACAATGCCGACTTAAGTAAAAGGGGACTGAAACTCTAACTTTCGATGATTTGAACCTCTCCTGTGAGTCCAGTTTCAGATTCCGATGCTTCACTTCAAGTTTACTGTATCCCTTGGACATTCTTATTGACGATGAGGCACATAAATTGCATCCGAATTTAATACAAAATGCAAAATGCCGACTTAAGTACAAGAGGACTGACACTCTAACTTTCTATGATTTGAACGTCGCCTGTGAGTCCAGTTTTGGATTCCGATGCTTCACTTCAAGTTTACTGTATCCCTTGGAATTTCTTATTGACGATGAAACACAGAAATTGCATCCGAATTTAATACAAAAGGCACAATGAGGACTTAAGTACAAGCGGACTGACACTCTACGATTTGAACCTCTCCTGTGAGTCCCGTTTTAGATTCCGATGCTTCACTTCAGGTTTACTGTATCGCTTGGACCATCTTGTTGACGATGAAACACAGAAATTGCATCCGAATTTAATACAAAAGGCACAAAGCCGGCTTGAGTACAAGAGGACTGACACTCTAACTTTCGATGATTTGAACCTCTCCTGTGAGTCCAGTTTTAGATTCCGATTCTTCACTTCAGGTTTACTGTATTCCTTGCACCATCTTATTGACGATGAAACACAAAAATTGCATCCGAATTTAATACAAAAGGCACAATGCCGACTTAAGTACAAAAGGACTGACACTAACTTTCTAAGATCTTAACCTCTTCTGTGAGTCCAGTTTTAGATTCCGATACTCCACTTCAATTTTATTGTATAACTTGGACTTTCTTATTGACGTTGAAAGACAGAAATTGCATCCGAATTTAATACAAAAGGCACAATGCCGACTTAAGTACAAGAGGACTGACACGTCAACTTTCTATGATTTGAGCCTCTCTTGTGAGTCCAGTTTTAGATTCCGATGCTTCACTTCAGGTTTACTGTATCCCTTGGACCTTCTTATTGACGATGAAACACAGAAATTGCACCCGAATTTAATACAAAAGCACAATGCCGAATAAAGTACTAGAGGACTGACACTCTAATTTTCTATGATTTGAACCTCTCCTGTTCGTCCAGTTTTAGATTCAGATGCTTCACGTCAGGTTTACTGTATACCGTGGACCTTCTTATTGACGTTGAAACACAGAAATTGCATCCGAAATTAATACAAAAGGCACAATGCCGACCGAAGTACAAGAGGACTAACACCCTAACTTTCTATGATTTGAACCTCTCCTGTGAGTCCAATTTTAGATTCCGATGCTTCACTTCAGGTTTACTGTATCCCTTGGAGCTTCTAATTGACTATGAAACACATAAATTGCATCTGAAATTAATACAAAGGCACAATGCCGACTTAAGTAATGGAGGACTGACACTCTAACTTTCGATGATTTGAACCCCACCTGTGAGTCCAGTTTTAGATTCCAATGCTACACTTCAGGTTTACCGTAATCCTAGGACCTTCTTATTGACGATGAAACACAGAAATTGCATCCGAATTTAATACAAAAGGCACAATGCCGACTTAAGTACAAGAGGACTGACACTCTAACTTTCGATGATTTGAACCCCACCTGTGAGTCCAGTTTTAGATTCCAATGCTACACTTCAGGTTTACCGTAATCCTAGGACCTTCTTATTGACGATGAAACACAGAAATTGCATCCGAATTTAATATAAAAGGCAAAAAGCCGACTTAAGTACAAGAGGACTGACACTCTAACTTTCTATGATTTGAACCTCTCCTTATAGTTCAGTTTTAGATTTCGATGCTTCACTTCAGGTTTACTGTATTCCTTGGACCTTCTTATTGATGATGAAACACAGAAATAGCATCCCAATTTAATACAAAAGGCACAATGCCGACTTAAGTACGAGAGGACTGACACTCTAACTTACTATGATTTGAACCTCTCCTGTGAGTCCAGTTTTAGATTCCGTTGCTTCACTTTAGGTTTACTGTATCCCTCGGACCTTCTTATTGACGATGAAACACAGAAATTGCATCCGAATTTAATACAAAAGGCACAACGCCGACTTAAGTACAAGAGGACTGACACTATAACTTTCGATGATTTGAACCTCTCCTGTGAGTCCAGTTTTAGATTCCGATGCTACACTTCAGGTTTACTGTAATCCTAGGACAATCTTATTGACGCTGAAACACAGAAATTGCATCCGAATTTAATACAAAAGGCACAATGCCGACTAGAGTACAAGAGGACTGACACTCTAACTTTCTGTGATTTGAACCTCTCCTGTGAGTCCAGTTTTAGATTCCGCTGCTCACTTTAGGTTTACTGTATAACTTGGACCTTCTTATTGACGATGAAACACAGAAAATGCATCCGAAATTAATACAAAAGGCACAATACCGACTTAAGTACAAGAGGACTAACACTCTAACTTTCTATGATTTGAACCTCTCCTGTGAGTCCAGTTTTAGATTCCGATGCTTCACTTCAGGTTTACTGTATCCCTCGGACCTTCTTATTGACGATGAAACACAGAAATTGAAACCGAATTTAATACAAAAGGCACAATGCCGACTTAGTAACAAGAGGACTAACACTCTAACTTTCGATGATTTAAACCTCTCCTGTGAGTCCAGTTTAAGATTCCGATGCTTCACTTCAGGATTACTGATACTCTGGACCTTCTTATTGACGATGTAACACAGAAATTGCACCCGAATTTAATACAAAAGCACAATGCCGAATAAAGTACTAGAGGACTGACACTCTAACTTTCGATGATTTGAACCCCACCTGTGAGTCCAGTTTTAGATTCCAATGCTACGCTTCAGGTTTACCGTAATCCTAGGACCTTCTTATTGACGATGAAACACAGAAATTGCATCCGAATTTAATACAAAAGGCACAATGCCGACTTAAGTACAAGAGGACTGACACTCAAACTTTCTATGATTTTAACCTCTCCTGTGTGTCCAGTTTTAGATTCCGATGCTTCACTTCTGGTTTATATATACCTTGAACCTTCTTATTGACGATGAAACTCAGAAGTTGCATCCGAATTTAATACAAAAGGCACAATGCCGACTTAAGTAAAAGGGGACTGAAACTCTAACTTTCGATGATTTGAACCTCTCCTCTGAGTCCAGTTTCAGATTCCGATGCTTCACTTCAAGTTTACTGTATCCCTTGGACACTCTTATTGACGATGAGGCACATAAATTGCATCCGAATGTAATACAAAATGCAAAATGCCGACTTAAGTACAAGGGGACTAACACTCTAACAATCTATGATTTGAACCTCTCCTGTGAGTCCAGTTTTAGATTCCGATACCTCACTTTAGGTTTACTGTATCCCTCGGACCTTCTTATTGACGATGTAACACAGAATTTGCATTCGAATTTAATACAAAAAGCACAACGCCGACTTAAGTACAAGAGGACTGACACTATAACTTTCGATGATTTGAACCTCTCCTGTGAGTCCAGTTTTAGATTCCGATGCTACACTTCAGGTTTACTGTAATCCTAGGACAATCTTATTGACGATGAAACACAGAAATTGCATCCGAATTTAATACAAAAGGCACAATGCCGACTTGAGTATTAGAGGACTGACACTCTAACTTTCTGGGATTTGAACCTTTCCTGTGAGACCAGTTTTAGATTCCGCTGCTAACTTTAGGTTTACTGTATAACTTGGACCTTCTTATTGACGATGAAACACAGAAAATGCAACCGAATTTAATACAAAAGGCACAATGCCGACTTAAGTACAAGAGGGCTAACACTCTAACTTTCTACGATTTGAACCTCTCCTGTGAGTCCAGTTTTAGATTCCGATGCCTCACTTCAGGTTTACTGTATCCCTTGGACCTTCTTATTGACGACGAAACACAGAAATTGAATCCGAATTTAATACAATAGGCACAATGCCGACTTAATAACAAGAGGACTAACACTCTAACTTTCTATGATTTGAACGCCTCCCGTGAGCCCAGTTTTAGATTCCGATGCTTCTCTTCAGGTTTACTGTATTCCTTGGAGCTACTTAATGACTGTGAAACACAGAAAATGCATCCGAATTTAATACAAAAGGCACAATGCCGACTTAAGTAGAAGAGGACTGACACTCTAACTTTCGATGATTTCAACCTCTCCTGTGAGTCCAGTTTTAGATTCCGATGCTTTACTTCAGGATTACTGATACTCTGGACCTTCTTATTGACGATGAAACACAGAAATTGCATCCGAATTTAATACAAAAGCACAATGCCGAATAAAGTACTAGGGGACTGACACTCTAACTTTCTATGATTTGAACCACTCCTGTTCGACCAGTTTTAGAATCAGATGCTTCACTTCAGGTTTACTGTATACCGTGGACCTTCTTATTGACGATGATACACAGAAATTGCATCCGAAATTAATACAAAAGGCACAATGCCGACTGAAGTACAAGAGGACTAACTTTCGATGATTTGAACCTCTCC
Source organism: Schistocerca americana (assembly GCF_021461395.2). NCBI lineage: Eukaryota > Metazoa > Arthropoda > Insecta > Orthoptera > Acrididae > Schistocerca > Schistocerca americana. Next base: position 1,067,276,015 of record NC_060120.1, on the reverse strand, counting down.
TGTGAGTCCAATTTTAGATTCCGATGTTTCACTTCAGGTTTACTGTATCCCTTGGAGCTTCTTATTGACTATGAAACACATATATTGCATCCGAATTTAATACAAAAGCCACAATGCCGACGTAAGTACAAGTGGACTGACACTCTAACTTTCTGTGATTTGAACCTCTTCTGTGAGTCCAGTTATAGATTCCGATGATTCACTTCAGGTTTACTGTATCCCTTGGACATTCTTATTGACGATGAAACACATAAATTGCATCTGAATTTAATGCAATAGGTACAATGGCGACCTAAGTACAAGGGGACAGACACTCTAACATTCTATGATTTTAACCTCTCCTGTGAGTCCAGTTTTAGATTCCGATGCTTCACTTCAGGTTTATGTATACCTTGAACCTTCTTATTGACGATGAAACACAGACGTTGCATCCGAATTTAATACAAAAGGCACAATGCCGACTTAAGTAAAAGAGGACTGACACTCTAACTTTCGATGATTTGAACCTCTCCTGTGAGTCCAGTTTCAGATTCCGATGCTTCACTTCAAAATTACTGTATCCCTTGGATATTCTTATTGACGATGAAACACAAAAATTGCATCCGAATTTAATACAAAATGCAAAATGCCGAGTTAAGTACAAGAGGACTCACACTCTAACTTTCTATGATTTAGAACCTCGCCTGTGAGTCCAGTTTTAGATTCCGATGCTTCACTTCAGGTTTACTGTATCCCTTGGACCTTCATATTGACGATGAAACACAGAAATTGCATCCGAATTTAATACAAAGGGCACAATGCCGACTTAAGTACAAGCGGACTGACACTCTACGATTTGAACCCCTCCTGTGAGTCCCGTTTTAGATTCCGATGCTTCACTTCAGGTTTACTGTATCGCTTGGACCTTCTTGTTGACGATGAAACACAGAAATTGCATCCGAATTTAATACAAAAAGCACAAAGCCAACTTGAGAACAAGAGGACTGACACTCTAACTTTCGATGATTTGAACCTCTCCTGTGAGTCCAGTTTTAGATTCCGATGCTTCACTTCAGAATTACTGATACTCTGGACCCTCTTATTGACGATGAAACACAGAAATTGCACCCGAATTTAATACACAAGCACAATGCCGAATAAAGTACTAGAGGACTGACACTCTAACTTTCTATGATTTGAACCTCTCCTGTTCGTCCAGTTTTAGATTCCGATGCTTCACTTCACGTTTACTGTATTCCTTGGCCCATCTTATTGACGATGAAACACAGAAATTGCATCCGATTTTAATACAAAATGCACAAAGCCGACTTAAGTACAACAGGACTGACACTCTAACTTTCTATGATTTGAACATCTCCTGTGAGTTCTGTTTTAGATTCCGATGCTTCACTTCAGGTTTACTGTATACCTTGGACCTTCTTATTGACGATGAAACACAGAAATTGCATCCGAATCTAATACAAAGGGCACAATGCCGACTTAAGTACAAGAGGACTGAAACTCTAACTTTCTATGATTTGAACCTCTCCTGTTCGTCCAGTTTTAGATTCCGATGCTACACTTCAGGTTTACTGTAATCCTAGGACCTTCTTGTTGACGATGAAACACAGAAATTGCATCCGAATTTAATACAAAGGGCGCAACGCCGACTTAACTACAAGAGGATTGACACTCTAACTTCCTATGATTTGAACCACTCCTGTGAGTCCAGTTTTAGATTCTGATGCTTCACTTCAGGTTTACTGCATCGCTTGGACCTTCTTATTGACTATGAAACACAGAAATTGCATCAGAATTTAATACAAAAGGCACAATGCCGACTTAAGTACAAGAGGACTGACACTCTAACTTTCTATGATTTGGACCTTTCGTGTGAGTCCAGTTTTAGATTCCGATGCTTCACTTCAGGTTTACTGTATCCCTTGGACATTCTTAGTGACGATGAAACACAGACATTGCATCCGAATTTAATACAAAAGGTACAATGCCGACTTAAGTACAATAAGACTGACACTCTACGATTTGAACCTCTCCTGTGAATCCAGTTTTAAATTCCGATGCTTCACTTCAGGTTGACTATATCCCTTGGACCATCTTATTGTCGATGAAACACAGAAATTGCATCCGAATTTAATACAAAAGGAACAATGCCGACTTAAGTACAAGAGGACTGACACTCAAACTTTCGACGATTTGAACCTCTCCTGTGAGTCCAGTTTTAGATTCCGGTGCTTCACTTCAGGTTTACTGTAATCCTAGGACCTTCTTATTGACGATGAAACACAGAAATTGCATCCGAATTCAATACAAAAGGCACAATGCCGACTTTAGTACAAGAGGGCTGACACTCTAACCTTCTGTGATTTGAACCTCTCCTGTGAGTCCAGTTTTAGATTCCGATGCTTCACATCAGGTTTACTGAATCCCTTGGACATTGTTATTGAAGATGAAACACAGAAAATGCATTCGAATTTAATGCAAAAGGCACAATGCCGACTTAAGTACAAGAGGATTGACACTCTAACTTTCTATGATTTGAACCTCTCCTGCGAGGCCAGTTTTAGATTCCGATGCTTTACTTCAGGTTTACTGTATCCCTTGGATCTTCTTATTGACGATGAAACACAAAAATTGCTTCCGAATTTAATACAAAAGGCACAATGCCGACTTAAGTACAAGAGGACTGACACTCTAAGTTTCTATGATTTGAACCTATCCTGTGAGTCTAGTTATAGATTCCGATGCTTCACTTCAGGTTTACTGTATTCCTTGGATCATCTTATTGACGATGAAACACAGAAATTGCATCCGAATTAAATACAAAAGGCACAATGCCGACTTAAGTACTGACACTCTACCTTTCTATGATTTGAACCTCTCCTGTGAGTCCAGTTTTGGATACCGATGCTTCACTTCAGGTTTGCTGTATACCTTGGTCCTTCTTATTGACGATGAAACATTGAAATTGCATCCGAATTTAATACAAAAGGCACAATGCCGATTTAAGTACAAGAGGACTGACACTCTAACTTTCTATGATTTGAACCTCTCCTGTGAGTCCAGTTTTAGATTCCGATGCCTCACTTCAGGATTACTGTATACCTTGGACGTTCTTATTGGCGATGAAACACAGAAATTGTTTCCGAATTGTATACAAATGGCACAATGCCGACTTAAGTACAAGAGGGCTGACACTCTAATTTTCTATGATTTGAAAATCACCTGTGAGTCCAGTTTTAGATTCCGATGCTTCACTTCAGGTTTACTGTATCCCTTGGACCTTATTATTGACGATGAGACACAGAAATTGCATCCGAATTTAATACGAAAGGCACAATGCCGTCTTAAGTACAACAGGACTGACACTCTAACTTTCTATGAGTTGAACCGCTCCTGTGAGTCCAGTTTTAGATTCCGATGCTTCACTACAGGTTTACTGTAATCCTTGGACCTTCTTATTGACGATGAAACACAGAAATTGCATCCGAATTTAATACAAAAGGCACAATGCCGACTTAAGTACAAGACGACTGACACTCTAACATTCTATGATTTAAACCTCTCCTGCGAGTCCAGTTTTAGATTCCGATGCTTCACTTCAGGCTTACTGTATCCCTTGGACCTTCTTATTGACGGTTAAACACAGAAATTGCACCCGAATTTAATACAAAAGTCACAATGTCGACTTAAGTACAAGAGGACTGACACTCTAACTTTCGATGATTGAACCTCTCCTGTGAGGCCAGTTTTAGATTCCTATGCTTCACTTCAGGTTTACTGTAATCCTAGGTCCTTCTTATTGACGATAAAACACAGAAATTGCATTCGAATTTAATACAAAAGGCACAATGCCGACTTAAGTACAAAAGGACTGACACTCTAACTTTCTATGAATTGAACCTCTCCTGTGAGTATAGTTTTAGATTCCGATGCCTCACTTCAGGTTTACTGTATCCCTTGGACCTTCTTATTGACAATGAAACACAGAAATTGCATCCGAATTTAATACAAAAGGCACAATGCCGACTTAAGTACAAGAGTACTGACACTCTAACTTTCTATGATTTGAACCTCTCCTGTGAGTCCAGTTTTATATTCCGATGCTTCACTTCCGGTTTACTGTAATCCTTGGACTTTCTTATAGACGATGAAACTGAGTAATTGCATCCGAATTCAATACAAAATGCACAATGCCGACTTAAGTACAAGAGGAATGGCACTCTAACTTTCTATGATTTGAACCTCTCCTGCAAGTCCAGTTTTAGATTCCGATGCTTTACTTCATGTTTACTGGATCCCTTGGACCTTCTTATTGACGATGAATCACAGAAATAGCATCCGAATTTAATACAAAAGGCACAATGCCGACATAAGCACAAGAGGACTTACACTCTAATATTCTATGATTTGAATCTCTCCTGTGAGTCCAGTTTTAGATTCCGTTGCTTCACTTTAGGTTTACTGTATCCCTCGGACCTTCTTATTGACGATGAAACACAGAAATTGCATCCGAATTTAATACAAAAGGCACAACGCCGACTTAAGTACAAGAGGACTGACACTATAACTTTCGATGATTTGAACCTCTCCTGTGAGTCCAGTTTTAGATTCCGATGCTACACTTCAGGTTTACTGTAATCCTAGGACAATCTTATTGACGCTGAAACACAGAAATTGCATCCGAATTTAATACAAAAGGCACAATGCCGACTAGAGTACAAGAGGACTGACACTCTAACTTTCTGTGATTTGAACCTCTCCTGTGAGTCCAGTTTTAGATTCCGCTGCTCACTTTAGGTTTACTGTATAACTTGGACCTTCTTATTGACGATGAAACACAGAAAATGCATCCGAAATTAATACAAAAGGCACAATACCGACTTAAGTACAAGAGGACTAACACTCTAACTTTCTATGATTTGAACCTCTCCTGTGAGTCCAGTTTTAGATTCCGATGCTTCACTTCAGGTTTACTGTATCCCTCGGACCTTCTTATTGACGATGAAACACAGAAATTGAAACCGAATTTAATACAAAAGGCACAATGCCGACTTAAGTACAAGAGGACTGACACTCAAACTTTCTATGATTTTAACCTCTCCTGTGAGTCCAGTTTTAGATTCCGATGCTTCACTTCTGGTTTATATATACTTTGAACCTTCTTATTGACGATGAAACACAGAAGTTGCATCCGAATTTAATACAAAAGGCACAATGCCGACTTAAGTAAAAGGGGACTGAAACTCTAACTTTCGATGATTTGAACCTCTCCTCTGAGTCCAGTTTCAGATTCCGATGCTTCACTTCAAGTTTACTGTATCCCTTGGACACTCTTATTGACGATGAGGCACATAAATTGCATCCGAATGTAATACAAAATGCAAAATGCCGACTTAAGTACAAGGGGACTAACACTCTAACAATCTATGATTTGAACCTCTCCTGTGAGTCCAGTTTTAGATTCCGATACCTCACTTTAGGTTTACTGTATCCCTCGGACCTTCTTATTGACGATGTAACACAGAATTTGCATTCGAATTTAATACAAAAAGCACAACGCCGACTTAAGTACAAGAGGACTGACACTATAACTTTCGATGATTTGAACCTCTCCTGAGAGTCCAGTTTTAGATTCCGATGCTACACTTCAGGTTTACTGTAATCCTAGGACAATCTTATTGACGATGAAACACAGAAATTGCATCCGAATTTAATACAAAAGGCATAATGCCGACTTGAGTATTAGAGGACTGACACTCTAACTTTCTGGGATTTGAACCTTTCCTGTGAGACCAGTTTTAGATTCCGCTGCTAACTTTAGGTTTACTGTATAACTTGGACCTTCTTATTGACGATGAAACACAGAAAATGCAACCGAATTTAATACAAAAGGGACAATGCCGACTTAAGTACAAGAGGGCTAACACTCTAACTTTCTACGATTTGAACCTCTCCTGTGAGTCCAGTTTTAGATTCCGATGCCTCACTTCAGGTTTACTGTATCCCTTGGACCTTCTTATTGACGACGAAACACAGAAATTGAATCCGAATTTAATACAATAGGCACAATGCCGACTTAATAACAAGAGGACTAACACTCTAACTTTCTATGATTTGAACGCCTCCCGTGAGCCCAGTTTTAGATTCCGATGCTTCTCTTCAGGTTTACTGTATTCCTTGGACCTACTTAATGACTGTGAAACACAGAAAATGCATCCGAATTTAATACAAAAGGCACAATGCCGACTTAAGTAGAAGAGGACTGACACTCTAACTTTCGATGATTTCAACCTCTCCTGTGAGTCCAGTTTTAGATTCCGATGCTTTACTTCAGGATTACTGATACTCTGGACCGTCTTATTGACGTTGAAACACAGAAATTGCATCCGAATTTAATACAAAAGCACAATGCCGAATAAAGTACTAGAGGACTGACACTCTAACTTTCTATGATTTGAACCACTCCTGTTCGACCAGTTTTAGAATCAGATGCTTCACTTCAGGTTTACTGTATACCGTGGACCTTCTTATTGACGATGATACACAGAAATTGCATCCGAAATTAATACAAAAGGCACAATGCCGACTGAAGTACAAGAGGACTAACTTTCGATGATTTGAACCTCTCCTGTGAGTCCAATTTTAGATTCCGATGTTTCACTTCAGGTTTACTGTATCCCTTGGAGCTTCTTATTGACTATGAAACACATATATTGCATCCGAATTTAATACAAAAGCCACAATGCCGACGTAAGTACAAGTGGACTGACACTCTAACTTTCTGTGATTTGAACCTCTTCTGTGAGTCCAGTTATAGATTCCGATGATTCACTTCAGGTTTACTGTATCCCTTGGACATTCTTATTGACGATGAAACACATAAATTGCATCTGAATTTAATGCAATAGGTACAATGGCGACCTAAGTACAAGGGGACAGACACTCTAACATTCTATGATTTTAACCTCTCCTGTGAGTCCAGTTTTAGATTCCGATGCTTCACTTCAGGTTTATGTATACCTTGAACCTTCTTATTGACGATGAAACACAGACGTTGCATCCGAATTTAATACAAAAGGCACAATGCCGACTTAAGTAAAAGAGGACTGACACTCTAACTTTCGATGATTTGAACCTCTCCCGTGAGTCCAGTTTCAGATTCCGATGCTTCACTTCAAAATTACTGTATCCCTTGGATATTCTTATTGACGATGAAACACAAAAATTGCATCCGAATTTAATACAAAATGCAAAATGCCGAGTTAAGTACAAGAGGACTCACACTCTAACTTTCTATGATTTAGAACCTCGCCTGTGAGTCCAGTTTTAGATTCCGATGCTTCACTTCAGGTTTACTGTATCCCTTGGACCTTCATATTGACGATGAAACACAGAAATTGCATCCGAATTTAATACAAAGGGCACAATGCCGACTTAAGTACAAGCGGACTGACACTCTACGATTTGAACCCCTCCTGTGAGTCCCGTTTTAGATTCCGATGCTTCACTTCAGGTTTACTGTATCGCTTGGACCTTCTTGTTGACGATGAAACACAGAAATTGCATCCGAATTTAATACAAAAAGCACAAAGCCAACTTGAGAACAAGAGGACTGACACTCTAACTTTCGATGATTTGAACCTCTCCTGTGAGTCCAGTTTTAGATTCCGATGCTTCACTTCAGAATTACTGATACTCTGGACCCTCTTATTGACGATGAAACACAGAAATTGCGCCCGAATTTAATACACAAGCACAATGCCGAATAAAGTACTAGAGGACTGACACTCTAACTTTCTATGATTTGAACCTCTCCTGTGAGTCCAGTTTTAGATTCCGATGCCTCACTTCAGGATTACTGTATTCCTTGGCCCATCTTATTGACGATGAAACACAGAAATTGCATCCGATTTTAATACAAAATGCACAAAGCCGACTTAAGTACAACAGGACTGACACTCTAACTTTCTATGATTTGAACATCTCCTGTGAGTTCTGTTTTAGATTCCGATGCTTCACTTCAGGTTTACTGTATACCTTGGACCTTCTTATTGACGATGAAACACAGAAATTGCATCCGAATCTAATACAAAGGGCACAATGCCGACTTAAGTACAAGAGGACTGAAACTCTAACTTTCTATGATTTGAACCTCTCCTGTTCGTCCAGTTTTAGATTCCGATGCTACACTTCAGGTTTACTGTAATCCTAGGACCTTCTTGTTGACGATGAAACACAGAAATTGCATCCGAATTTAATACAAAGGGCGCAACGCCGACTTAACTACAAGAGGATTGACACTCTAACTTCCTATGATTTGAACCACTCCTGTGAGTCCAGTTTTAGATTCTGATGCTTCACTTCAGGTTTACTGCATCGCTTGGACCTTCTTATTGACTATGAAACACAGAAATTGCATCAGAATTTAATACAAAAGGCACAATGCCGACTTAAGTACAAGAGGACTGACACTCTAACTTTCTATGATTCGGACCTTTCGTGTGAGTCCAGTTTTAGATTCCGATGCTTCACTTCAGGTTTACTGTATCCCTTGGACATTCTTAGTGACGATGAAACACAGACATTGCATCCGAATTTAATACAAAAGGTACAATGCCGACTTAAGTACAAGAGGACTGACACTCTAAGTTTCTATGATTTGAACCTATCCTGTGAGTCTAGTTATAGATTCCGATGCTTCACATCAGGTTTACTGAATCCCTTGGACATTGTTATTGAAGATGAAACACAGAAAATGCATTCGAATTTAATGCAAAAGGCACAATGCCGACTTAAGTACAAGAGGATTGACACTCTAACTTTCTATGATTTGAACCTCTCCTGCGAGGCCAGTTTTAGATTCCGATGCTTTACTTCAGGTTTACTGTATCCCTTGGATCTTCTTATTGACGATGAAACACAAAAATTGCTTCCGAATTTAATACAAAAGGCACAATGCCGACTTAAGTACAAGAGGACTGACACTCTAAGTTTCTATGATTTGAACCTATCCTGTGAGTCTAGTTATAGATTCCGATGCTTCACTTCAGGTTTACTGTATTCCTTGGATCATCTTATTGACGATGAAACACAGAAATTGCATCCGAATTAAATACAAAAGGCACAATGCCGACTTAAGTACTGACACTCTACCTTTCTATGATTTGAACCTCTCCTGTGAGTCCAGTTTTGGATACCGATGCTTCACTTCAGGTTTGCTGTATACCTTGGTCCTTCTTATTGACGATGAAACATTGAAATTGCATCCGAATTTAATACAAAAGGCACAATGCCGATTTAAGTACAAGAGGACTGACACTCTAACTTTCTATGATTTGAACCTCTCCTGTGAGTCCAGTTTTAGATTCCGATGCCTCACTTCAGGATTACTGTATACCTTGGACGTTCTTATTGGCGATGAAACACAGAAATTGTTTCCGAATTGTATACAAATGGCACAATGCCGACTTAAGTACAAGAGGGCTGACACTCTAATTTTCTATGATTTGAAAATCACCTGTGAGTCCAGTTTTAGATTCCGATGCTTCACTTCAGGTTTACTGTATCCCTTGGACCTTATTATTGACGATGAGACACAGAAATTGCATCCGAATTTAATACGAAAGGCACAATGCCGTCTTAAGTACAACAGGACTGACACTCTAACTTTCTATGAGTTGAACCGCTCCTGTGAGTCCAGTTTTAGATTCCGATGCTTCACTACAGGTTTACTGTAATCCTTGGACCTTCTTATTGACGATGAAACACAGAAATTGCATCCGAATTTAATACAAAAGGCACAATGCCGACTTAAGTACAAGACGACTGACACTCTAACATTCTATGATTTAAACCTCTCCTGCGAGTCCAGTTTTAGATTCCGATGCTTCACTTCAGGCTTACTGTATCCCTTGGACCTTCTTATTGAGGGTTAAACACAGAAATTGCACCCGAATTTAATACAAAAGTCACAATGTCGACTTAAGTACAAGAGGACTGACACTCTAACTTTCGATGATTGAACCTCTCCTGTGAGGCCAGTTTTAGATTCCTATGCTTCACTTCAGGTTTACTGTAATCCTAGGTCCTTCTTATTGACGATAAAACACAGAAATTGCATTCGAATTTAATACAAAAGGCACAATGCCGACTTAAGTACAAAAGGACTGACACTCTAACTTTCTATGAATTGAACCTCTCCTGTGAGTATAGTTTTAGATTCCGATGCCTCACTTCAGGTTTACTGTATCCCTTGGACCTTCTTATTGACAATGAAACACAGAAATTGCATCCGAATTTAATACAAAAGGCACAATGCCGACTTAAGTACAAGAGTACTGACACTCTAACTTTCTATGATTTGAACCTCTCCTGTGAGTCCAGTTTTATATTCCGATGCTTCACTTCCGGTTTACTGTAATCCTTGGACTTTCTTATAGACGATGAAACTGAGTAATTGCATCCGAATTCAATACAAAATGCACAATGCCGACTTAAGTACAAGAGGAATGGCACTCTAACTTTCTATGATTTGAACCTCTCCTGCAAGTCCAGTTTTAGATTCCGATGCTTTACTTCATGTTTACTGGATCCCTTGGACCTTCTTATTGACGATGAATCACAGAAATTGCATCCGAATTTAATACAAAAGGCACAATGCCGACATAAGCACAAGAGGACTTACACTCTAATATTCTATGATTTGAATCTCTCCTGTGAGTCTAGTTTTAGATTCCGATGCTTATCTTCAGGTTTACTGTATTCCTTGGACCATCTTATTGACGATGAAACACAGAAATTGCATCCGAATTTAATACAAGAGGCACAATGCTGACTTAAGTACAAGAGGACTGACACCCTAACTTTCTATGATTTGAACCTCTCCTGTGAGTCTAGTTTTGGATTCCGTTGCTTCACTTCTGGTTTACTGTATACCTTGGACATTCTTATTGACGATGGAACACAGAAATTGCATCCGAATTTAATACAGAAGGCACAATGCCAACTTAAGTACAGGAGGACTGACACTCTAACTTTCTATGATTTGAACCTCTCCTGTGAGTCCAGTTTGATTCCGATGCTTCACTTCAGTTTTACTGTCTACGTTGTACCTTCTTATTGACGATGAAACACAGGAATAGCATCCGAATTTAACACAAGAGGCACAATGCCGACTTAAGTACAAGAGGACTGACACCCTAACTTTCTATGATTTGAACCTCTCCTGTGAGTCCAGTTTTGGATTCCGTTGCTTCACATCAGGTTTACTGTATACCTTGGACATTCTTATTGACGATGGAACACAGATATTGCATCCGAATTTACTACAAAAGGCACAATGCCGACCTAAGTACAAGAAGACTGACACTCTACGATTTGAACCTCTCCTGTGAATCCAGTTTTAGTTTCCGATGCTTCACTTCAGGATTACTATATCCCCTGGACCTTCTTATTGACTATGAAAGACAGAAATTGCATCCGAATTTAATTCCAAAGGCACAATGCCGACTTAAGTACAAGAGCAATGACACTCTAACTTTCTATGATTTGAACCTCTCCTGTGTGTCCAGTTTTAGATTCCGATGCTTCACTTCAGGTTTACTGTATCCCTTGGACCTTCTTATTGACTATGAAAGACAGAAATTGCATCCGAATTTAATTCCAAAGGCACAATGCCGACTTAAGTACAAGAGCAATGACACTCTAACCTTCTATGATTTGAACCTCTCCTGTGAGTCCATGAGTCCAGTTTTAGATTCTGATGCTACACTTCAGGTTTACTGTAATCCTAGGACCTTCTTATTGACGATGAAACACAGAAATTACATACGAATTCAATACAAAAGGCACAATGCCGACTTAAGTACAGGAGGGCTGACACTCTAACCTTCTGTGATTTGAACCTCTCCTGTGAGTCCAGTTTTAGATTCCGATGCTTCACATCAGGTTTACTGTATCCCTTGGACATTGTTTTTGAAGATGAAACACAGAAAATGCATTCGAATTTAATACAAAAGGCACAATGCCGACTTAAGTACAAGAGGACTGACACTATAACTTTCTATGATTTGAACCTCTCCTGTGTGTCCAGTTTTAGATTCCGATGCTTCACTTCAGGTTTACTGTATCCCTTGGACCTTCTTATTGACTATGAAAGACATAAATTGCATCCGAATTTAATTCCAAATTGACAATGCCGACTTAAGTACAAGAGCAATGACACTCTAACCTTCTATGATTTGAACCTCTCCTGCGTGGCCTGTTTTAGATTCCGATGCTTTACTTCAGGTTTACTGTATCCCTTGGATCTTCTTATTGACGATGAAACACAAAAATTGCGTCCGAATTTAATACAAAAGGCACAATGCCGACTTAAGTACAAGAGGACTGACACTCTAAGTTTCTATGATTTGAACCTATCCTGTGAGTCTAGTTATAGATTCCGATGCTTCACTTCAGGTTTACTGTATTCCTTGGATCATCTTATTGACGATGAAACACAGAAATTGCATCCGAATTAAATACAAAAGGCACAATGCCGACTTAAGTACTGACACTCTACCTTTCTATGATTTGAACCTCTCCTGTGAGTCCAGTTTTGGATACCGATGCTTCACTTCAGGTTTGCTGTATACCTTGGTCCTTCTTATTGACGATGAAACATTGAAATTGCATCCGAATTTAATACAAAAGGCACAATGCCGATTTAAGTACAAGAGGACTGACACTCTAACTTTCTATGATTTGAACCTCTCCTGTGAGTCCAGTTTTAGATTCCGATGCCTCACTTCAGGATTACTGTATACCTTGGACGTTCTTATTGGCGATGAAACACAGAAATTGTTTCCGAATTGTATACAAATGGCACAATGCCGACTTAAGTACAAGAGGGCTGACACTCTAATTTTCTATGATTTGAAAATCACCTGTGAGTCCAGTTTTAGATTCCGATGCTTCACTTCAGGTTTACTGTATCCCTTGGACCTTATTATTGACGATGAGACACAGAAATTGCATCCGAATTTAATACGAAAGGCACAATGCCGTCTTAAGTACAACAGGACTGACACTCTAACTTTCTATGAGTTGAACCGCTCCTGTGAGTCCAGTTTTAGATTCCGATGCTTCACTACAGGTTTACTGTAATCCTTAGACCTTCTTATTGACGATGAAACACAGAAATTGCATCCGAATTTAATACAAAAGGCACAATGCCGACTTAAGTACAAGACGACTGACACTCTAACATTCTATGATTTAAACCTCTCCTGCGAGTCCAGTTTTAGATTCCGATGCTTCACTTCAGGCTTACTGTATCCCTTGGACCTTCTTATTGACGGTTAAACACAGAAATTGCACCCGAATTTAATACAAAAGTCACAATGTCGACTTAAGTACAAGAGGACTGACACTCTAACTTTCGATGATTGAACCTCTCCTGTGAGGCCAGTTTTAGATTCCTATGCTTCACTTCAGGTTTACTGTAATCCTAGGTCCTTCTTATTGACGATAAAACACAGAAATTGCATTCGAATTTAATACAAAAGGCACAATGCCGACTTAAGTACAAAAGGACTGACACTCTAACTTTCTATGAATTGAACCTCTCCTGTGAGTATAGTTTTAGATTCCGATGCCTCACTTCAGGTTTACTGTATCCCTTGGACCTTCTTATTGACAATGAAACACAGAAATTGCATCCGAATTTAATACAAAAGGCACAATGCCGACTTAAGTACAAGAGTACTGACACTCTAACTTTCTATGATTTGAACCTCTCCTGTGAGTCCAGTTTTATATTCCGATGCTTCACTTCCGGTTTACTGTAATCCTTGGACTTTCTTATAGACGATGAAACTGAGTAATTGCATCCGAATTCAATACAAAATACACAATGCCGACTTAAGTACAAGAGGAATGGCACTCTAACTTTCTATGATTTGAACCTCTCCTGCAAGTCCAGTTTTAGATTCCGATGCTTTACTTCATGTTTACTGGATCCCTTGGACCTTCTTATTGACGATGAATCACAGAAATTGCATCCGAATTTAATACAAAAGGCACAATGCCGACATAAGCACAAGAGGACTTACACTCTAATATTCTATGATTTGAATCTCTCCTGTGAGTCTAGTTTTAGATTCCGATGCTTATCTTCAGGTTTACTGTATTCCTTGGACCATCTTATTGACGATGAAACACAGAAATTGCATCCGAATTTAATACAAGAGGCACAATGCTGACTTAAGTACAAGAGGACTGACACCCTAACTTTCTATGATTTGAACCTCTCCTGTGAGTCTAGTTTTGGATTCCGTTGCTTCACTTCTGGTTTACTGTATACCTTGGACATTCTTATTGACGATGGAACACAGAAATTGCATCCGAATTTAATACAGAAGGCACAATGCCAACTTAAGTACAGGAAGACTGACACTCTAACTTTCTATGATTTGAACCTCTCCTGTGAGTCCAGTTTTAGATTCCGATGCTTCACTTCAGTTTTACTGTCTACGTTGTACCTTCTTATTGACGATGAAACACAGGAATAGCATCCGAATTTAACACAAGAGGCACAATGCCGACTTAAGTACAAGAGGACTGACACCCTAACTTTCTATGATTTGAACCTCTCCTGTGAGTCCAGTTTTGGATTCCGTTGCTTCACATCAGGTTTACTGTATACCTTGGACATTCTTATTGACGATGGAACACAGATATTGCATCCGAATTTACTACAAAAGGCACAATGCCGACCTAAGTACAAGAAGACTGACACTCTACGATTTGAACCTCTCCTGTGAATCCAGTTTTAGTTTCCGATGCTTCACTTCAGGATTACTATATCCCCTGGACCTTCTTATTGACTATGAAAGACAGAAATTGCATCCGAATTTAATTCCAAAGGCACAATGCCGACTTAAGTACAAGAGCAATGACACTCTAACTTTCTATGATTTGAACCTCTCCTGTGTGTCCAGTTTTAGATTCCGATGCTTCACTTCAGGTTTACTGTATCCCTTGGACCTTCTTATTGACTATGAAAGACAGAAATTGCATCCGAATTTAATTCCAAAGGCACAATGCCGACTTAAGTACAAGAGCAATGACACTCTAACTTTCTATGATTTGAACCTCTCCTGTGAGTCCATGAGTCCAGTTTTAGATTCTGATGCTACACTTCAGGTTTACTGTAATCCTAGGACCTTCTTATTGACGATGAAACACAGAAATTACGTACGAATTCAATACAAAAGGCACAATGCCGACTTAAGTACAGGAGGGCTGACACTCTAACTTTCTGTGATTTGAACCTCTCCTGTGAGTCCAGTTTTAGATTCCGATGCTTCACATCAGGTTTACTGTATCCCTTGGACATTGTTTTTGAAGATGAAACACAGAAAATGCATTCGAATTTAATACAAAAGGCACAATGCCGACTTAAGTACAAGAGGACTGACACTATAACTTTCTATGATTTGAACCTCTCCTGTGTGTCCAGTTTTAGATTCCGATGCTTCACTTCAGGTTTACTGTATCCCTTGGACCTTCTTATTGACTATGAAAGACATAAATTGCATCCGAATTTAATTCCAAATTGACAATGCTGACTTAAGTACAAGAGCAATGACACTCTAACCTTCTATGATTTGAACCTCTCCTGCGTGGCCTGTTTTAGATTCCGATGCTTTACTTCAGGTTTACTGTATCCCTTGGATCTTCTTATTGACGATGAAACACAAAAATTGCGTCCGAATTTAATACAAAAGGCACAATGCCGACTTAAGTACGAGAGGACTGACACTCTAAGTTTCTATGATTTGAACCTATCCTGCGAGTCTAGTTATAGATTCCGATGCTTCACTTCAGGTTTACTGTATTCCTTGGATCATCTTATTGACGATGAAACACAGAAATTGCATCCGAATTAAATACAAAAGGCACAATGCCGACTTAAGTACTGACCTTTCTATGATTTGAACCTCTCCTGTGAGTCCAGTTTTGGATTCCGATGCTTCACTTCAGGTTTGCTGTATACCTTGGGCCTTCTTATTGACGATGAAACACAGAAATTGCATCCGAATTTAATACGAAAGGCACAATGCCGTCTTAAGTACAAGAGGACAGACACTCTAACTTTCTATGATTTGAACCTCTCCTGTGAGTCCAGTTTTAGATTACGATGCCTCACTTCAGGATTACTGTATACCTTGGACGTTCATATTGGCGATGAAACACAGAAATTGCTTCCGAATTGTATACAAATGGCACAATGCCGACTTAAGTACAAGAGGACTGACACTCTAACTTTCTATGATTTGAAAATCACCTGTGAGTCCAGTTTTAGATTCCGATGCTTCACTTCAGGTTAACTGTATCCCTTGGACCTTATTATTGACGATGAGACACAGAAATTGCATCCGAATTTAATACGAAAGGCACAATGCCGTCTTAAGTACAAGAGGACTGACACTCTAACTTTCTATGAGTTGAACCGCTCCTGTGAGTCCAGTTTTGGATTCCGATGCTTCACTACAGGCTTACTGTAATCCTTGGATCTTCTTATTGACGATGAAACACAGAAATTGCATCCGAATTTAATACAAAAGGCACAATGCCGACTTAAGTACAAGAGGACTGACTCTCTAACATTCTATGATTTGAACCTCTCCTGCGAGTCCAGTTTTAGATTCCGATGCCTCACTTCAGGTTTACTGCATCCCTTGGACCTTCTTATTGACGATTAAACACAGAAATTGCACCCGAATTTAATACAAAAGTCACAATGCCGACTTAGGTACAAGAGGACTGACACTCTAACTTTCGATGATTTGAACCTCTCCTGTGAGTCCAGTTTTAGATTCCGATGCTTCATTTCAGGTTTGCTGTAATCCTAGGACCTTCTTATTGACGATGAAACACAGAAATTGCATCCGAATTCAATACAAAATGCACAATGCCGACTTCAGTACATGAGGGCTGACACTCTAACTTTTTGTGATTTGAACCCCTCCTGTGAGTCCAGTTTTAGATTCCGATGCTTCACTTTCGGTTTACTGTATGCCTTGGACATTGTTATTGACTATGAAACATAGAAATTGCATTCGAAATTAATACAAAAGGCACAATGCCGACTTATGTACAAGAGGACTGACACTCTAACTTTCTATGAATTGAACCTCTCCTTTGGGTCCAGTTTTAGATTCCGATGCCTCACTTCAGGTGTACTGTATCCCTTGGACCTTCTTATTGACGATGAAACACAGAAATTGCATCCGAATTTAATACAAAAGGCACAATGCCGACTTAAGTACAAGAGTACTGACACTCTAACTTTCTATGATTTGAACCTCTCCTGTGAGTCCAGTTTTAGATTCCGATGCTTCACTTTAGGTTTACTGTTATCCTTGGACCTTTTTATAGACGATGAAACTTAGTAATAGCATCCGAATTCAATACAAAAGGCACAATGCCGACTTAAGTACAAGAGGAATGACACTCTAACTTTCTATGATTTGAACCTCTCCTGCGAGTCCAGTTTTAGATTCCGATAATTTACTTCATGTTTACTGTATCCCTTGGACCTTCTTATTGACGATGAATCACAGAAATTGCATCCGATTTTAATACAAAAGGCACAATGCCGACTTAAGTACAAGAGGATTTACACTCTAATATTCTATGATTTGAACCTCTCCTGTGAGTCCACTTTTAGATTCCGATGCTTCACTTCAGGTTTACTGTATCCCTTGGACCTTCTTATTGACGATGAAACACAAAAATTGCGTCCGAATTTAATACAAAAGGCACAATGCCGGCATAAGTACAAGAGGACTGACACTCTAACTTTCTATGATTTGAATCTCTCCTATGTGTCCAGTTTTAGATTCCGATGCTTGTCTTCAGGTTTACTGTATTCCTTGGAACATCTTATTGACGATGAAACACAGAAATTGCATCCGAATTAAATACAAGAGGCACAATGCCGACTTAAGTACAAGAGGACTAACACCCTAACTTTCTATGATTTGAACCTCTGCTGTGAGTCCAGTTTTGGATTCCGATGCTTCACTTCAGGTTTACTGTATACCTTGGACCTTCTTATTGACAATGAAACACAGATATTGCATCCGAATTTAATAGAAAAGGCACAATGCCGACATAAGTACAAGAGTACTGACACTCTAACTTTCAATGATTTGAGCCTCTCCTGTGAGTTCAGTTTTAGATTCCGATCCTTCACTTCAGGTTTACTGTAATACTTGGACCTTCTTATAGACGATGAAACTCAGAAATTGCATCCGAATTCAATACCAAAGGCAGAATGCCGACTTAAGTACAAGAGGAAAGACACTCTAACTTTCTATGATTTGAACCTCTCCTGCGTGTCCAGTTTTAGATTCCGATGCTTCACTTCATGTTTACTGTATCCCATGGACCTTCTTATTGTCGATGAAACACAGAAATTGCATCCGAATTTAATACAAAAGGCACAATGCCGACTTAAGTGCAAGAGGACTTACACTCCAATTTTCTATGATTTGAACCTCTCCTGTGAGTCCAATTTTAGATTCCGATGCTTCACTTCAGGTTTACTGTATCCCTTGGACCTTCTTATTGACGATGAAACACAAAAATTGAGTCCGAATTTAATACAAAAGGCACAATGCCGACATAAGTACAAGAGGACTGACACTCTAACTTTCTATGATTTGAATCTCTCCTGTGAGTCCAGTTTTAGATTCCGATGCTTGTCTTCAGGTTTACTGTATTCCTTAGACCATCTTATTGACGATGAAACACAGAAATTGCATCCGAATTAAATACAAGAGGCACAATGCCGACTTAAGTACAAGAGGACTGACACCCTAACTTTCTAAGATTTGAACTTCTCCTGTGAGTCCAGTTTTGGATTCCGATGCTTCACTTCAGGATTACTGTATAACTTGGACCTTCTTATTGACGATGAAACACAGAAATTGCATCCGACTTTAATACTAAAGCACAATGCCAACTTAAGTACAAGAGGACTGACACTCTAACTTTCTATGATTGAAACCTCTCCTGTGAGTCCAGTTTTAGATTCCGATGATTCACTTCAGGTTTACTGTATACCTTGCACTTTCTTATTAACGATGAAACACAGGAATACCATCCGAATTTAATACGAAAGGCACAACGCCAACCTAAGTACAAGACGACTGAAACTCTAACTCTCTACGATTTGAACCTCTCCTGTGAGTCAAGTTTTAGATTCCGATGATTCGCTTCATGTTTACTGTATACCTTGGACCTTCTTATTGACGATGAAACACTGAAATAGCATCCGAAATCAATACAAAAGGCACAATGCCGAGTTAAGTACAAGGAGACTGACACTCTCACTTTCTATGATTTGAACCTCTCCTGTCAGTCCAGTTTCAGATTCCGATGCTTCCCTTCAGTCTTTACTGTATGCCTTGGACCTTCTTATTGACGATGAAACACAGAAATTGCATCCGAATTTTATACAAAAGGCACAATGCCGACTTAAGTACAAGAGGACTGACACTCTAACCTCCTATGATTAGAACCTCTCCTGTGTGTCCAATTTAGATTCCAAAGCTTCACTTTAGGTTTACTGTATACCTTTTACCTTCTTATAGACGATGAAACACAGAAATTGCATCCGACTTTAATACCAAGGGCACAATGCCGACTTAAGTACAAGAAGACTGGGATTCTAAATTTCCTTGATTTGAACCCCTCCTGTGAGTCCAGTTTTAGATTCCGATGCTACTCTTCAGGTTTTCTGTATCTCTTGGAACTTCTTATTGACGATGAAACACAGAAATTGCATCCTAATTTAATACAAATGGCACAATGCCGATTTAAGTACAAGAGGACTGATATTCTAGCTTTCTGATTTGAACCGCTCCTGTGAGTCCAGTTTTAGATTCCGATGCTTCACTTCAGGTTTACTGTATCCCTTGGACCTTCTTATTGACGAAGAATAACAGAAATTGCATCCGAATTTAATACAAAAGGCACAATGCTGTCTTAAGTACAAGAGGACTGACACTCTAATTCTATGATTTGAACCTCCCCTGTGAGTCCAGTTTTAGATTCCGATGCTTTGCTTCAGGTTTACAGTATCTTTTGGACCTTCTTATTGACGATGAAACACAGAAATTGCATCCGAATTTTATACAAATGGCACAATGCCGACATAAGTACAAGAGGACTGACACCCTAATATTCTATGATTTGAACCTCACCTGTGAGTCCAGTTTTAGGTCCCGATGCTTCACTTCTGCTTTACTATATACATTGGGTCTTCTCAATGACTATGAAACACAGAAATTGCATCCGAATTTAATACAAACGGCTCAATGCCGACTTAAGTACAAAAGGACTGACACTCTAACGTTCTATAATTTGAAACTCTCCTGTGAGTCCAGGTTTGGATTCCGATGCTTCACTTCAGGTTTACTGTATCCCTTGGACCTTCTTATTGACGAAGAATAACAGAAATTGCATCCGAATTTAATACAAAAGGCACCATGCCATCTTAAGTACAAGATTACAGACACTCAAACTTTCTAAGATTTGAACCTCTCCTGTGAGTCCAGTTTTAGATTCCGATGCTTTGCTTCAGGTTTACTGTATCCTTTGGACCTTCTTATTGACGATGAAACACAGAAATTGCATCCGAATTTAATACAAAAGGCACAATGCCGACTTAAGTACAAGAGGACTGACACTCTAACATTTTATGATTTGAACCACTCCTGCGAGTCCAGTTTTAGATTCCGATACTTGTCTTCAGGTTTACTGTATTCCTTAGACGATCTTATTGACGATGAAACACAGATATTGCATCCGAATTAAATCTAAGAGGCACAATGCCGACTTACGTACAAGAGGACTGACACACTAACTTTCTATGATTTGAACCTCTCGTGTGAGTCCAGTTTTGGATTCCGATGCTTCACTTCAGGTTTACTGTATACCTTGGACATTCTTATTGACGATGGAACACAGAAATTGCATCCGAATTTAATACAGGAGGCACAACGCGGACTTAAGTACAAGAGGACTGACACTCTAACTTTCTATGATTTAACCTCTCCTGTGAGTCCAGTTTTCGATTCCGATGCTTCACTTCAGGTTTACTGTATACCTTGCACCTTCTTATTAACGATGAAACACAGGAATAGCATCCGAATTTAATACAAAAGGCACAACGCCAACCTAAGTACAAGAGGACTGAAACTCTAAATCTCTATGATTTGAAACTCTCCTGTGAGTCCAGTTTTAGATTCCGATGATTCGCTTCATGTTTACTGTATACCTTGGACATTCTTATTGACGATGAAACACTGAAATAGCATCCGAATTCAATACTAAAGGCACAATGCCGAGTTAAGTACAAGAGGACTGACACTCTCACTTTCTATGATTTGAACCTCTCCTGTGAGTCCAGTTTCAGTTTCCGATGCTTCACTTCAGTCTTTAATGTATTCCTTGGACCTTCTTATTGACGATGAAACACAGAAATTGCATCCGAATTTAATACAAAAGGCACAATGCCGACTTAAGTACAAGAGGACTGACATTCAAACTTCCTATGATTTGAACCTCTCCTGTGTGTCCAATTTAGATTCCAATGCTTCACTTCAGGTTTACTGTATACCTTGGACCTTCTTATTGACGATGAAACACAGAAATTGCATCCGAATTTAATACCAAGGGCACAATGCCGAGTTAAGTACAAGAGGACTGGGATTCTAAATATCCTTGATTTGAACCCCTCCTGTGAGTCCAGTTTTAGATTCCGATGCTTCTTTTTAGGTTTTCTGTATCCCTTGGAACATCTTATTGACGATGAAACACAGAAATTGCATCCTAATTTAATACACAAGGCACAATGCCGATTTAAGTACAAGAGGACTGACATTCTAACTTTCTGATTTGAACCGCTCCTGTGAGTCCAGTTTTAGATTCCGATGCTTCACTTCAGGTTTACTGTACCCCTTGGACCTTCTTATTGACGAAGAATAACAGAAATTGCATCCGAATTTAATACAAAAGGCACAATGCTGTCTTAAGCACAAGAGGACTGACACTCTAGCTTTCTATGATTTGAACCTCTCCTGTGAGTCCAGTTTTAGATTCCGATGTTTTGCTTCAGGTTTACTGTATCCTTTGGACCTTCTTATTGACGATGAAACACAGAAATTGCATCCGAATTTTATACAAATGGCACAATGCCGACATATGTACAAGAGGACTGACACTCTAATATTCTATGATTTGAACCTCACCTGTGAGTCCAGTTTTAGGTTCCGATGCTTCACTTCTGCTTTACTATATACATTGGGCCTTCTCAATGACTATGAAACACAGAAATTGCATCTGAATTTAATACAAACGGCTCAATGCCGACTTAAGTACAAAAGGACTGACACTCTAACGTTCTATAATTTGAAACTCTCCTGTGAGTCCAGGTTTGGATTCCGATGCTTCACTTCAGGTTTACTGTATCCCTTGGACCTTCTTATTGACGAAGAATAACAGAAATTGCATCCGAATTCAATACAAAAGGCACAATGCCATCTTAAGTACAAGATTACAGACACTCTAACTTTCTATGATTTGAACCTCTCCTGTGAGTCCAGTTTTAGATTCCGATGCTTTGCTTCAGGTTTACTGTATCCTTTGGACCTTCTTATTGACGATGAAACACAGAGATTGCATCCGAATTTAATAAAAAAGGCACAATGCCGACTTAAGTACAAGAGGACTGACACTCTAACATTTTATGATTTGAACCACTCCTGCGAGTCCAGTTATAGATTCCGATGCTTGTCTTCAGGTTTACTGTATTCCTTAGACCATCTTATTGACGATGAAACACAGAAATTGCATCCGAATTAAATCTAAGAGGCACAATGCAGACTTACGTACAAGAGGACTGACACACTAACTTTTATATGATTTGAACCTCTCCTGTGAGTCCAGTTTTGGATTCCGATGCTTCACTTCGGGTTTACTGTATACCTTGGACATTCTTATTGACGATGGAACACAGAAATTGCATCCGAATTTAATACAGGAGGCACAACGCGGACTTAAGTACAAGAGGACTGACACTCCAACTCTCTATGATTTATCCTCTCCTGTGAGTCCAGTTTTAGATTCCGATGCTTCACTTCAGGTTTCCTGTATACCTTGCACCTTCTTATTAACGATGAAACACAGGAATAGCATCCGAATTTAATACAAAAGGCACAACGCCAACCTAAGTACAAGAGGACTGAAACTCTAAATCTCTATGCTTTGAAACTCTCCTGTGAGTCCAGTTTTAGATTCCGATGATTCGCTTCATGTTTACTGTATACCTTGGACCTTCTTATTGACGATGAAACACTGAAATAGCATCCGAATTCAATACTAGAGGCACAATGCCGAGTTAAGTACAAGAGGACTGACACTCTCACTTTCTATGATTTGAACCTCTCCTGTGAGTCCAGTTTCAGTTTTCGATGCTTCACTTCAGTCTTTAATGTATTCCTTGGACCTTCTTATTGACGATGAAACACAGAAATTGCATCCGAATTTAATACAAAAGGCACAATGCCGACTTAAGTACAAGAGGACTGACACTCTAACTTCCTATGATTTGAACCTCTCCTGTGTGTCCAATTTAGATTCCAATGCTTCACTTCAGGTTTACTGTATACCTTGGACCTTCTTATTGACGATGAAACACAGAAATTGCATCCGAATTTAATACCAAGGGCACAATGCCGAGTTAAGTACAAGAGGACTGGGATTCTAAATTTCCTTGATTTGAACCCCTCCTGTGAGTCCAGTTTTAGATTCCGATGCTTCTTTTTAGGTTTTCTGTATCCCTTGGAACATCTTATTGACGATGAAACACTGAAATTGCATCCTAATTTAATACACATGGCACAATGCCGATTTAAGTACAAGAGGACTGACATTCTAACTTTCTGATTTGAACCGCTCCTGTGAGTCCAGTTTTAGATTCCGATGCTTCACTTCAGGTTTACTGTACCCCTTGGACGTTCTTATTGACGAAGAATAACAGAAATTGCATCCGAATTTAATGCAAAAGGCACAATGCTGTCTTAAGCACAATTGGACTGACACTCTAACTTTCTATGATTTGAACCTCTCCTGTGAGTCCAGTTTTAGATACCGATGCTTTGCTTCAGGTTTACTGTATCCTTTGGACATTCTTATTGACGATGAAACACAGAAATTGCATCCGAATTTTATACAAATGGCACAATGCCGACTTAAGTACAAGAGGACTGACACTCTAATATTCTATGATTTGGACCTCACCTGTGAGGCCAATTTTAGGTTCCGATGCTTCATTTCTGCTTTACTATATACATTGGGCCTTCTGATTGACTATGAAACACAGAAATTGCATCCGAATTTAATACAAACGGCACAATGCCGACTTAAGTACAAAAGGACTGACACTCTAACGTTCTATAATTTGAACCTCTCCTGTGAGTCCAGGTTTGGATTCCGATGCTTCACTTCAGGTTTACTGTATCCCTTGGACCTTCTTATTGACGAAGAATAACAGAAATTGCATCCGAATTTAATACAAAAAGCACAATGCCGACTTAAGTACAAGAGGACTGACACTCTAACATTCTATGATTTGAACCACTCCTGCGAGTCCAGTTTTAGATTCCGATGCTTCACTTCAGGTTAACTGTATCCCTTGGACCTTCTTAATGACGATGAAACAGAGTAATTGCACCCGAATTTAAAACAAAAGGCACAATGCCGACTTAAGTACAAGAGGACTGACACTCTAACTTTGGATGAATTGAACCTCTCCTGTAAGTCCAGTTTTAAATTCCGATGCTTCACTTCAGGTTTACTGTAATCCTAGGACCTTCTTATTGACGATGAAACACAGATATTGCATCCGAATTCATTACAAGAGGCACAATGACGACTTAAGTAATGAGGGCTGACACTCTAACTTTCTGTGATCTGAACCTCTCCTGTGAGTCCAGTTTTGGATTCCGATGCTTCACTTCAGGTTTACTGTAATCCTTGGACCTTCTTATAGACGATGAAACGCAGAAATTGCATCCGAATTCAATACAAAAGGCAGAATGCCGACTTAAGTACAAGAGGAATGACACTCTACATTTCTATGATTTGAATCTCTCCTGTGAGTCCAGTTTTAGATTCCGATGCTTGTCTTCAGGTTTACTGTATTCCTTACACCATCTTATTGACGATGAAACACAGAAATTGCATCCGAATTTAATACAAAAGGCACAATGCCGACTTAAGTATAAGAGGACTGACACTCTAACTTCCTATGATTTGATCCTCTCCTGTGTGTCCAGTTTTAGATTCCGATGCTTCATATCAGGTTTACCGTAATCCTTGGACCTTCTTATAGACGATGAATTTCAGAAATTGCATCCGGATTCAATACAAAAGGCTGAATGCCGACTTAAGTACAAGAGGAATGACACTCTAACTTTCTATGATTTGAACCTCTCCTGCGAGTCCAGTTTTAGATTCCGATGCTTCACTTCAGGATTACTGCATACCTTGGACCTTCTTATTGACGATGAAACAACGAAATTGCATCCGACTTTAATACTAAAGCACAATGCCAACTTAAGTACAAGAGGACTGACACTCTAGCTTTCTATGATTTGAACCTCTCCTGTGAGTCCAGTTTTAGATTCCGATGTTTTGCTTCAGGTTTACTGTATCCTTTGGACCTTCTTATTGACGATGAAACACAGAAATTGCATCCGAATTTTATACAAATGGCACAATGCCGACATATGTACAAGAGGACTGACACTCTAATATTCTATGATTTGAACCTCACCAGTGAGTCCAGTTTTAGGTTCCGATGCTTCACTTCTGCTTTACTATATACATTGGGCCTTCTCAATGACTATGAAACACAGAAATTGCATCTGAATTTAATACAAACGGCTCAATGCCGACTTAAGTACAAAAGGACTGACACTCTAACGTTCTATAATTTGAAACTCTCCTGTGAGTCCAGGTTTGGATTCCGATGCTTCACTTCAGGTTTACTGTATCCCTTGGACCTTCTTATTGACGAAGAATAACAGAAATTGCATCCGAATTCAATACAAAAGGCACAATGCCATCTTAAGTACAAGATTACAGACACTCTAACTTTCTATGATTTGAACCTCTCCTGTGAGTCCAGTTTTAGATTCCGATGCTTTGCTTCAGGTTTACTGTATCCTTTGGACCTTCTTATTGACGATGAAACACAGAGATTGCATCCGAATTTAATAAAAAAGGCACAATGCCGACTTAAGTACAAGAGGACTGACACTCTAACATTTTATGATTTGAACCACTCCTGCGAGTCCAGTTTTAGATTCCGATGCTTGTCTTCAGGTTTACTGTATTCCTTAGACCATCTTATTGACGATGAAACACAGAAATTGCATCCGAATTAAATCTAAGAGGCACAATGCAGACTTACGTACAAGAGGACTGACACACTAACTTTTATATGATTTGAACCTCTCCTGTGAGTCCAGTTTTGGATTCCGATGCTTCACTTCGGGTTTACTGTATACCTTGGACATTCTTATTGACGATGGAACACAGAAATTGCATCCGAATTTAATACAGGAGGCACAACGCGGACTTAAGTACAAGAGGACTGACACTCCAACTCTCTATGATTTATCCTCTCCTGTGAGTCCAGTTTTAGATTCCGATGCTTCACTTCAGGTTTCCTGTATACCTTGCACCTTCTTATTAACGATGAAACACAGGAATAGCATCCGAATTTAATACAAAAGGCACAACGCCAACCTAAGTACAAGAGGACTGAAACTCTAAATCTCTATGCTTTGAAACTCTCCTGTGAGTCCAGTTTTAGATTCCGATGATTCGCTTCATGTTTACTGTATACCTTGGACCTTCTTATTGACGATGAAACACTGAAATAGCATCCGA
Organism: Schistocerca americana; assembly: GCF_021461395.2. Taxonomy (NCBI): domain Eukaryota; kingdom Metazoa; phylum Arthropoda; class Insecta; order Orthoptera; family Acrididae; genus Schistocerca; species Schistocerca americana. Next base: position 1,067,249,000 of record NC_060120.1, on the reverse strand, counting down.
ATTCAATACTAGAGGCACAATGCCGAGTTAAGTACAAGAGGACTGACACTCTCACTTTCTATGATTTGAACCTCTCCTGTGAGTCCAGTTTCAGTTTTCGATGCTTCACTTCAGTCTTTAATGTATTCCTTGGACCTTCTTATTGACGATGAAACACAGAAATTGCATCCGAATTTAATACAAAAGGCACAATGCCGACTTAAGTACAAGAGGACTGACACTCTAACTTCCTATGATTTGAACCTCTCCTGTGTGTCCAATTTAGATTCCAATGCTTCACTTCAGGTTTACTGTATACCTTGGACCTTCTTATTGACGATGAAACACAGAAATTGCATCCGAATTTAATACCAAGGGCACAATGCCGAGTTAAGTACAAGAGGACTGGGATTCTAAATTTCCTTGATTTGAACCCCTCCTGTGAGTCCAGTTTTAGATTCCGATGCTTCTTTTTAGGTTTTCTGTATCCCTTGGAACATCTTATTGACGATGAAACACTGAAATTGCATCCTAATTTAATACACATGGCACAATGCCGATTTAAGTACAAGAGGACTGACATTCTAACTTTCTGATTTGAACCGCTCCTGTGAGTCCAGTTTTAGATTCCGATGCTTCACTTCAGGTTTACTGTACCCCTTGGACGTTCTTATTGACGAAGAATAACAGAAATTGCATCCGAATTTAATGCAAAAGGCACAATGCTGTCTTAAGCACAATTGGACTGACACTCTAACTTTCTATGATTTGAACCTCTCCTGTGAGTCCAGTTTTAGATACCGATGCTTTGCTTCAGGTTTACTGTATCCTTTGGACATTCTTATTGACGATGAAACACAGAAATTGCATCCGAATTTTATACAAATGGCACAATGCCGACTTAAGTACAAGAGGACTGACACTCTAATATTCTATGATTTGGACCTCACCTGTGAGGCCAATTTTAGGTTCCGATGCTTCATTTCTGCTTTACTATATACATTGGGCCTTCTGATTGACTATGAAACACAGAAATTGCATCCGAATTTAATACAAACGGCACAATGCCGACTTAAGTACAAAAGGACTGACACTCTAACGTTCTATAATTTGAACCTCTCCTGTGAGTCCAGGTTTGGATTCCGATGCTTCACTTCAGGTTTACTGTATCCCTTGGACCTTCTTATTGACGAAGAATAACAGAAATTGCATCCGAATTTAATACAAAAAGCACAATGCCGACTTAAGTACAAGAGGACTGACACTCTAACATTCTATGATTTGAACCACTCCTGCGAGTCCAGTTTTAGATTCCGATGCTTCACTTCAGGTTAACTGTATCCCTTGGACCTTCTTAATGACGATGAAACAGAGTAATTGCACCCGAATTTAAAACAAAAGGCACAATGCCGACTTAAGTACAAGAGGACTGACACTCTAACTTTGGATGAATTGAACCTCTCCTGTAAGTCCAGTTTTAAATTCCGATGCTTCACTTCAGGTTTACTGTAATCCTAGGACCTTCTTATTGACGATGAAACACAGATATTGCATCCGAATTCATTACAAGAGGCACAATGACGACTTAAGTAATGAGGGCTGACACTCTAACTTTCTGTGATCTGAACCTCTCCTGTGAGTCCAGTTTTGGATTCCGATGCTTCACTTCAGGTTTACTGTAATCCTTGGACCTTCTTATAGACGATGAAACGCAGAAATTGCATCCGAATTCAATACAAAAGGCAGAATGCCGACTTAAGTACAAGAGGAATGACACTCTACATTTCTATGATTTGAATCTCTCCTGTGAGTCCAGTTTTAGATTCCGATGCTTGTCTTCAGGTTTACTGTATTCCTTACACCATCTTATTGACGATGAAACACAGAAATTGCATCCGAATTTAATACAAAAGGCACAATGCCGACTTAAGTATAAGAGGACTGACACTCTAACTTCCTATGATTTGATCCTCTCCTGTGTGTCCAGTTTTAGATTCCGATGCTTCATATCAGGTTTACCGTAATCCTTGGACCTTCTTATAGACGATGAATTTCAGAAATTGCATCCGGATTCAATACAAAAGGCTGAATGCCGACTTAAGTACAAGAGGAATGACACTCTAACTTTCTATGATTTGAACCTCTCCTGCGAGTCCAGTTTTAGATTCCGATGCTTCACTTCAGGATTACTGCATACCTTGGACCTTCTTATTGACGATGAAACAACGAAATTGCATCCGACTTTAATACTAAAGCACAATGCCAACTTAAGTACAAGAGGACTGACACTCTCACTTTCTTTGATTTGAACCTCTCCTGTGAGTCCAGTTTCAGATTTCGATGCTTCACTTCAGTCTTTACTGTATTCCTTGGACCTTCTTATTGACGATGAAACACAGAAATTGCATCCGAATTTAATACAAAAGGCACAATGCCGACTTAAGTATAAGAGGACTGACACTCTAACTTCCTATGATTTGAACCTCTCCTGTGTGCCCAGTTTTAGATTCCGATGCTTCATATCAGGTTTACCGTAATCCTTGGACCTTCTTATAGACGATGAATTTCAGAAATTGCATCCGAATTCAATACAAAAGGCTGAATGCCGACTTAAGTACAAGAGGAATGACACTCTAACTTTCTATGATTTGAACCTCTCCTGCGAGTCCAGTTTTAGATTCCGATGCTTTACTTCATGTTTACTGTATCCCTTGTACCTTTTTATTGACGATGAAACACAGAAATTGCATCCGAATTTAAAACAAAAGGCACAATGCCGACTTATGTACAAGAGGACTTACACTCTAATTTTCTATGATTTGAACCTCTCCTGTGAGTCCAGTTTTAGATTCCGTTGCTTCACTTCAGGTTTACTGTATCGCTTGGACCTTCTTGTTGACGATGAAACACAAAAATTGAGTCCGAATTTAATACAAAAGGCACAATGCCGACATAAGTACAATAGGACTGACACTCTAACCTTCTATGATTTGAAACTCTCATGTGAGTCCAGTTTTAGATTCCGATGATTCGCTTCATGTTTACTGTATACCTTGGACCTTCTTATTGACGAGGAATAACAGAAATTGCATCCGAATTCAATACCAAAGGCACAATGCCGAGTTAAGTACAAGAGGACTGACACTATCACTTTCTATGATTTGAACCTCTCCAGTGAGTCCAGTTTCAGTTTCCGATGCTTCACTTCAGTCTTTAATGTATTGCTAGGACCATCTTATTGACGATGAAACACAGAAATTGCATCCGAATTTAATACCAAGGGCACAATGCCGACTTAAGTACAAGAGGACTGGGATTCTAAATTTCCTTGATTTGAACCCCTCCTGTGAGTCCAGTTTTAGATTCCGATGCTTCTCTTCAGGTTTTCTGTATCCCTTGGAACATCTTATTGACGATGAAACACAGAACTTGCATCCTAATTTAATACCAAGGGCACAATGCCGACTTAAGTACAAGAGGACTGGGATTCTAAATTTCCTTGATTTGAACTCCTCCTGTGAGTCCAGTTTTAGATTCCGATGCTTCTCTTCAGGTTTTCTGTATCCCTTGGAACATCTTATTGACGATGAAACACAGAAATTGCATCCTAATTTAATACACATGGCACAATGCCGATTTAAGTACAAGAGGACTGACATTCTAACTTTCTGATTTGAACCGCTCCAGTGAGTCCAGTTTTAGATTCCGATGCTTCACTTCAGGTTTACTGTATCCCTTGGACCTTCTTATTGACGAGGAATAACAGAAATTGCATCCGAATTTAATACAAAAGGCACAATGCCGTCTTAAGTACAAGAGGACTGACACTCTAACTTTCTATGAATTGAACCTCTCCTGTGAGTCCAGTTTTAGATTCCGATGCTTTGCTTCATTTTTACTGTACACTTTGGACCTTCTTATTGATGATGAAACACAGAAATTGCATCAGAATTTTATACAAATGGCACAATGCCGACTTAAGTACAAGAAGACTGACACACTAACATTCTATGATTTGAACCTCACCTGTGAGTAAAGTTGTAGGTTCCGATGCTTCACTTCTGCTTTACTATATACATTGGGCATTCTCATTGACTATGAAACACAGAAAATGCATCTGAATTTAATACAAACGGCTCAATGCCGACTTAAGTACAAAAGGACTGACACTCTAACGTTCTATAATTTGAACCTCTCCTGTGGCTCCAGGTTTGGATTCCGATGCTTCACTTCAGGTTTTCTGTATCCCATAGACCCTCTTATTGACGATGACACAGAATTTGCATCCGAATTTAATACAAAAGGCACAATGCCGACTTAAGTATAAGAGGAGTGACACTCTAACTTTCTAAGGTTTGAACCTCTCCTGTGAGTCCAGTTTTAGATTCCGTTGCTTCAGTTCAGTCTTTACTGTATTCCTTGGACCATCTTATTGACGATGAAACACAGAAATTGCATCCGAATTTAATACAAAAGGCACAATGCCGACTTAAGTACAAGAGGACTGACACTCTAACTTCCTATGTTTTAAACCTCTCCTGTGTGTCCAATTTAGGTTCCAATGCTTCACTTCAGGTTTACTGTATACCTTGGACCTTCTTATTGACGATGAAACACAGAAATTGCATCCTAATTTAATACAAATGGCAGATTGCCCATTTACGTACAAGAGGACTGACATTCTAACTTTCTGATTTGAACCGCTCCTGTGAGTCCAGTTTTAGATTCCGGTGCTTCACTTCAGGTTTACTGTATCCCTTGGACCTTCTTATTGACGAAGAATAACAGAAATTAAATCCGAATTTAATACAAAAGGCACAATGCTTTCTTAAGTACAAGAGGACTAACACTCTAACTTTCTATGATTTGAACCTCTCCTGTGAGTCCAGTTTTAGATTCCGATGCTTTGCTTCAGGTTTACTGTATCCTTTGGACATTCTTATTGACGATGAAACACAGAAATTGCATCCGAATTTTATACAAATGGCACAATGCCGACTTAAGTACAAGAGGACTGACACTCTAACATTCTATGATTTGAACCACTCCTGCGAGTCCAGTTTTGGATTCCGATGCTCCACTTCAGGTTTATTGTATCCCTTGGACATTCTAAATGACGATGAAACACAGAAATTGCACCCGAATTTAATACAAAAGGCACAATGCCGACTTAAGTACAAGAGGACTGACACTAAATTTGGATGATTTGAACCTCTCCTGTGAGTCCAGTTTTAAATTCCGATGCTTCACTTCAGGTTTACTGCAATCCTAGGACCTTCTTATTGACGATGAAACACAGATATTGCATCCGAATTCATTACAAAAGGCACAATGCCGACTTAAGTACATGAGGGCTGACACTCTAACTTTCTGTGATTTGAACCTCTCCTGTGAGTCCAGTTTTAGATTCCGATGCTTCACTTCCGGTTTACTGTATGCCTTGGACATTGTTATTGAAGATGAAACACAGAAATTGCATTCTAATTTAATACGAAATGCACAATGCCGACTTAAGTACAAGAGGACTGACACTCTAACTTTCTATGATTTAACCTCTCCTGTGAGTCCAGTTCTAGATTCCGATGCTTCACTTCAGGATTACTGTATACCTTGGACCTTCTTATTGACGATGAAACACAGATATTGCATCCGAATTTAATACAAAAGGCACAATGCCGACTTAAGTACAAGAGTACTGACACTCTAACTTTCTATGATTTGAACCTCTCCTGTGAGTCCAGTTTTAGATTCCGATGCCTCACTTCAGGTTTTCTGTAATCCTTGGACCTTCTTATAGACGATGAATTTCAGAAATTGCATCCGAATTCAATACAAAAGGCAGAATGCCGACTTAAGTACAAGAGGAATGACACTCTAACTTTCTATGATTTGAACCTCTCCTGCGAGTCCAGTTTTAGATTCCGATGCTTTACTTCATGTTTACTGTATCCCTTGTACCTTTTTATTGACGATGAAACACAGAAATTGCATCCGAATTTAAAACAAAAGGCACAATGCCGACTTAAGTACAAGAGGACTGACACTCTAACTTCCTATGATTTAAACCTCTCCTGTGTGTCCAATTTAGGTTCCAATGCTTCACTTCAGGTTTACTGTATCGCTTGGACCTTCTTATTGGCGATGAAACACAAGAATTGAGTCCGAATTTAATACAAAAGGCACAATGCCGACATAAAAACAATAGGACTGACACTCTAACTTTCTATGATTTGAATCTCTCCTGTGAGTCCAGTTTTAGATTCCGATGCTTGTCTTCAGGTTTACTGTATTCCTTAGACCATCTTATTGACGATGAAACACAGAAATTGCATCCGAATTAAATCTAAGAGGCACAATGCCGACTTACGTACAAGAGGACTGACACCCTAACTTTCTATGATTTGAACCTCTCCTGTGGGTCCAGTTTTGGATTCCGATGCTTCACTTCAGGTTTACTGTATACCTTGGACATTCTTATCGACGATGGAACACAGAAATTGCATCCGAATTTAATACAGGAGGCACAACGCGGACTTAAGTACAAGAGGACTGGCACTCTAACTTTCTATGATATAACCTCTCCTGTGAGTCCAGTTTTAGATTCCGATGCTTCATTTTAGGATTACTGTATACCTCGGACCTTCTTATTGACGATGAAACAACGAAATTGCATCAGACTTTAATACTAAAGCACAATGCCAACTTAAGGACAAGAGGATTGACACTCTAACTTTCTATGATTTGAACCTCTCCTGTGAGTCCAGTTTTAGTTTCCGATGCTTCACTTCAGGTTTACTGTATACCTTGCACCTTCTTATTAACGATGAAACACAGGAATAGCATCCGAATTTAATACAAAAGGCACAACGCCAACCTAAGTACAAGAGGACTGAAACTCTAAATCTCTATGATTTGAAACTCTCCTGTGAGTCCAGTTTTAGATTCCGATGATTCGCTTCATGTTTACTGTATACCTTGGACCTTCTTATTGACGAGGAATAACAGAAATTGCATCCGAATTCAATACTAAAGGCACAATGCCGAGTTAAGTACAAGAGGACTGACACTCTCACTTTCTATGATTTGAACCTCTCCAGTGAATCCAGTTTCAGTTTCCGATGCTTCACTTCAGTCTTTAATGTATTCCTAGGACCATCTTATTGACGATGAAACACAGAAATTGCATCCGAATTTAATACCAAGGGCACAATGCCGACATAAGTACAAGAGGACTGGGATTCTAAATTTCCTTCATTTGAACCCCTCCTGTGAGTCCAGTTTTAGATTCCGATGCTTCTCTTCAGGTTTTCTGTATCCCTTGGAACATCTTATTGGCGATGAAACACAGAACTTGCATCCTAATTTAATACCAAGGGCACAATGCCGACTTAAGTACTAGAGGGCTGGGATTCTAAATTTCCTTGATTTGAACTCCTCCTGTGAGTCCAGTTCTAGATTCCGATGCTTCTCTTCAGGTTTTCTGTATCCCTTGGAACATCTTATTGACGATGAAACACAGAAATTGCATCCTAATTTAATACAAATGGCACAATGCCGATTTACGTACAAGAGGACTGACATTCTAACTTTCTGATTTGAACCGCTCCTGTGAGTCCAGTTTTAGATTCCGGTGCTTCACTTCAGGTTTACTGTATCCCTTGGAACTTCTTATTGACGAAGAATTACAGAAATTAAATCCGAATTTAATACAAAAGGCACAATGCTTTCTTAGGTACAAGAGGACTGACACTCTAACTTTCTATGATTTGAACCTCTCCTGTGAGTCCAGTTTTAGATTCCGATGCTTTGCTTCATTTTTACTGTACACTTTGGACCTTCTTATTGATGATGAAACACAGAAATTGCATCAGAATTTTATACAAATGGCACAATGCCGACTTAAGTACAAGAAGACTGACACACTAACATTCTATGATTTGAACCTCACCTGTGGGTAAAGTTGTAGGTTCCGATGCTTCACTTCTGCTTTACTATATACATTGGGCCTTCTCATTGACTATGAAACACAGAAATTGCATCTGAATTTAATACAAACGGCTCAATGCCGACTTAAGTACAAAAGGACTGACACTCTAACGTTCTATAATTTGAACCTCTCCTGTGACTCCAGGTTTGGATTCCGATGCTTCACTTCAGGTTTTCTGTATCCCATGGACCCTCTTATTGACGATGAAACACAGAATTTGCATCCGAATTTAATACAAAAGGCACAATGCCGACTTAAGTATAAGTGGAGTGACACTCTAACTTTCTAAGGTTTGAACCTCTCCTGTGCGTCCAGTTTTAGATTCCGTTGCTTCACTTCAGTCTTTACTGTATTCCTTGGACCTTCTTATTGACGATGAAACACAGAAATTGCATCCGAATTTAATACAAAATGCACAATGCCGACATAAGTACAAGAGGACTGACACTCTAACTTCCTATGATTTAAACCTCTCCTGTGTGTCCAATTTAGGTTCCAATGCTTCACTTCAGGTTTACTGTATACCTTGGACCTTCTTATTGACGATGAAACACAGAAATTGCATCCTAATTTATTACAAATGGCACAATGCCGATTTACGTACAAGAGGACTGACATTCTAACTTTCTGATTTGAACCGCTCCTGTGAGTCCAGTTTTAGATTCCGGTGCTTCACTTCAGGTTTACTGTATCCCTTGGAACTTCTTATTGACGAAGAATAACAGAAATTAAATCCGAATTTAATACAAAAGGCACAATGCTTTCTTAAGTACAGGAGGACTGACACTCTAACTTTCTATGATTTGAACCTCTCCTGTGAGTCCAGTTTTAGATTCCGATGCTTTACTTCATGTTTACTGTATCCCTTGTACCTTTTTATTGACGATGAAACACAGAAATTGCATCCGAATTTAAAACAAAAGGCACAATGCCGACTTAAGTACAAGAGGACTTACACTCTAATTTTCTATGATTTGAACCTCTCCTGTGAGTCCAGTTTTAGATTCCGATGCTTCACTTCAGGTTTACTGTATCGCTTGGACCTTCTTATTGGCGATGAAACACAAGAATTGAGTCCGAATTTAATACAAAAGGCACAATGCCGACATAAAAACAATAGGACTGACACTCTAACTTTCTATGATTTGAATCTCTCCTGTGAGTCCAGTTTTAGATTCCGATGCTTGTCTTCAGGTTTACTGTATTCCTTAGACCATCTTATTGACGATGAAACACAGAAATTGCATCCGAATTAAATCTAAGAGGCACAATGCCGACTTACGTACAAGAGGACTGACACCCTAACTTTCTATGATTTGAACCTCTCCTGTGGGTCCAGTTTTGGATTCCGATGCTTCACTTCAGGTTTACTGTATACCTTGGACATTCTTATCGACGATGGAACACAGAAATTGCATCCGAATTTAATACAGGAGGCACAACGCGGACTTAAGTACAAGAGGACTGGCACTCTAACTTTCTATGATATAACCTCTCCTGTGAGTCCAGTTTTAGATTCCGATGCTTCATTTTAGGATTACTGTATACCTCGGACCTTCTTATTGACGATGAAACAACGAAATTGCATCAGACTTTAATACTAAAGCACAATGCCAACTTAAGGACAAGAGGATTGACACTCTAACTTTCTATGATTTGAACCTCTCCTGTGAGTCCAGTTTTAGTTTCCGATGCTTCACTTCAGGTTTACTGTATACCTTGCACCTTCTTATTAACGATGAAACACAGGAATAGCATCCGAATTTAATACAAAAGGCACAACGCCAACCTAAGTACATAAGGACTGAAACTCTAAATCTCTATGATTTGAAACTCTCCTGTGAGTCCAGTTTTAGATTCCGATGATTCGCTTCATGTTTACTGTATACCTTGGACCTTCTTATTGACGAGGAATAACAGAAATTGCATCCGAATTCAATACTAAAGGCACAATGCCGAGTTAAGTACAAGAGGACTGACACTCTCACTTTCTATGATTTGAACCTCTCCAGTGAATCCAGTTTCAGTTTCCGATGCTTCACTTCAGTCTTTAATGTATTCCTAGGACCATCTTATTGACGATGAAACACAGAAATTGCATCCGAATTTAATACCAAGGGCACAATGCCGACATAAGTACAAGAGGACTGGGATTCTAAATTTCCTTCATTTGAACCCCTCCTGTGAGTCCAGTTTTAGATTCCGATGCTTCTCTTCAGGTTTTCTGTATCCCTTGGAACATCTTATTGGCGATGAAACACAGAACTTGCATCCTAATTTAATACCAAGGGCACAATGCCGACTTAAGTACAAGAGGGCTGGGATTCTAAATTTCCTTGATTTGAACTCCTCCTGTGAGTCCAGTTCTAGATTCCGATGCTTCTCTTCAGGTTTTCTGTATCCCTTGGAACATCTTATTGACGATGAAACACAGAAATTGCATCCTAATTTAATACAAATGGCACAATGCCGATTTACGTACAAGAGGACTGACATTCTAACTTTCTGATTTGAACCGCTCCTGTGAGTCCAGTTTTAGATTCCGGTGCTTCACTTCAGGTTTACTGTATCCCTTGGAACTTCTTATTGACGAAGAATTACAGAAATTAAATCCGAATTTAATACAAAAGGCACAATGCTTTCTTAAGTACAAGAGGACTGACACTCTAACTTTCTATGATTTGGACCTCTCCTGTGAGTCCAGTTTTAGATTCCGATGCTTTGCTTCATTTTTACTGTACACTTTGGACCTTCTTATTGATGATGAAACACAGAAATTGCATCAGAATTTTATACAAATGGCACAATGCCGACTTAAGTACAAGAAGACTGACACACTAACATTCTATGATTTGAACCTCACCTGTGGGTAAAGTTGTAGGTTCCGATGCTTCACTTCTGCTTTACTATATACATTGGGCCTTCTCATTGACTATGAAACACAGAAATTGCATCTGAATTTAATACAAACGGCTCAATGCCGACTTAAGTACAAAAGGACTGACACTCTAACGTTCTATAATTTGAACCTCTCCTGTGACTCCAGGTTTGGATTCCGATGCTTCACTTCAGGTTTTCTGTATCCCATGGACCCTCTTATTGACGATGAAACACAGAATTTGCATCCGAATTTAATACAAAAGGCACAATGCCGACTTAAGTATAAGTGGAGTGACACTCTAAATTTCTAAGGTTTGAACCTCTCCTGTGAGTCCAGTTTTAGATTCCGTTGCTTCACTTCAGTCTTTACTGTATTCCTTGGACCTTCTTATTGACGATGAAACACAGAAATTGCATCCGAATTTAATACAAAAGGCACAATGCCGACTTAAGTACAAGAGGACTGACACTCTAACTTCCTATGATTTAAACCTCTCCTGTGTGTCCAATTTAGGTTCCAATGCTTCACTTCAGGTTTACTGTATACCTTGGACCTTCTTATTGACGATGAAACACAGAAATTGCATCCTAATTTATTACAAATGGCACAATGCCGATTTACGTACAAGAGGACTGACATTCTAACTTTCTGATTTGAACCGCTCCTGTGAGTCCAGTTTTAGATTCCGGTGCTTCACTTCAGGTTTACTGTATCCCTTGGAACTTCTTATTGACGAAGAATAACAGAAATTAAATCCGAATTTAATACAAAAGGCACAATGCTTTCTTAAGTACAAGAGGACTGACACTCTAACTTTCTATGATTTGAACCTCTCCTGTGAGTCCAGTTTTAGATTCCGATGCTTTGCTTCAGGTTTACTGTATCCTTTGGACATTCTTATTGACGATGAAACACAGAAATTGCATCCGAATTTTATACATATGGCACAATGCCGACTTAAGTACAAGAGGACTGACACTCTAACATTCTATGATTTGAACCACGCCTGCGAGTCCAGTTTTAGATTCCGATGCTTCACTTCAGGTTTACTGTATCCCTTGGACCTTCTTAATGACGATGAAACACAGAAATTGCACCCGAATTTAATACAAAATTCACAATGCCGACTTAAGTACAAGAGGACTGACACTAACTTTGGTTGATTTGAACCTCTCCTGTGAGTCCAGTATTAAATTCCGATGCTTCACTTCAGGTTTACTGTAATCCTAGGACCTTCTTATTGACGATGAAACACAGATATTGCATCCGAATTCATTACAAAAGGCACAATGCCGACTTAAGTACAAGAGTACTGACACTCTAACTTTCTATGATTTGAACCTCTCCTGTGAGTCCAGTTTTAGATTCCGATGCCTCACTTCAGGTTTACTGTAATCCTTGGACCTTCTTATAGACGATGAAACTCAGAAATTGCATCCGAATTCAATACAAAGGGCAGAATGCCGACTTAAGTACAAGAGGAATGACACTCTAACTTTCTATGATTTGAACCTCTCCTGCGAGTCCAGTTTTAGATTCCGATGCTTTACTTCATGTTTACTGTATCCCATGGACCTTCTTATTGACGATGAAACACAGAAATTGCATCCGAATTTAAAACAAAAGGCACAATGTCGACTTAAGTACAAGAGTACTGACACTCTAACTTTCTATGATTTGAACCTCTCCTGTGAGTCCAGTTTTAGATTCCGATGCTTCACTTCAGGTTTACTGTATCCCTTGGACCTTCTTATTGACGATGAAACACAAAAATTGAGTTCGAATTAATTACAAAAGGCACAATGCCGACATAAGTACAAGAGGACTGACACTCTAACTTTCTATGATTTGAATCTCTCCTGTGAGTCCAGTTTTAGATTCCGGTGCTTGTCTTCAGGTTTACTGTATTCCTTACACCATGTTATTGATGATGAAACGCAGAAATTGCATCCGAATTAAATACGAGAGGCACAATGCCGACTTAAGTACAAGAGGACTGACACCCTAACTTTCTACGATTTGAACCTCTCCTGTGAGTCCACTTTTGGATTCCGATGCTTCACTTCAGGTTAACTGTATACCTTGGACATTCTTATTGACGATGGAACACAGAAATTGCATCCGAATTTAATACAGAAGGCACAATGCGGACTTAAGTACAAGAGGACTGACACTCTAACTTTCTATGATTTAACCTCTCCTGTGAGTCCAGTTTTAGATTCCGATGCTTCACTTCAGGATTACTGTATACCTTGGACCTTCTTTTTCACGATGAAACAACGAAATTGCATCCGACTTTAATACTAAAGCACAATGCCAACTTAAGTACAAGAGCACTGACACTCTAACTTTCTATGATTTGAATATCTCCTGTGAGTCCAGTTTTAGATTCCGATGCTTCACTTCAGGATTACTGTATACCTTGCACCTTCTTATTGACGATGAAACAACGAAATTGCATCCGACTTTAATACTAAAGCACAATGCCAACTTAAGTACAAGAGGACTGACACTCTCACTTTCTATGATTTGAACCTCACCTGTGAGTCCAGTTTCAGATTCCGATGCCTCACTTCAGTCTTTACTGTATTCCTTGGACCTTCTTATTGACGATGAAACACAGAAATTGCATCCGAATTTAATACAAAAGGCACAATGCCGACTTAAGTACAAGAGGACTGACACTCAAACTTCCTATGATTTGAACGTCTCCTGTGTGTCCAATTTAGATTCCAGTGCTTCACTTCAGGTTTACTGTACACCTTGGACCTTCTTATTGACGATGAAACACAGAAATTGCATCCGAATTTAATACCAAGGGCACAATGCCGACTTAAGTACAAGAGGACTGGGATTCTAAATTTCCTTGATTTGAACCCCTCCTGTGAGTCCAGTTTTAGATTCCGATACTTCTATTCAGGTTTTCTGTATCCCTTGGAACATCTTATTGACGATGAAACACAGATATTGCATCCTAATTTAATACAAATGGCACAATGCCGATTTAAGTACAAGAGGACTGACATTCTAACTTTCTGATTTGAACCAATCCTGTGAGTCCAGTTTTAGATTCCGATGCTTCACTTCAGGTTTACTGTATCCCTAGCACCTTCTTATTGACGAAGAATAACTGAAATTGCATCCGAATTTAATACAAAAGGCACAATGCCGTCTTAAGTACAAGATGACTGACACTCTAACTTTCTATGAATTGAACCTCTCCTGTGAGTCCCGTTTTAGATTCCAATGCTTTGCTTCATTTTTACAGTATCCTTTGGACCTTCTTATTGACGATGAAACACAGAAATTGCATCCGAATTTTATACAAATGGCGCAATGCCGACTTAAGTACAAGAGGACTGACACTCTAACATTCTATGATTTGAACCTCACCTGTGAGGAAAGTTTTAGGTTCCGATCCTTCACTTCTACTTTACTATATACATTGGGCCTTCTCATTGACTATGAAACACAGAAATTGCATTTGAATTTAATACAAACGGCTCATTGCCGACTTAAGTACAGGAGCAGTGACACTCTATCTTTCTATGATTCGAACTTTTCCTGCGAGTCCAGTTTTAGATTCCGATGCTTCACTTCAGGTTTACTGTATCCCTTGGACCTTCTTATTGACGATGAAACACAGAAATTGCATCCGAATTTAATACAAATGGCACAATGTCGACTTAAGTACAAGAGGAGTGACACTCTAACTTCCTATGGTTTGAACCTCTCCTGTGAGTCCGGTTTTAATTTCCGATGCTTCACTTCAGGTTTACTGTATCCCTTGGACCTTGTTATTGACGATGAAAGTCAGAGATTGCATCCGAATTTAATACAAATGCACAATACCGACTTAAGTACATGAGGACTGACACTCTAACTTTCTATTATTTGAGCCTCTCCTGTGAGTCCAGTTTTAGATTCCGATGCTTCACTTCATGTTTACGTTATACCCTGGACCTTCTTATTGACGGTGAAACACAGAAATTGCATCCGAATTTAATACAAAAGGCACAATGCCGACATAAGTACAAGCGGACTGATACTCTAACTTTCTATGATTTGAACCTATCCTGTGAGTCCAGTTTTAGATTCCGATGCTTCACTTCATGTTTACTGTATCCCTGGGACCTTCTTATAGACGATGAAACGCAGAAATTGCATCTGCATTTAATACAAAAGGCACAATGCCGACTTAAGTATTGGAGGACTGACACTCTAACATTCCATGATAGGAAACCTCTCCTGTGAGTCTAGTTTTAGATTCCGTGCTTTACTTCAGGTTTACAGTATCACTTAGACCATCTTATTGACGATGAAACACAGATATTGCATCCGAATTTAATACAAAAGGCACAATGCCGACTTTTGTACAAGCGGACTGACAGTCTAACTTTCTATGATGTGAACTTCTCCTGCGAGTCCAGTTTTAGATTCCGATGCTTCGCTTCAAGTTCACTGTATCCCTTGGACCTTCTTATTGACGACAAAACACTGAAATTGCATCCGAATTTAATACAAAAGGCACAATGCCGACTTAAGTACAAGTGGACTGACACTCTATTTTTCTATGATTTAAACCTCTCCTGTGAGTCCAGTTTTAGATTCCGATGCTTCACTTCAGGTTTACTGTAAACCTTGGACCTTCTTATTGACGATGAAACACAGAAATTGCATCCGAATTTAATACAAAAGGCACAATGCCGACTTAAGTATAAGAGGAGTGACACTCTAACATTCTAAGGTTTGAACCTCTCCTGTGAGTCCACTTTTAGATTCCGTTGCTTCACTTCAGGTTTACTGTAACCCTTGGACCTTCTTATTGACGATGAAACACAGATATTGCATCCGAATTTAATACACAGGGCACAATGCCGACCTAAGTACAAGAGGACTGACACTCTATCTTTCTATGATTTGAGCCTCTCCTGTGAGTCCAGTTTTAGATTCCGATGCTTCACTTCGTGTTTACGTTATCCCTTGGACCTTCTTATTGACAATGAAACACAGAAATTGCATCCGAATTTAATACAAAGGCACAATGCCGACTTAAGTACAAGAGGACTGACACTCTATCTTTCTATGTTTCGAACTTTTCCTGCGAGTCCAGTTTTAGATTCCGATGCTTCACTTCAAGTTTACTGTATATCCTTGGACCTTCTTACTGACGACGAAACACAGAAATTGCATCCGAATTTAATACAAAAGGCATAATGCCGACTTAAGTACAAGAGGATTGACACTCTAACTTTCTATGATTTCAACCTCTCCTTTGAGTCCAGTTTTAGATTCCGATGCTTCACTTCATGTTTACTGTTTACCTTGGACCTTCTTATTGACGATGAAACACTGAAATTGCATCCGACATTAATACAAAAGCACAATGCCGACTTAAGTACAAGAGGACTGGCATTCTAAATTTCTATGATTTGAACCTCTCCAGTGAGTCCAGGTTTAGATTCCAATGCTCCACTTCAGGATTACTGTATCCCTTGGACCTTCATATTGACGATGAAACACAGATGTTACATCCGAATTTAATACAAAAGGCACAATGCCGATTTAAGTACAAGAGGACTGATACTCTAACATTCTATGATTTGAACCTCTCCTGTGAGTCCTCTTTTAGATTCCGATGCTTCGCTTCAGGTTTACTGTAACCCTTGGAATTTCTTATTGACGATGAAACACAGAAATTGCATCCGAATTTAATACAAATGGCACAATGCCGACTTAAGTACAAGAGGAGTGACACTCTAACTTTCTATGGTTTGAACCATTCCAGTGAGTCCAGTTTTAGTTTCCGATGCTTCACTTCAGGTTTACTGTATCCCTTGGACCTTCTTATTGACGATGAAACTCAGAAATTGCATCCGAATTTAATACAAAAGGCACAATGCCGACTTAAGTATAAGGGGACTGACACTCAAACTTTCTATGATTTGAGCCTCTCCTGTGAGTCCAGTTTTAGATTCTGATGCTTCACTTCATGTTTACGTTATACCCTGGACCTTCTTATTGACGATGAAACACAGAAATTGCATCCGAATTTAATACAAAAGGCACAATGCCGACTTAAGTACAAGAGGACTGACACTCTAACTTCCTATGATTTGAACCTCTCCTGTGTGTCCGATTTAGATTCCAATGCTTCACTTCAGGTTTACTGTATACCTTGGACCTACTTATTGACGATGAAACACAGAAATTGCATCCGAATTTAATACCAAGGGCACAATGCCGACTTAAGTACGAGAGGACTGGGATTCTAAATTTCCTTGATTTAAACCCCTCCTGTGAGTCCAGTTTTAGATTCCGATGCTTCTCTTCAGGTTTTCTGTATCCCTTGGAACATCTTATTGACGATGAAACACAGAAATTGCATCCTAATTTAATACAAATGGCACAATGCCGATTTAAGTACAAGAGGACTGACATTCTAACTTTCTGATTTGAACCGCTCCTGTGAATCCAGTTTTAGATTCCGATGCTTCACTTCAGGTTTACTGTATCCCTTGGACCTTCTTATTGACGAAGAATAACAGAAATTGCATCCGAATTTAATACAAAAGGCACAATGCCGTCTTAAGTACAAGAGGACTGACACTCTAACTTTCTATGAATTTAACCTCTCCTGTGAGTCCAGTTTTAGATTCCGATGCTTTGCTTCATTTTTACTGTATCCTTTGGACCTTCTTATTGACGATGAAACACAGAAATTGCATCCGAATTTTATACAAATGGCACAATGCCGACTTAAGTACAAGAGGACTGACACACTTACATTCTATGAATTGAACCTCACCTGTGAGTAAAGTTTTAGTTTCCGATGCTTCACTTCTGCTTCACTATATACATTGGGCCTTCTCATTGACTATGAAACACAGAAATTGCATCTGAATTTAATACAAACGGCTCAATGCCGACTTAAGTACAAAAGGACTGACACGCTAACGTTCTATAATTTGAACCTCTCCTGTGAGTCCAGTTTTAGTTTCCGATGCTTCACTTCAGGTTTACTGTACCCCTTGGATCATCTTATTGACGATGAAACACAGAAATTGCATCCGAATTTAATACACAAGGCACAATGCCGACTTAAGTAGAAGAGGACTGACACTCTAACTTTCTATGATTTGAATCTCTCCTGTGGATCCAGTTTTTGATTCCGATGCTTTACTTCAGGTTTACTGTATCCCGGGGACCTTCTTATTGACGATGAAACACAGAAATTGCATCCGAATTTAATACCAAGGGCACAATGCCGACTTAAGTACAAGAGGACTGGGATTCTAAATTTCCTTGATTTGAACCCCTCCTGTGAGTCCAGTTTTAGATTCCGATACTTCTATTCAGGTTTTCTGTATCCCTTGGAACATCTTATTGACGATGAAACACAGATATTGCATCCTAATTTAATACAAATGGCACAATGCCCATTTAAGTACAAGAGGACTGACATTCTAACTTTCTGATTTGAACCCCTCCTGTGAGTCCAGTTTTAGATTCCGATGCTTCACTTCAGGTTTACTGTATCCCTAGCACCTTCTTATTGACGAAGAATAACTGAAATTGCATCCGAATTTAATACAAAAGGCACAATGCCGTCTAAAGTACAAGATGACTGACACTCTAACTTTCTATGAATTGAACCTCTCCTGTGAGTCCCGTTTTAGATTCCAATGCTTTGCTTCATTTTTACAGTTTCCTTTGGACCTTCTTATTGACGATGAAACACAGAAATTGCATCCGAATTTTATACAAATGGCGCAATGCCGACTTAAGTACAAGAGGACTGACACTCTAACATTCTATAATTTGAACCTCACCTGTGAGGAAAGTTTTAGGTTCCGATCCATCACTTCTTCTTTACTATATACATTGGGCCTTCTCATTGACTATGAAACACAGAAATTGCATTTGAATTTAATACAAACGGCTCATTGCCGACTTAAGTACAGGAGCAGTGACACTCTATCTTTCTATGATTCGAACTTTTCCTGCGAGTCCAGTTTTAGATTCCGATGCTTCACTTCAGGTTTACTGTATCCCTTGGACCTTCTTATTGACGATGAAACACAGAAATTGCATCCGAATTTAATACAAAAGGCACAATGCCGACTTAAGTACAAGAGGATTGACACTCTAACTTTCTATGATTTCAACCTGTCCTGTGAGTCCAGTTTTAGATTCCGATGCTTCACTTCATGTTTACTGTTTACCTTGGACCTTCTTTTGACGATGAAACACTGAAATTGCATCCAATTTTAATACAAAAGCACAATGCCGACTTAAGTACAAGAGGACTGGCATTCTAAATTTCTATGATTTGAACCTCTCCAGTGTGTCCAGTTTTAGATTCCGATGCTTCACTTCAGGTTTACTGTATCCCTTGGACCTTCATATTGACGATGAAACACAGAAGTTACATCCGAATTTAATACAAAAGGCACAATGCCGATTTAAGTGCAAGAGGACTGACACTCTAACATTCTATGAGTTGAACCTCTCCTGTGAGTCCTGTTTTAGATTCCGATGCTTCGCTTCAGGTTTACTGTAACCCTTGGAATTTCTTATTGACGATGAAACACAGAAATTGCATCCGAATTTAATACAAATGGCACAATGTCGACTTAAGTACAAGAGGAGTGACACTCTAACTTCCTATGGTTTGAACCTCTACTGTGAGTCCAGTTTTAATTTCCGATGCTTCACTTCAGGTTTACTGTATCCCTTGGACCTTGTTATTGACGATGAAAGTCAGAGATTGCATCCGAATTTAATACAAAAGGCACAATACCGACTTAAGTACATGAGGACTGACACTCTACCTTTCTATTATTTTAGCCTCTCCTGTGAGTCCAGTTTTAGATTCCGATGCTTCACTTCATGTTTACGTTATACCCTGGACCTTCTTATTGACGATGAAACACAGAAATTGCATCCGAATTTAATACAAAAATCACAATGCCGACATAAGTACAAGCGGACTGATACTCTAACTTTCTATGATTTGAACCTATCCTGTGAGTCCAGTTTTAGATTCCGATGCTTCACTTCATTTTTACTGTATCCCTGGGACCTTCTTATAGACGATGAAACACAGAAATTGCATCTGCATTTAATACAAAAGGCACAATGCCGACTTAAGTATTGGAGGACTGACACTCTAACATTCCATGATAGGAAACCTCTCCTGTGAGTCTAGTTTTAGATTCCGTGCTTTACTTCAGGTTTACAGTATCCCTTAGACCATCTTATTGACGATGAAACACAGATATTGCATCCGAATTTAATACAAAAGGCACAATGCCGACTTTTGTACAAGCGGACTGACAGTCTAACTTTCTATGATGTGAACTTCTCCTGCGAGTCCAGTTTTAGATTCCGATGCTTCGCTTCAAGTTCACTGTATCCCTTGGACCTTCTTATTGACGACAAAACACTGAAATTGCATCCGAATTTAATACAAAAGGCACAATGCCGACTTAAGTACAAGTGGACTGACACTCTATTTTTCTATGATTTAAACCTCTCCTGTGAGTCCAGTTTTAGATTCCGATGCTTCACTTCAGGTTTACTGTAAACCTTGGACCTTCTTATTGACGATGAAACACAGAAATTGCATCCGAATTTAATACAAAAGGCACAATGCCGACTTAAGTATAAGAGGAGTGACACTCTAACATTCTAAGGTTTGAACCTCTCCTGTGAGTCCACTTTTAGATTCCGTTGCTTCACTTCAGGTTTACTGTAACCCTTGGACCTTCTTATTGACGATGAAACACAGATATTGCATCCGAATTTAATACACAGAGCACAATGCCGACCTAAGTACAAGAGGACTGACACTCTATCTTTCTATGATTTGAGCCTCTCCTGTGAGTCCAGTTTTAGATTCCGATGCTTCACTTCGTGTTTACGTTATCCCTTGGACCTTCTTATTGACAATGAAACACAGAAATTGCATCCGAATTTAATACAAAGGCACAATGCCGACTTAAGTACAAGAGGACTGACACTCTATCTTTCTATGTTTCGAACTTTTCCTGCGAGTCCAGTTTTAGATTCCGATGCTTCACTTCAAGTTTACTGTATATCCTTGGACCTTCTTACTGACGACGAAACACAGAAATTGCATCCGAATTTAATACAAAAGGCATAATGCCGACTTAAGTACAAGAGGATTGACACTCTAACTTTCTATGATTTCAACCTCTCCTGTGAGTCCAGTTTTAGATTCCGATGCTTCACTTCATGTTTACTGTTTACCTTGGACCTTCTTATTGACGATGAAACACTGAAATTGCATCCGACATTAATACAAAAGCACAATGCCGACTTAAGTACAAGAGGACTGGCATTCTAAATTTCTATGATTTGAACCTCTCCAGTGAGTCCAGGTTTAGATTCCGATGCTCCACTTCAGGATTACTGTATCCCTTGGACCTTCATATTGACGATGAAACACAGATGTTACATCCGAATTTAATACAAAAGGCACAATGCCGATTTAAGTACAAGAGGACTGATACTCCAACATTCTATTATTTGAACCTCTCCTGTGAGTCCTCTTTTAGATTCCGATGCTTCGCTTCAGGTTTACTGTAACCCTTGGAATTTCTTATTGACGATGAAACACAGAAATTGCATCCGAATTTAATACAAATGGCACAATGCCGACTTAAGTACAAGAGGAGTGACACTCTAACTTTCTATGGTTTGAACCTCTCCAGTGAGTCCAGTTTTAGTTTCCGATGCTTTACTTCAGGTTTACAGTATCCCTTAGACCATCTTATTGACGATGAAACACAGATATTGCATCCGAATTTAATACAAAAGGCACAATGCCGACTTTTGTACAAGCGGACTGAGAGTCTAACTTTCTATGATGTGAACTTCTCCTGCGAGTCCAGTTTTAGATTCCGATGCTTCGCTTCAAGTTCACTGTATCCCTTGGACCTTCTTATTGACGACAAAACACTGAAATTGCATCCGAATTTAATACAAAAGGCACAATGCCGACTTAAGTACAAGTGGACTGACACTCTATTTTTCTATGATTTAAACCTCTCCTGTGAGTCCAGTTTTAGATTCCGATGCTTCACTTCAGGTTTACTGTAAACCTTGGACCTTCTTATTGACGATGAAACACAGAAATTGCATCCGAATTTAATACAAAAGGCACAATGATGACTTAAGTATAAGAGGAGTGACACTCTAACATTCTAAGGTTTGAACCTCTCCTGTGAGTCCACTTTTAGATTCCGTTGCTTCACTTCAGGTTTACTGTAACCCTTGGACCTTCTTATTGACGATGAAACACAGATATTGCATCCGAATTTAATACACAGGGCACAATGCCGACCCTAAGTACAAGAGGACTGACACTCTATCTTTCTATGATTTGAGCCTCTCCTGTGAGTCCAGTTTTAGATTCCGATGCTTCACTTCGTGTTTACGTTATCCCTTGGACCTTCTTATTGACAATGAAACACAGAAATTGCATCCGAATTTAATACAAAGGCACAATGCCGACTTAAGTACAAGAGGACTGACACTCTATCTTTCTATGTTTCGAACTTTTCCTGCGAGTCCAGTTTTAGATTCCGATGCTTCACTTCAAGTTTACTGTATATCCTTGGACCTTCTTACTGACGACGAAACACAGAAATTGCATCCGAATTTAATACAAAAGGCATAATGCCGACTTAAGTACAAGAGGATTGACACTCTAACTTTCTATGATTTCAACCTCTCCTGTGAGTCCAGTTTTAGATTCCGATGCTTCACTTCATGTTTACTGTTTACCTTGGACCTTCTTATTGACGATGAAACACTGAAATTGCATCCGACATTAATACAAAAGCACAATGCCGACTTAAGTACAAGAGGACTGGCATTCTAAATTTCTATGATTTGAACCTCTCCAGTGAGTCCAGGTTTAGATTCCGATGCTCCACTTCAGGATTACTGTATCCCTTGGACCTTCATATTGACGATGAAACACAGATGTTACATCCGAATTTAATACAAAAGGCACAATGCCGATTTAAGTACAAGAGGACTGATACTCCAACATTCTATTATTTGAACCTCTCCTGTGAGTCCTCTTTTAGATTCCGATGCTTCGCTTCAGGTTTAGTGTAACCCTTGGAATTTCTTATTGACGATGAAACACAGAAATTGCATCCGAATTTAATACAAATGGCACAATGCCGACTTAAGTACAAGAGGAGTGACACTCTAACTTTCTATGGTTTGAACTTCTCCAGTGAGTCCAGTTTTAGTCTCCGATGCTTCACTTCAGGTTTACTGTATCCCTTGGACCTTCTTATTGACGATGAAACTCAGAAATTGCATCCGAATTTAATACAAAAGGCACAATGCCGACTTAAGTATAAGAGGACTGACACTCAAACTTTCTATGATTTGAGCCTCTCCTGTGAGTCCAGTTTTAGATTCTGATGCTTCACTTCATGTTTACGTTATACCCCTGGACCTTCTTATTGACGATGAAACACAGAAATTGCATCCGAATTTAATACAAAAGGCACAATGCCGACATAAGTACAAGCGGACTGATACTCTAACTTTCTATGCTTTGAACCTATCCCGTGAGTCCAGTTTTAGATTCCGATGCTTCACTTAATGTTTACTGTATCCCTGGGACCTTCTTATAGACGATGAAACACAGAAATTGCATCTGAATTTAATACAAGAGGCAAAATGCCGACTTAAGTATTGGAGGACTGACACTCTAAACATTCCATGATATGAACCTCTCCTGTGAGTCTAGTTTTAGATTCCGTGCTTTACTTCAGGTTTACAGTATCCCTTAGACCATCTTATTGACGATGAAACACAGATATTGCATCCGAATTTAATACAAAAGGCACAATGCCGACTTTTGTACAAGCGGACAGACACTCTAACTTTCTATGATTTGAACTTCTCCTGCGAGTCCAGTTTTAGATTCCGATGCTTCGCTTCAAGTTTTACTGTATCCCTTGGACCTTCTTATTGACGACAAAACACTGAAATTGCATCCGAATTTAATACAAAAGCACAATGCCGACTTAAGTACAAGTGGACTGACACTCTATTTTTCTATGATTTAAAACCTCTCCTGTGAGTCCAGTTTTATTTTCCGATGCCTCACTTCAGGTTTACTGTAAACCTTGGACCTTCTTATTGACGATGAAACACAGAAATTGCATCCGAATTTAATACAAAAGGCACAATGCCGACTTAAGTACAAGAGGACTGACACTCTAACTTCCTATGATTTGAACCTCTCCTGTGTGTCCGATTTAGATTCCAATGCTTCACTTCAGGTTTACTGTATACCTTGGACCTACTTATTGACGATGAAACACAGAAATTGCATCCGAATTTAATACCAAGGGCACAATGCCAACTTAAGTACGAGAGGACTGGGATTCTAAATTTCCTTGATTTAAAAACCCCTCCTGTGAGTCCAGTTTTAGATTCCGATGCTTCTCTTCAGGTTTTCTGTATCCCTTGGAACATCTTATTGACGATGAAACACAGAAATTGCATCCTAATTTAATACAAATGGCACAATGCCGATTTAAGTACAAGAGGACTGACATTCTAACTTTCTGATTTGAAACCGCTCCTGTGAGTCCAGTTTTAGATTCCGATGCTTCACTTCAGGTTTACTGTATCCCTTGGACCTTCTTATTGACGAAGAATAACAGAAATTGCATCCGAATTTAATACAAAAGGCACAATGCCGTCTTAAGTACAAGAGGACTGACACTCTAACTTTCTATGAATTTAACCTCTCCTGTGAGTCCAGTTTTAGATTCCGATGCTTTGCTTCATTTTTACTGTATCCTTTGGACCTTCTTATTGACGATGAAACACAGAAATTGCATCCGAATTTTATACAAATGGCACAATGCCGACTTAAGTAACAGAGGACTGACACACTTACATTCTATGAATTGAACCTCACCTGTGAGTAAAGTTTTAGTTTCCGATGCTTCATTTTTGCTTTACTATATACATTGGGCCTTCTCATTGACTATGAAACACAGAAATTGCATCTGAATTTAATACAAACGGCTCAATGCCGACTTAAGTACAAAAGGACTGACACGCTAACGTTCTATAATTTGAACCTCTCCTGTGAGTCCAGTTTTAGTTTCCGATGCTTCACTTCAGGTTTACTGTATCCCTTGGACCTTCTTATTGACGATGAAACTCAGAAATTGCATCCGAATTTAATACAAAATGCACAATGCCGACTTAAGTACAAGAGGACTGACACTCTAACTTTCTATGATTTAAACCTCTCCTATGAGTCCAGTATTAGATTCCGATGCTTCACTTCAGGTTTATTGTATCACTTGGACCTTCTTATTGACGTTTGAAACACAGAAATTGCATCCGAATTTAATACAAAAGGCACAATGCCGGACTTAAGTACAAGAGGATTGACACTCTAACTTTCTATGATTTGAAAATATCCTGTGAGTCCAGTTTTAGATTCCGATGCTTCACTTCATGTTTACTGTTTACCTTGGACCTTCTTATTGACGATGAAACACCTGAAATTGCATCCGACTTTAATACAAAAGGCACAACGCCAACCTAAGTACAAGAGGACTGAAACTCTAAATCTCTATGATTTGAACCTCTCATGTGAGTCCAGTTTTAGATTCCGATGATTCGCTTCATGTTTACTGTATACTTTGGACCTTCTTATTGACGATGAAACACTGAAATAGCATCCGAATTCAATACTAAAGGCACAATGCCGAGTTAAGTACATGAGGACTGACACTAACTTTCTATGATTTGAACCTCTCCTGTGAGTCCAGTTTTAGATTCCGATGCTTCACTTCAGGTTTACTGTATCCCTTGGACCATCTTTTGACGATGAAACACAGAAATTGCATCCGAATTTAATACAAAATGCACAATGCCGACTTAAGTACAAGAGGACTGACACTCTAACATTCTATGATATGAACCTCTCCTGTGAGTCTAGTTTTAGATTCCGATGCTTTACTTCAGGTTTACTGTATCCCTTGGACCTTCTTATTGACGACAAAACACTGAAATTGCATCCGAATTTACTACAAAAGGCACAATGCCGACACTAGTACAAGTGGACTGACACTCTATTTTTCTAAGATTTAAACCTCTCCTGTGAGTCCAGTTTTAGATTCCGATGCCTCACTTCAGGTTTACTGTAAACCTTGGACCTACTTATTGACGATGAAAGACAGAAATTGCATCCGAATTTAATACAAAAGGCACAATGCCGACTTAAGTACAAGAGGACTGACACTAACTTTCTATGATTTGAACCTCTCCTGTGAGTCCAGTTTTAGATTCCGATGCTTCACTTCAGGTTTACTGTATCCCTTGGACCATCTTTTGACGATGAAACACAGAAATTGCATCCGAATTTAATACAAAATGCACAATGCCGACTTAAGTACAAGAGGACTGACACTCTAACTTTCTTTGATTTAAACCTCTCCTGTGAGTCCAGTATTAGATTCCGATGCTTCCCTTCAGGTTTATTGTATCACTTGGACCTTCTTATTGACGATGAAACACAGAAATTGCATCCGAATTTAATACAAAAGGCACAATGCCGACTTAAGTACAAGAGGACTGACACTCTAACTTCCTATGATTTGCACCTCTCCTGTGTGTCCAATATAGGTTCCAATGCTTCACTTCAGGTTTACTGTATACCTTGGACCTTCTTATTGACGATGAAACACAGAAATTGCATCCGAATTTAATACCAAGGGCAGAATGCCGACTTAAGTACAAGAGGACTGGGATTCTAAATTTCCTTGATTTGAACCCCTCCTGTGAGTCCAGTTTTAGATTCCGATGCTTCTCTTCAGGTTTTCTGTATCCCTTGGAACATCTTATTGACGATGAAACACAGAAATTGCATCCTAATTTAATACAAATGGCTAAATGCCGATTTAAGTACAAGAGGACTGACATTCTATCTTTCTGATTTGAACCGCTCCTGTGAGTCCAGTTTTTGATTCCGATGCTTCACTTCAGGTTTATCGTATTCCTTGGACCTTCTTATTGACGAAGAATAACAGAAATTGCATCCGAATTTAATACAAAAGGCACAATGCCTTCTTAAGTACAAGAGGACTGACACTCTAACTTTCTATGAATTGAACCTCTCCTGTGAGCCCAGTTTTAGATTCCGATGCTTTGCTTCATTTTTACTGTATCCTTTGGACCTTCTTATTGACGATGAAACACAGAAATTGCATCCGAATTTGATACAAATGGCACAATGCCGACTTAAGTACAAGAGGAATGACACTCTAACATTCTATGATTTGAACCTCACCTGTGAGTAAGGTTTTAGTTTCCGAAGCTTCACTTCTGCTTTACTATATACATTGGGCCTTCTCATTGACTATGAAACACAGAAATTGCATCTGAATTTAATACAAACGGCTCAATGCCGACTTAAGTAAAAGGACTGACACTCTAACGTTCTATAATTTGAACCTCTCCTGTGAGTCCGGGTTTGGATTCCGATGCTTCACTTCAGGTTTGCTGTATCCCTTGGACCCTCTTATTGACGACGAAACACAAAAATTGCATCCGAATTTAATACAAAAGGCACAATGCCGACTTAAGTATAAGAGGAGTGACACTCTAACATTCTAAGGTTTGAACCTCTCCGTGAGTCCAGTTTTAGATTCCGTTGCTTCACTTCAGGTTTACTGTAACCCTTGGACCTTCTTATTGACGATGAAACACAGATATTGCATCCGAATTTAATACAAAAGGCACAATGCCGACCTAAGTACAAGAGGACTGACACTCTATCTTTCTATGATTTGAGCCTCTCCTGTGAGTCCAGTTTTAGATTCCGATGCTTCAATTTGTGTTTACGTTATACCTGGGACCTTCTTATTGACAATGAAACACAGAAATTGCATCCGAATTTAACACAAAAGGCACAATGCCGACTTAAGTACAAGAGGACTGACACTCTAACTTTCTATGATTTGAACCTATCCTGTGAGTCCAGTTTAAGATTCCGATGCTTCACTTCATAATTACTGTATCCCTGGTACCGTCTTATTGACGATGAAACACAGAAATTACATCTGAATTTAATACAAAAGGCACATTGCCGACTTAAGTACAGGAGGAGTGACACTCTAACATTCTATGATATGTACCTCTCTTGTGAGTCTAGTTTTAGATTCCGATGCTTCACTTCAGGTTTACTGTATCCCATGGACCATCTTATTGACGATGAAACACAGAAATTGCATCCGAATTTAATACAAAATGCACAATGCCGACTTAAGTACAAGAGGACTGACACTCTAACTTTCTATGATTTAAACCTCTCCTGTGAGTCCAGTTTTAGATTCCGATGCTTCACTTCAGGTTTACTGTATCCCTTGGACCTTCTTATTGACGATGAAACACAGAAGTTGCATCCGAATTTAATACAAAAGGCACAATGCCGACTTAAGTACAAGAGGACTGACACTCTAACTTCCTATGATTTAAACCTCCCCTGTGAGTCTAATTTTAGATTCCGATGCTTTACTTCAGGTTTACTGTATCCCTTAGACCATCTTATTGACGATGAAACACAGAAATTGCATCCGAATTTAATACAAAAGGCACAATGCCGACTTTTGTACATGCGGACTGACACTCTAACTTTCTATGATTTGAACTTCTCCTGCGAGTCCAGTTTTAGATTCCAATGCTTCGCTTCAAGTTTACGGTATCGCTTGGACCTTCTTATTGACGACAAAACACTGAAATTGCATCCGAATTTAATACAAAAGGCACAATGCCGACTTAAGAACAAGAGGACTGACACTCTAACTTCCTATGATTTAAACCTCTCTTGTGAGTCTAGTTTTAGATTCCGATGCTTCACTTCAGGTTTACTGTATCCCATGGACCATCTTATTGACGATGAAACACAGAAATTGCATCCGAATTTAATACAAAATGCACAATGCCGACTTAAGTACAAGAGGAGTGACACTCTAACATTCTATGATATGTACCTCTCTTGTGAGTCTAGTTTTAGATTCCGATGCTTCACTTCAGGTTTACTGTATCCCATGGACCATCTTATTGACGATGAAACACAGAAATTGCATCCGAATTTAATACAAAATGCACAATGCCGACTTAAGTACAAGAGGACTGACACTCTAACTTTCTATGATTTGAACTTTTCCTGCGAGTCCAGTTTCAGATTCCGATGCTTCACTTCAAGTTTACTGTATATCCTTGGACCTTCTTATTGACGACGAAACACAGAAATTTCATCCGAATTTAATACAAAAGTCACAATGCCGACTTAAGTACAAGAGGACTGACACTCTAACTTCCTATGATTTAAACCTCCCCTGTGAGTCCAGTTTTAGATTCCGATGCAGCACTTCAGGTTTACTGTATACCAAGGAGCTTCTTGTTGACGATGAAACACAGAAATTGCATCCGAATTTAATACAAAAGGTACAATGCCGACTTAAGTACAAGAGGACTGACACTAACTTTCTATGGTTTGAACCTCTCCTGTGAGTCCAGTTTTAGATTCCGATGCTTCACATCAGGTTTACTGTATCCCTTGGACTATCTTATTGACGATGAAACACAGAAATTGCATCCGAATTTAATACAAAATGCACAATGCCGACTTAAGTACAAGAGGACTGACACTCTAACTTTCTATGATTTAAACCTCTCCTGTGAGTCCAGTTTTAGATTCCGATGCTTCACTTCAGGTTTACTGTATCCCTTGGACCTTCTTATTGACGATGAAACACAGAAGTTGCATCCGAATTTAATACAAAAGGCACAATGCCGACTTAAGTACAATAGGATTGACACTCTAACTTTCTATGATTTCAACCTTTCCTCTGAGACCAGTTTTAGATTCCGATGCTTCACTTCATGTTTACTGTTTACCTTGGACCTTCTTATTGACGATGAAAGACTGAAATTGCATCCGACTTTAATACAAAAGCACAATGCCGACTCAAGTACAAGAGGACTGGCATTCTAAATTTCTATGATTTGAACCTATCCTGTGAGTCCCGTTTTAGATGCCGATGCTTCATTTCATGTTCACTGTATCCCTGGAACCTTCTTATAGACGATGAAACACAGAAATTGCATCTCAATTTAATGCAAAAGGCACAATGCCGACTTAAGTACAAGAGGACTGACACTCTAACATTCTATGATTTGAACCTCTCCTGTGAGTCCAGTTTTAGATTCCGATGCTTCGCTTCAGGTTTACTGTATCCCTTGGAATTTCTTATTGACGATGAAACACAGAAATTGCATCCGAATTTAATACAAATGGCACAATGCCGACTTAAGTGCAAGAGGAGTGACACTCTAACTTTCTATGGTTTGAACCTCTCCTGTGAGTACAGTTTTTGTTTCCGATGCTTCACTTCAGGTTTACTGTATCCCTTGGACCTTCTTATTGACGATGAAACACAGAAATTGCGTCCGAATTTAATACAGAAGGCACAATGCCGACTTAAGTACAAGAGGACTGACACTCTAACTTTCTATGATTTGAGCCTCTCCTGTGAGTCCAGTTTTAGATTCCGATGCTTCACTTCATGTTTACGTTATACCCTGGACCTTCTTATTGACGATGAAGCACAGAAATTGCGTCCGATTTTAAAACAAAAGGCACAATACCGACATAAGTTCAAGCGGACTGATACTCTAAATTTCTATGATTTTAAACTATCCTGTGAGTCCTGTTTTAGATTCCAATGCTTCACTTCATGTTTACTGTATCCCTGGGACCTTCTTATTGACATTGAAACACAGAAATTGCATCTGAATTTAATACAAAGGCACAATGCCGACTTAAGTACTGGAGGACTGACACTCAAACATTCTATGATATGAACCTCTCCTGTGAGTCTAATTTTAGATTCCGATGCTTTACTTCAGGTTTACTGTATCCCTTAGACCATCTTATTGACGATGAAACACAGAAATTGCATCCGAATTTAATACAAAAGGCACAATGCCGACTTTTGTACATGCGGACTGACACTCTAACTTTCTATGATTTGAACTTCTCCTGCGAGTCCAGTTTTAGATTCCAATGCTTCGCTTCAAGTTTACGGTATCGCTTGGACCTTCTTATTGACGACAAAACACTGAAATTGCATCCGAATTTAATACAAAAGGCACAATGCCGACTTAAGAACAAGTGGACTGACACTCTATCTTTCTATGATTTAAACCTCTCCTGTGAGTCCAGTTTTAGATTCCGATGCCTCACTTCAGGTTTACTGTATACCTTGGACCTTCTTATTGACGATGAAACACAGCAATTGCATCCGAATTTAATACAAAATTCACAATGCCGACTTATGTACAAGAGGACTGACACTAACTTCTATGATTTGAACCTCTCCTGTGAGTCCAGTTTTAGATTCCGATGCTTCACTTCAGGTTTACTGTATCCCTTGGACCTTCATATTGACGATGAAACACAGAAATTGCATCCGAATTTAATACAATATGCACAATGGCGACTTAAGTACAAGAGGACTGACACTTTAACTTTCTATGATTTAAACCTCTCCAGTGAGTCCAGTTTTAGATTCCGATGCTTCACTTTAGGTTTACTGTATTCCTTTGACCTTCTTATTGAAGATGATACACAGAAATTGCATCCGAATTTGATATAAAAGGCACAATGCCGACTTAAGTACAAGAGGATTGTCACTCTAACTTTCTATGATTTGAACCTATCCTGTGAGTCCAGTTTCAGATTCCGATGCTTCACTTCATGTTTACTGTTTGCCTTGGACCTTCTTATTGACGATGAAACACTGAAATTGCATCCGAGTTTCATACAAAAGCACAATGCCGACTTAAGTACAAGAGGACTGGCATTCTAAATTTCTATGATTTGAACCTCTCCAGCGAGCCCAGTTTTAGATTCCGATGCTTCACTTCAGGTTTACTGTATCCCTTGGACCTTCTTATTGACGATGAACACAGAAGTTACATCCGAATTTAATACAAAAGGCACAATGCCGATTTAAGTACAGGAGAATTGACACTCTAACATTCTATGATTTGAGCCGCTCCTGTGAGTTCAGTTTTACATTCCGATGCTTCACTTCAGGTTTACTGTATCCCTTGGACCTTCTTATTGACGATGAAACACAAAAATTTCATCCGAACTTAATACAAAAGGCACAATGCCGACTTTTGTACAAGCGGACTGACACTCTAACTTTCTATGATTTAAACTTCTCCTGCGAGTCCAGTTTTAGATTCCGATGCTTCGCTTCAAGTTTACTGTATCCCTTGGACCTTGTTATTGACGACAAAACACAGAAATTGCATCCGAATTTAATACAAAAGGCACAATGCCGACTTAAGTACAAGAGGACTGACTCTCTAACTTTCTATGATTTGAGCCTCTCCTGTGAGTCCAGTTTTAGATTCCGATGCTTCACGTCGTGTTTACGTTATACCCTGGACCTTCTTATTGACGATGAAACACAGAAATTGCATCCGAATTTAAAACATAGGGCGCAATGCCAACATAAGTACAAGAGGACTGATACTCTAACTTTCTATGATTTTAACCTATCCTGTGAGCCCAGTTTTAGATTCCGATGCTTCACTTCATGTTTACTGTATCCATGGGACCTTCTTATTGACGATAAAACACAGAAATTGCATCTGAATTTAATACAAATGGCACAATGCCGACTTAAGTATTGGAGGACTGACACTCTAACTTTCTATGATACGAACCTCTCCTGTGAGTCTAGTTTTAGATTCCGATGCTTCACTTCAGGTTTACTGTATCCCTTGGACCATCTTATTGACGATGAAACACTGAAATATCATCCGAATTTAATACAAAAAGCACAATGCCGACTTAAGTACAAGAGGACTGACACTCTATCTTTCTATGTTTTAAACCTCTCCTGTGAGTCCAGTTTTAGATTCCGATGCTTCACTTAAGGTTTACTGTATACCTTGGACCTTCTTATTGACGATGAAACACAGAAATTGCATCCGAATTTAATACAAAAGGCACAATGCCGACTTAAGTACAAGAGGACTGACACTCTAACATTCTATGATTTGAACCTCTCCTGTGAGTCCAGTTTTAGAATCCGATGCTTCACTTCAGGTTTACTGTATCCCTTGCACCATCTTACTGACGATGAAACACAGAAATTGCATCCGAATTTAATACAAAAAGCACAATTCCGACTTAAGTACAAGAGGACTGACACTCTAACTTTCTATGATTTGAACCTCTCCTGTGAGTCCAGTTTTGGATTCCGATGCTTCCCTTCAGGTTTACTGTATCCCTTGGACCATCTTACTGACGATGAAACACAGAAATTGCATCCGAATTTAATACAAAAGGCACATTGCCGACTTAAGTACAAGAGGACTGACACTCTAGCTTTCTATGATTTGAACCGCTCCTGTGAGTCCAGTTTTAGTTTCCGATGCTTCACTTCAGGTTTACTGTATCCCTAGGACCTTCTTATTGACGATGAAACACAGAAATTTCATCCGAATTTAATACAAAAGGCCCAATGCCGACTTAAGTGTAAGAGGACTGACACTAACTTTCTATGATTTGAACCTCTCCTGTGAGTCCAGTTTTAGATTCCGATGCTTCACTTTAGGGTTACTGTATCCCTTGGACCATCTTATTGACGATGAAACACAGAAATTGCATCCGAATTTAATACAAAAGGCACAATGCCTACTTAAGTACTGGAGGACTGACACTCTAACTTTCTATGATTTGAAGCTCACCTGTGAGTCCAGTTTTGGATTCCGATGTTCCACTTCAGGTTTACTGTATACCTTGGACCTTCTTATTGACGATGAAACACAGAAATTGTATCCGAATTTAATACAAAAGGGACAATGCAGACTTAAGTACAAAAGGACGGACACTCTAACTTTCTATGATTTACACCTCCCTTGTGAGTCCAGTTTTAGATTCCGATGCTTCACCTCAGGTTTACTGTATCCCTTGGACCTTCTTACTGACGATGAAACACAGAAATTGCATCCGAATTTAATACCAAAGGGACAATGCAGACTTAAGTACAAAAGGACGTACACTCTAACTTTCTATGATTTGAGCCTCTCCTGTGAGTCCAGTTTTAGATTCCGATGCTTGACTTCAGGTTTGCTGTTTACCTTGGACCTTCTTATTGACGATGAAACACTGAAATTGCATCCGACTTTCATACAAAAGCACAATGCCGTCTTATGTACAAGAGGACTGGCATTCTAAATTTCTATGATTTGAACCTCTCCTGTGAGTCCAGTTTTAGATTCCGATGCTTCACTTCAGGTTTACTGTATCCCTTGGACCTTCTTATTGACGATGAAACACAGATATTGCATCCGAATTTAATACAAAAGGCACAATGCCGTTTTAAGTACAAGAGGACTGACACTCTAACTTTCTATGATTTGAACCGCTCCTCTGAGTCCAGTTTTAGTTTCCGATGCTTCACTTCAGGTTTACTGTATCCCTTGGACCTTCTTATTGACGATGAAACACTGAAATTTCATCCGAATTTAATACAAAAGGCACAATGCCGACTTAACTATAAGAGGACTGACACTAACTTCCTATGATTTGAACCTCTCCTGTGAGTCTAGTTTTAGATTCCGATGCTTCACTTCAGGTTTACTGTATCCCTTGGACCATATTATTGACGATGAAACACAGAAATTGCAATCGAATTTAATACAAAAGGCACAATGCCTACTTAAGTACAGGAGGACTGACACTCTAACTTTCTATGACTTGAAGCTCACCTGTGAGTCCAGTTTTGGATTCCGATGTTCCACTTCAGGTTTACTGTACACCTTGGACCTTCTTATTGACGATGAAACACAGAAATTGCATCCGAATTTAATACCAAAGGGACAATGCAGACTTAAGTACAAAAGGACGGACACTCTAACTTTCTATGATTTACACCTCCCTTGTGTGTCCAGTTTTAGATTCCGATGCTTCACCTCAGGTTTACTGTATCCCTTGGACCTTCTTACTGACGATGAAACACAGAAATTGCATCCGATTTTAATACCAAAGTGACAATGCAGACTTAAGTACAAAAGGACGGACACTCTAACTTTCTATGATTTGAGCCTCTCCTGTGAGTCCAGTTTTAGATTCCGATGCTTCACTTCAGGTTTACTGTATCCCTTGGACCTCCTTATTGACGATGAAACACAGAAAATACATCCGAATTTGATACAAACGGCACAATGCCGATTTAAGTACAAGAGGACTGACACTAACTTTCTATGATTTGAACCTCTCCTGTGAATCCAGTTTTAGATTCCGATGCTTCACTTCAGGTTTACTGTATCCCTTGGACCATCTTACTGACGACGAAACACAGAAATTGCATCCGAATTTAATACAAAAGGCACAATGCCGACTAAAGTGCAAGAGGACTGACACTCTAACTTTCTATGATTTGAACCTCTCCTGTGAGTCCAGTTTTAGATTCCGATGCTTCACTTCAGGTTTACTGTATCCCTTGGACCATCTTACTGACGATGAAACACAGAAATTGCATCCGAATTTTATACAAAAGGCACAATGCCGACTTAAGTACAAGAGGACTGACACTCTAACTTTCTATGATTTGAACCTCTCCTGTGAGTCCAGTTTTAGATTCCGATGCTTCACTTCAGGATTACTGTTTACCTTGGACCTTCTTATTGACGATGAAACACTGAAATTGCATCCGACTTTAATACAAAAGCACAATGCCGTCTTATGTACAAGAGGACTGGCATTCTAAATATCTATGATTTGAACCTCTCCTGTGAGTCCAGTTTTAGATTCCGATGCTTCACTTCAGGTTTACTGTATCCCTTGGACCCTCTTACTGACGATGAAACACAGAAATTGCATCCGAATTTAATACAAAAGGCACAATGCCGTTTTAAGTACAAGAGGACTGACACTCTAACTTTCTATCATTTGAACCGCTCCTGTGAGTCCAGTTTTTGTTTCCGATGCTTCACTTAAGGTTTACTGTATCCCTTGGACCTTCTTACTGACGATGAAACACAGAAATTTCATCCGAATTTAATACAAAAGGCACAATGCCGACTTAACTATAAGAGAGCTGACACTAACTTTCTATGATTTGAACCTCTCCTGTGAGTCCAGTTTTAGATTCCGATGCTTCACTTAAGGTTTACTGTATCCCTTGGACCATCTTATTGACGATGAAACACAGAAATTGCATCCGAATTTAATACAAAAGGCACAATGCCTACTTAAGTACAGGAGGACTGACACTCTAACTTTCTATGATTTGAAGCTCACCTGTGAGTCCAGTGTTGGATTCCGATGTTCCACTTCAGGTTTACTGTATACCTTGGACCTTCTTATTGTTGATGAAACACAGGAATTGCATCCGAATTTAATACAAAAGGGACAATGCAGACTTAAGTACAAAAGGACGGACACTCTAACTTTCTATGATTTACACCTCCCTTGTGAGTCCAGTTTTAGATTCCGATGCTTCACCTCAGGTTTACTGTATCCCTTGGACCTTCTTACTGACGATGAACACAGAAATTGCATCCGAATTTAATACCAAAGGGACAATGCAGACTTAATTACAAAAGGACGGACACTCTAACTTTCTATGATTTGAGCCTCTCCTGTGAGTCCAGATTTAGATTCCGATGCTTCACATCAGGTTTACTGTATCCCTTGGACCTTCTTATTGACGATGAAACACAGAAATTACATCCGAATTTAATACAAAAGGCACAATGCCGACTTAAGTACAAGAGGATTGACACTCTAACTTTTTATGATTTGAACCTTTCCTGTGAGTCCAGTTTCAGATTCCGATGCTTCACTTCATGTTTACTGTTTACCTTGGACCTTCTTATTGACGATGAAACACTGAAATTACATCCGACTTTAATACAAAAGCACAATGCCGTCTTAAGTACAAGAGGACTGGCATTCTAGATTTCTATGATTTGAACCTCTCCTGTTAGTCCAGTTTTAGATTCCGATGCTTCACTTCAGGTTTACTGTATCCCTTGGACCTTCTTATTGACGATGAAACACTGATATTACATCCGAATTTTATACAAACGGCACAATGCCGATTTAAGTACAAGAGGACTTACACTAACTTTCAATGATTTGAACCTCTCCTGTGAGTCCAGTTTTAGATTCCGATGCTTCACTTCAGGTTTACTGTATCCCTTGGACCATCTTACTGACGACGAAACACAGAAATTGCATCCGAATTTAATACAAAAGGCACAATGCCGACTTCAGTACAAGAGGACTGACACTCTAACTTTCTATGATTTGAACCTCTCCTGTGAGTCCAGTTTTAGATTCCGATGCTTCACTTCAGGTTTACTGTATCCCTTGGACCATCTTACTGACGATGAAACACAGAAATTGCATCCGAATTTAATACAAAAGGCACAATGCCGACTTAAGTACAAGAGGACTGACACTCTAACTTTCTATGATATGAACCTCTCCTGTGAGTCCAGTTTTAGATTCCGATGCTTCACTTCAGGTTTACTGTTTACCTTGGACCTTCTTATTGACGATGAAACACTGAAATTGCATCCGACTATAATACAAAAGCAAAATGCCGTCTTATGTACAAGACGACTGGCATTCTAAATTTCTATGATTTGAACCTCTCCTGTGAGTCCAGTTTTAGATTCCGATGCCTCACTTCAGGTTCACTGTATCCCTTGGACCTTCTTATTGACGATGAAACAAAGAAATTGCATCCGAATTTAAAACAAAAGTCACAATGCCGACTTAAGTACAAGAGGACTGACAATCTAACTTTCTATGATTTGAACCTCTCCTGTGAATCCAGTTTTAGATTCCGATGCATCACTTCAGGTTTACAGTATCCCTTGGACCTTCTTATTGACGATGAAACACAGAAATTGCATCCGAATGTAATACGAAAGGCACAATGCCGACTTAAGTACAAGAGGACTGACACTCTAACTTTCTATGATTTGAAGCTCTCCTGTGAGTCCAGTTTTAGATTCCGATGTTCCACTTCAGGTTTACTGTATACCTTGGACCTTCTTATTGACGATGAAACACAGAAATTGCATCCGAATTTAATACAAAAGGGACAATGCAGACATAAGTACAAAAGGACGGACACTCTAACTTTCTATAATTTACACTCCCATGTGAGTCCAGGTATAGATTCCGATGCTTCACTTCAGGTTTACTGTATCCCTTGGACCTTCTTATTGACGATGAAACACAGAAATTGCATCCCAATTTAATACAAAAGGCACAATGACGACTTAAGTACAAGAGGACTGACACTCAAAATTTCTATGATTTGAACCTATCCTGTGAGACTAGTTTGAGATTCCGATGCTGCACTTCAGGTTTACTGTATCCCTGGGACCTTCTTATTGACGATGAAACACAGAAATTTCATCCGAATTTAATGCAAAAGGCACAATGCCTACATAAGTATAGGAGGAATGACACTCGAACTTTCTATGATTTGAAGCTCTCCTGTGAGTCCATTTTTAGATTCCGATGTTCCACTTCAGGTTTACTGTATAACTTGGACCTTCTTATTGACGATGAAACGCAGAAATTGCATCCGAATTTAATAATAAAGGGACAATGCCGACTTAAGTACAAAAGGACGGACACTCTAACTTTCTATGATTTACACCTCCCTTGTGAGTCCAGTTTTACATTCCGATGCTTCACTTCAGGTTTACTGTATCCCTTGGACCTTCTTGTTGACGATGAAACACAGAAATTACATCCGAATTTAATACAAAAGGCACAGTGCCGACTTAAGTACAAGAGGATTGACACTCTAACTTTCTATGATTTGAACCTATCCTGTGAGTCCAGTTTTAGATTCCGATGCTTCACTTCATGTTTACTGTTTACCTTGGACCTTCTTATTGACGATGAAACACTGAAATTGCATCCGAATTTAATACAAAAGGCACAATGCCGACTTAAGTATAAGAGGACTGACACTAACTTTCTATGATTTGAACCTATCCTGTGAGTCCAGTTTTAGATTCCGATGCTTCACTTCATGTTTACTGTTTACCTTGGACCTTCTTATTGACGATGAAACACTGAAATTACATCCGACTTTAATACAAAAGCACATTGACGTCTTAAGTACAAGAGGACTGGCATTCTAAATTTCTATGATTTGAACCTGTCCTGTTAGTCCAGTTTTAGATTCCGATGCTTCACTTCAGGTTTACTGTATCCCTAGGACCTTCTTATTGACTATGAAACACAGAAATTGCATCCGAATTTAATACAAAATGCACAATGCCGACTTAAGTACAAGAGGACTGACACTCTAACTTTCGATGATTTGAACTTCTCCTGTGAGTCCAGTTTTAGATTCCGATGCTTCAATTCAGGTTTACTATATCCCTTGGACCTTCTTATTGACGATGAGAAACAGAAATTGCATCCGAATTTAATACAAAAGGCACAATGCCGACTTAAGTACAAGAGGACTGACACTCTAAATTTCTATGATTTGAACCTATCCTGTGAGTCCAGTTTTAGATTCCGATGCTTCACTTCATGTTTACTGTTTACCTTGGACCTTCTTATTGACGACGAAACACAGAAATTGCTTCCGAATTTAATACAAAAGGCACAATGCCTACTTAAGTACAGGAGGACTGACACTCTAACTTTCTATGATTTGAAGCTCTCCTGTGAGTCCAGTTTTAGATTCCGCTGTTCCACTTCAGGTTTACTGTATACCTTGGACCTTCTTATTGACGATGAAACACATAAATTGCATCCGAATTTAATACAAAAGGGACAATGCAGACATAAGTACAAAAGGACGGACACTCTAACTTCCTATAATTTACACCTCCCTTGTGAATCCCGTTTTAGATTCCGATGCTTCACTTCCGGTTTACTGTATCCCTTGGACCATCTTATTCACGATGAGACTCAGAAATTGCATCCGAATTTAATACAAAAGGCACAATGCCTACTTAAGTACAGGAGGACTGACACTCTAACTTTCTATGATTTGAAGCTCTCCTGTGAGTCCAGTTTTAGATTCCGATGATCCACTTCGTGTTTACTGTATACCTTGGACCTTCTTATTGACGATGAAACACAGAAATTATATCCAAATTTTATACAAGAGGACATTGCAGACTTAAGTACAAAAGGACGGACACTCTAACTTTCTATGATTTACACCTCCCTTGTGAGTCCAGTTTTAGATTCCGATGCTTCACTTCAGGTTTACTGTATCCCTTGGACCTTCTTAATGACGATGAAACACAGAAATTGCATCAGAATTTAATACAAAGGGCACAATGCCGACTTAAGTACAAGAGGACTGACACTCTAAATTTCTATGATTTGAACCTATCCTGTGAGTCCAGTTTTAGATTACGTTGCTTCACTTCATGTTTACTGTATCTCTGGGACCTTCTTATTGACGATGAAACACAGAAATTGCATCGGAATATTATACAAAAGGCACAATGCTGACTTAAGTATAAGAGGACTGACACTAACTTCCTATGATTTGAACCACTCCTGTGAGTCCAGTTTTAGATTCCGATGCTTCACTTCAGGTTTACTGTATCCCTTGGACCATCTTATACACGATGAAACTCAGAAATTGCATCCAAATTTAATACAAAAGGCACAATGCCTACTTAAGTACAGGAGGACTGACACTCTAACATTCTATGATTTGAAGCTTTCCTGTGAGTCCAGTTTTAGATTCCGATGATCCACTTCGTGTTTACTGTATACTTTGGACCTTCTTATTGACGATGAAACACAGAAATTACATCCAAATTTAATACACGAGGACATTGCAGACTTAAGTACAAAAGGACGGACACTCTAACTTTCTATGATATACACCTCCCTTGTGAGTCCAGTTTTAGATTCCGATGCTTCACTTCAGGTTTACTGTATGCCTTGGACCTTCTTAATGACGATGAAACACAGAAATTGCATCAGAATTTAATACAAAGGGCAGAATGCCGACTTAAGTACAAGAGGACTCACACTCTAAATTTCTATGATTTGAACCTATCCTGTGAGTCCAGTTTTAG
Organism: Schistocerca americana; assembly: GCF_021461395.2. Classification (NCBI taxonomy): domain Eukaryota; kingdom Metazoa; phylum Arthropoda; class Insecta; order Orthoptera; family Acrididae; genus Schistocerca; species Schistocerca americana. The sequence continues at coordinate 1,067,207,943 of NC_060120.1, read as the reverse complement.
ATTACGATGCTTCACTTCATGTTTACTGAATCCCTGGGACCTTCTTATTGACGATGAAACACAGAAATTGCATCGGAATTTAATACAAAATGCACAATGCCGACTTAAGTACAGGAGGACTGACACTCTAACATTCAATGGTATGACCCTCTCCTTTGAGTCCAGTTTGAGATTCCGATGCTTCACTTCAGGTTTACTGTATCCCTGGGACCATCATATTGACGATGAAACAAAGAAATTGCATCCGAATTTAAAACAAAAGTCACAATGCCGACTTAAGTACAAGTGGACTGACACTCTAACTTTCTATGATTTGAACCTCTCCTGTGAATCCAGTTTTAGATTCCGATGCATCACTTCAGGTTTACTGTATCCCTTGGACCTTCTTATTGACGATGAAACACAGAAATTGCATCCGAATGTAATACAAAAGGCACAATGCCGACTTAAGTACAAGAGGACTGACACTCTAACATTCTATGATTTGAACCTCTCCTGTGAGTCTAGTTTTAGAATCCGATGCTTCACTTCAGGTTTACTGTATACCTTGGACTTTCTTACTGACGATGAAACACAGAAATTGCATCCGAATTTAATACAAAAGGCACAATGCCGTTTTAAGTACAAGAGGACTGAAACTCTAACTTTCTATCATTTGAACCGCTCCTGTGAGTCCAGTTTTTGTTTCCGATGCTTCACTTCAGGTTTACTGTATCCCTTGGACCTTCTTACTGACGATGAAACACAGAAATTTCATCCGAATTTAATACAAAAGGCACAATGCCGACTTAACTATAAGAGGACTGACACTAAATTTCTATGATTTGAACCTCTCCTGTGAGTCCAGTTTTAGATTCCGATGCTTCACTTCAGGTTTACTGTATCCCTTGGACCATCTTATTGACGATGAAACACAGAAATTGCATCCGAATTTAATACAAAAGGCACAATGCCTACTTAAGTACAGGAGGACTGACACTCTAACTTTCTATGATTTGAAGCTCACCTGTGAGTCCAGTTTTGGTTTCCGATGTTCCACTTCAGGTTTACTGTATACCTTGGACCTTCTTATTGACGATGAAACACTGATATTACATCCGAATTTTATACAAACGGCACAATGCCGATTTAAGTACAAGAGGACTTACACTAACTTTCTATGATTTGAACCTCTCCTGTGAGTCCAGTTTTAGATTCCGATGCTTCACTTCAGGTTTACTGTATCCCTTGGACCATCTTACTGACGACGAAACACAGAAATTGCATCCGAATTTAATACAAAAGGCACAATGCCGACTTCAGTACAAGAGGACTGACACTCTAACTTTCTATGATTTGAACCTCTCCTGTGAGTCCAGTTTTAGATCCGATGCTTCACTTCAGGTTTACTGTATCCCTTGGACCGTCTTACTGACGATGAAACACAGAAATTGCATCCGAATTTAATACCAAAGGGACGATGCAGACTTAAGTACAAAAGGACGGACACTCTAACTTTCTATGATTTACACCTCCCTTGTGAGTCCAGTTTTAGATTCCGATGCTTCACCTCAGGTTTACTGTATCCCTTGGACCTTCTTACTGACGATGAACACAGAAATTGCATCCGAATTTAATACCAAAGGGACAATGCAGACTAAAGTACAAAAGGACGGACATTCTAACTTTCTATGATTTGAGCCTCTCCTGTGAGTCCAGATTTAGATTCCGATGCTTCACATCAGGTTTACTGTATCCCTTGGACCTTCTTATTGACGATGAAACACAGAAATTACATCCGAATTTAATACAAAAGGCACAATGCCGACTTAAGTACAAGAGGATTGACACTCTAACTTTTTATGATTTGAACCTATCCTGTGAGTCCAGTTTTAGATTCCGATGCTTCACTTCATGTTTACTGCTTACCTTGGACCTTCTTATTGACGATGAAACACTGAAATTACATCCGACTTTAATACAAAAGCACAATGCCGTCTTAAGTACAAGAGGACTGGCATTCTAAATTTCTATGATTTGAACCTCTCCTGTTAGTCCAGTTTTAGATTCCGATGCTTCACTTCAGGTTTACTGTATCCCTTGGACCTTCTTATTGACGATGAAACACTGATATTACATCCGAATTTTATACAAACGGCACAATGCCGATTTAAGTACAAGAGGACTTACACTAACTTTCTATGATTTGAACCTCTCCTGTGAGTCCAGTTTTAGATTCCGATGCTTCACTTCAGGTTTACTGTATCCCTTGGACCATCTTACTGACGACGAAACACAGAAATTGCATCCGAATTTAATACAAAAGGCACAATGCCGACTTCAGTACAAGAGGACTGACACTCTAACTTTCTATGATTTGAACTTCTCTTGTGAGTCCAGTTTTAGATTCCGATGCTTCACTTCAGGTTTACTGTATCCCTTGGACCTTCTTATTGACGATGAAACACTGAAATTACATCCGACTTTAATACAAAAGCACAATGCCGTCTTAAGTACAAGAGGACTGGCATTCTAAATTTCTATGATTTGAACCTCTCCTGTTAGTCCAGTTTTAGATTCCGATGCTTCACTTCAGGTTTACTGTATCCCTTGGACCTTCTTATTGACGATGAAACACTGATATTACATCCGAATTTTATACAAACGGCACAATGCCGATTTAAGTACAAGAGGACTTACACTAACTTTCTATGATTTGAACCTCTCCTGTGAGTCCAGTTTTAGATTCCGATGCTTCACTTCAGGTTTACTGTATCCCTTGGACCATCTTACTGACGACGAAACACAGAAATTGCATCCGAATTTAATACAAAAGGCACAATGCCGTCTTATGTACAAGACGACTGGCATTCTAAATTTCTATGATTTGAACCTCTCCTGTGAGTCCAGTTTTAGATTCCGATGTTCCACTTCAGGTTTACTGTATACCTTGGACCTTCTTATTGACGATGAAACACAGAAATTGCATCCGAATTTAATACAAAAGGGACAATGCAGACATAAGTACAAAAGGACGGACACTCTAACTTTCTATAATTTACACTCCCTTGTGAGTCCAGGTTTAGATTCCGATGCTTCACTTCAGGTTTACTGTATCCCTTGGACCTTCTTATTGACGATGAAACACAGAAATTGCATCCCAATTTAATACAAAAGGCACAATGACGACTTAAGTACAAGAGGACTGACACTCAAAATTTCTATGATTTGAACCTATCCTGTGAGACTAGTTTGAGATTCCGATGCTGCACTTCAGGTTTACTGTATCCCTGGGACCTTCTTATTGACGATGAAACACAGAAATTTCATCCGAATTTAATGCAAAAGGCACAATGCCTACATAAGTACAGGAGGAATGACACTCGAACTTTCTATGATTTGAAGCTCTCCTGTGAGTCCATTTTTAGATTCCGATGTTCCACTTCAGGTTTACTGTATAACTTGGACCTTCTTATTGACGATGAAACGCAGAAATTGCATCCGAATTTAATAATAAAGGGACAATGCCGACTTAAGTACAAAAGGACGGACACTCTAACTTTCTATGATTTACACCTCCCTTGTGAGTCCAGTTTTACATTCCGATGCTTCACTTCAGGTTTACGGTATACCTTGGACCTTCTTACTGACGATAAAACAGAGAAATTGCATCCGAATTTAATACCAAATTGACAATGCAGACTTAAGTACAAAAGGACGGACACTCTAACTTTCTATGATTTGTACCTCTCCTGTGAGGCCAGTTTTAGATTCCGATGCTTCACTTCAGGTTTACTGTATCCCTTGGACCTTCTTGTTGACGATGAAACACAGAAATTACATCCGAATTTAATACAAAAGGCACAGTGCCGACTTAAGTACAAGAGGATTGACACTCTAACTTTCTATGATTTGAACCTATCCTGTGAGTGCAGTTTTAGATTCCGATGCTGCACTTCATGTTTACTGTTTACCTTGGACCTTCTTATTGACGATGAAACACTGAAATTGCATCCGAATTTAATACAAAAGGCACAATGCCGACTTAAGTATAAGAGGACTGACACTAACTTTCTATGATTTGAACCTATTCTGTGAGTCCAGTTTTTGATTCCGATGCTTCACTTCATGTTTACTGTTTACCTTGGACCTTCTTATTGACGATGAAACACTGAAATTACATCCGACTTTAATACAAAAGCACAATGCCGTCTTAAGTACAAGAGGACTGGCATTCTAAATTTCTATGATTTGAACCTGTCCTGTTAGTCCAGTTTTAGATTCCGATGCTTCACTTCAGGTTTACTGTATCCCTTGGACCTTCTTATTGACTATGAAACACAGAAATTGCATCCGAATTTAATACAAAATGCACAATGCCGACTTAAGTACAAGAGGACTGACACTCTAACTTTCGATGATTTGAACTTCTCCTGTGAGTCCAGTTTTAGATTCCGATGCTTCAATTCATGTTTACTATATCCCTTGGACCTTCTTATTGACGATGAGAAACAGAAATTGCATCCGAATTTAATACAAAAGGCACAATGCCGACTTAATTACAAGAGGACTGACACAATAACTTTCTATGATTTGAACATCTCCTGTAAGTCCAGTTCTAGATTCCGATGCTTCACTTCAGGTTTACTGTATCCGTTGGACCATCTTATTTACGATGAGACTCAGAAATTGCATCCGAATTTAATACAAAAGGCACAATGCCTACTTAAGTACAGGAGGACTGACACTCTAACTTTCTATGATTTGAAGCTCTCCTGTGAGTCCAGTTTTAGATTCCGATGATCCACTTCGTGTTTACTGTATACCTTGGACCTTCTTATTGACGATGAAACACAGAAATTATATCCAAATTTAATACAAGAGGACATTGCAGACTTAAGTACAAAAGGACGGACACTCTAACTTTCTATGATTTACACCTCCCTTGTGAGTCCAGTTTTAGATTCCGATGCTTCACATCAGGTTTACTGTATCCCTTGGACCTTCTTAATGACGATGAAACACAGAAATTGCATCAGAATTTAATACAAAGGGCAGAATGCCGACTTAAGTACAAGAGGACTGACACTCTAAATTTCTATGATTTGAACCTATCCTGTGAGTCCAGTTTTAGATTACGATGCTTCACTTCATGTTTACTGTATCTCTGGGACCTTCTTATTGACGATGAAACACAGAAATTGCATCGGAATATTATACAAAAGGCACAATGCGGACTTAAGTATAAGAGGACTGACACTAACTTCCTATGATTTGAACCACTCCTGTGAGTCCAGTTTTAGATTCCGATGCTTCACTTCAGGTTTACTGTATCCCTTGGACCATCTTATTCACGATGAAACTCAGAAATTGCATCCAAATTTAATACAAAAGGCACAATGCCTACTTAAGTACAGGAGGACTGACACTCTAACATTCTATGATTTGAAGCTCTCCTGTGAGTCCAGTTTTAGATTCCGATGATCCACTTCGTGTTTACTGTATACTTTGGACCTTCTTATTGACGATGAAACACAGAAATTACATCCAAATTTAATACAAGAGGACATTGCAGACTTAAGTACAAAAGGACGGACACTCTAACTTTCTATGATTTACACCTCCCTTGTGAGTCCAGTTTTAGATTCCGATGCTTCACTTCAGGTTTACTGTATGCCTTGGACCTTCTTAATGACGATGAAACACAGAAATTGCATCAGAATTTAATACAAAGGGCACAATGCCGACTTAAGCACAAGAGGACTGACACTCTAAATTTCAATGATTTGAACCTATCCTGTGAGTCCAGTTTTAGATTACGATGCTTCACTTCATGTTTACTGTATCCCTGGGACCTTCTTATTGACGATGAAACACAGAAATTGCATCGGAATTTAATACAAAATGCACAATGCCGACTTAAGTACAGGAGGACTGACACTCTAACATTCAATGGTATGACCCTCTCCTTTGAGTCCAGTTTGAGATTCCGATGCTTCACTTCAGGTTTACTGTATCCCTGGGACCATCATATTGACGATGAAACAAAGAAATTGCATCCGAATTTAAAACAAAAGTCACAATGCCGACTTAAGTACAAGAGGACTGACACTCTAACTTTCTATGATTTGAACCTCTCCTGTGAATCCAGTTTTAGATTCCGATGCATCACTTCAGGTTTACTGTATCCCTTGGACCTTCTTATTGACGATGAAACACAGAAATTGCATCCGAATGTAATACAAAAGGCACAATGCCGACTTAAGTACAAGAGGACTGACACTCTAACTTTCTATGATTTAAACTTCTCCTGCGAGTCCAGTTTTAGAATCCGATGCTTTACTTCACGTTTACTGTATCCCTCGGACCTTCTTATTGACGACGAAACACAGAAATTGCTTCCGAATTTAATACAAAAGGCACAATGCCTACTTAAGTACTGGAGGACTGACACTCTAACTTTCTATGATTTGAAGCTCTCCTGTGAGTCCAGTTTTAGATTCCGATGTTCCACTTCAGGTTTACTGTATCCCTTGGACCTTCTTATTGACGATGAAACACAGAAATTGCATCCCAATTTAATACAAAAGGCACAATGACGACTTAAGTACAAGAGGACTGACACTCTAAATATCTATGATTTGAACCTATCCTGTGAGACCAGTTTGAGATTCCGATGCTGCACTTCAGGTTTACTGTATCCCTGGGACCTTCTTATTGACGATGAAACACAGAAATTTCATCCGAATTTAATACAAAAGGCACAATGCCTACATAAGTACAGGAGGACTGACACTCGAACTTTCTACGATTTGAAGCTCTCCTGTGAGTCCATTTTTAGATTCCGATGTTCCACTTCAGGTTTACTGTATAACTTGGACCTTCTTGTTGACGATGAAACGCAGAAATTGCATCCGAATTTAATACAAAAGGGACAATGCAGACTTAAGTACAAAAGGACGGACACTCTAACTTTCTATGATTTACACCTCCCTTGTGAGTCCAGTTTTACATTCCGATGCTTCACTTCAGGTTTACTGTATACCTTGGACCTTCTTACTGACGATAAAACACAGAAATTGCATCCGAATTTAATACCAAAGGGACAATGCAGACTTAAGTACAAAAGGACGGACACTCTAACTTTCTATGATTTGTACCTCTCCTGTGAGGCCAGTTTTAGATTCCGATGCTTCACTTCAGGTTTACTGTATCCCTTGGACCTTCTTGTTGACGATGAAACACAGAAATTACATCCGAATTTAATACAAAAGGCACAGTGCCGACTTAAGTACAAGAGGATTGACACTCTAACTTTCTATGATTTGAACCTATCCTGTGAGACCAGTTTGAGATTCCGATGCTGCACTTCAGGTTTACTGTTTACTTTGGACCTTCTTATTGACGATGAAACACTGAAATTGCATCCGAATTTAATACAAAAGGCACAATGTCGACTTAAGTATAAGAGGACTGACACTAACTTTCTATGATTTGAACCTATCCTGTGAGTCCAGTTTTAGATTCCGATGCTTCACTTCATGTGTACTGTTTACCTTGGACCTTCTTATTGACGATGAAGCACTGAAATTACATCCGACTTTAATACAAAAGCACAATGCCGTCTTAAGTACAAGAGGACTGGCATTCTAAATTTCTATGATTTGAACCTGTCCTCTTAGTCCAGTTTTAGATTCCGATGCTTCACTTCAGGTTTACTGTATCCCTTGGACCTTCTTATTGACTATGAAACACAGAAATTGCATCCGAATTTAATACAAAATGCACAATGCCGACTTAAGTACAAGAGGACTGACACTCTAACTTTCGATGATTTGAACCTCTCCTGTGAGTCCAGTTTTAGATTCCGATGCTTCAATTCAGGTTTACTATATCCCTTGGACCTTCTTATTGACGATGAGAAACAGAAATTGAATCCGAATTTAATACAAAAGGCACAATGCCGACTTAATTACAAGAGGACTGACACTCTAACTTTCTATGATTTGAACATCTCCTGTAAGTCCAGTTTTAGATTCCGATGCTTCACTTCAGGTTTACTGTATCCCTTGGACCATCTTATTCACGATGAGACTCAGAAATTGCATCCGAATTTAATACAAAAGGCACAATGCCTACTTAAGTACAGGAGGACTGACACTCTAACTTTATATGATTTGAAGCTCTCCTGTGAGTCCAGTTTTAGATTCCGATGATCCACTTCGTGTTTACTGTATACCTTGGACCTTCTTATTGACGATGAAACACAGAAATTATATCCAAATTTAATACAAGAGGACATTGCAGACTTAAGTACAAAAGGACGGACACTCTAACTTTCTATGATTTACACCTCCCTTGTGAGTCCAGTTTTAGATTCCGATGCTTCACTTCAGGTTTACTGTATGCCTTGGACCTTCTTAATGTCGATGAAACACAGAAATTGCATCAGAATTTAATACAAAGGGCACAATGCCGACTTAAGTACAAGAGGACTGACACTCTAAATTTCTATGATTTGAACCTATCCTGTGAGTTCAGTTTTAGATTACGATGCTTCACTTCATGTTTACTGTATCCCTGGGACCTTCTTATTGACGATGAAACACAGAAATTGCATCGGAATTTAATACAAAATGCACAATGCCGACTTAAGTACAGGAGGACTGACACTCTAACATTCAATGGTATGACCCTCTCCTTTGAGTCCAGTTTGAGATTCCGATGCTTCACTTCAGGTTTACTGTATCCCTGGGACCATCATATTGACGATGAAACAAAGAAATTGCATCCGAATTTAAAACAAAAGTCACAATGCCGACTTAAGTACAAGAGGACTGACACTCTAACTTTCTATGATTTGAACCTCTCCTGTGAATCCAGTTTTAGATTCCGATGCATCACTTCAGGTTTACTGTATTCCTTGGACCTTCTTATTGACGATGAAACACAGAAATTGCATCCGAATGTAATACAAAAGGCACAATGCCGACTTAAGTACAAGAGGACTGATACTCTAGCATTCTATGATTTGAACCTCTCCTGTGAGTCTAGTTTTAGAATCCGATGCTTCACTTCAGGTTTACTGTATACCTTGGACTTTCTTACTGACGATGAAACAAAGAAATTGCATCCGAATTTAATACCAAAGGCACAATGCCGACTTAAATACAAGAGGATGCACACTCTAACTTTCTATGATTTGAACCTATTCTGTGAATCCGGTTTTAGATTCCGATGCTTCACTTCATGTTTACTGTTTACCTTGGACCTTCTTATTGACGATGAAACACTGAAATTGCATACGAATTTAATACAAAAGGCACAATGCCGACTTAAGTACAAGAGGACTGACACTCTAACTTTCTATGATTTAAACTTCTCCTGCGAGTCCAGTTTTAGAATCCGATGCTTTACTTCACGTTTACTGTATCCCTCGGACCTTCTTATTGACGACGAAACACAGAAATTGCTTCCGAATTTAATACAAAAGGCACAATGCCTACTTAAGTACAGGAGGACTGACACTCTAACTTTCTATGATTTGAAGCTCTCCTGTGAGTCCAGTTTTAGATTCCGATGTTCCACTTCAGGTTTACTGTATACCTTGGACCTTCTTATTGACGATGAAACACTGAAATTGCATCCGAATTTAATACAAAAGGGACAATGCAGACATAAGTACAAAAGGACGGACACTCTAACTTTCTATAATTTACACCTCCCTTGTGAATCCAGTTTTAGATTCCGATGCTTCACTTCAGGTTTACTGTATCCCTTGGACCTTCTTATTGACGATGAAACACAGAAATTGCATCCCAATTTAATACAAAAGGCACAATGACGACTTAAGTACAAGAGGACTGACACTCTAAATAACTATGATTTGAACCTATCCTGTGAGACCAGTTTGAGATTCCGATGCTGCACTTCAGGTTTACTGTATCCCTGGGACCTTCTTATTGACGATGAAACACAGAAATTTCATCCGAATTTAATACAAAAGGCACAATGCCTACATAAGTACAGGAGGACTGACACTCGAACTTTCTATGATTTGAAGCTCTCCTGTGAGTCAATTTTTAGATTCCGATGTTCCACTTCAGGTTTACTGTATAACTTGGACCTTCTTATTGACGATGAAACGCAGAAATTGCATCCGAATTTAATACAAAAGGGACAATGCAGACTTAAGCACAAAAGGACGGACACTCTAACTTTCTATGATTTACAACTCCCTTGTGAGTCCAGTTTTACATTCCGATGCTTCACTTCAGGTTTACAGTATACCTTGGACCTTCTTACTGACGATAAAACACAGAAATTGCATCCGAATTTAATACCAAAGGGACAATGCAAACTTAAGTACAAAAGGACGGACACTCTAACTTTCTATGATTTGTACCTCTCCTGTGAGGCCAGTTTTAGATTCCGATGCTTCACTTCAGGTTTACTGTATCCCTTGGACCTTGTTGTTGACGATGAAACACAGAAATTACATCCGAATTTAATACAAAAGGCACAGTGCCGACTTAAGTACAAGAGGATTGACACTCTAACTTTCTATGATTTGAACCTATCCTGTGAGACCAGTTTGAGATTCCGATGCTGCACTTCAGGTTTACTGTTTACCTTGGACCTTCTTATTGACGATGAAACACTGAAATTGCATCCGAATTTAATACAAAAGGCACAATGCCGACTTAAGTAAAAGTGGACTGACACTAACTTTCTATGATTTGAACCTATCCTGTGAGTCCAGTTTTAGATTCCGATGCTTCACTTCATGTTTACTGTTTACCTTGGACCTTCTTATTGACGATGAAGCACTGAAATTACAACCGACTTTAATACAAAAGCACAATGCCGTCTTAAGTACAAGAGGACTGGCATTCTAAATTTCTATGATTTGAACCTGTCCTGTTAGTCCAGTTTTAGATTCCGATGCTTCACTTCAGGTTTACTGTATCCCTTGGACCTTCTTATTGACTATGAAACACAGAAATTGCATCCGAATTTAATACAAAATGCACAATGCCGACTTAAGTACAAGAGGACTGACACTCTAACTTTCGATGATTTGAACCTCTCCTGTGAGTCCAGTTTTAGATTCCGATGCTTCAATTCAGGTTTACTATATCCCTTGGACCTTCTTATTGACGATGAGAAACAGAAATTGCATCCGAATTTAATACAGAAGGCACAATGCCGACTTAATTACAAGAGGACTGACACTCTAACTTTCTATGATTTGAACATCTCCTGTAAGTCCAGTTTTAGATTCCGATGCTTCACTTCAGGTTTACTGTATCCCTTGGACCATCTTATTCACGATGAGACTCAGAAATTGCATCCGAATTTAATACAAAAGGCACAATGCCTACTTAAGTACAGGAGGACTGACACTCTAACTTTATATGATTTGAAGCTCTCCTGTGAGTCCAGTTTTAGATTCCGATGATCCACTTCGTGTTTACTGTATACCTTGGACCTTCTTATTGACGATGAAACACAGAAATTATATCCAAATTTAATACAAGAGGACATTGCAGACTTAAGTACAAAAGGACGGACACTCTAACTTTCTATGATTTACACCTCCCTTGTGAGTCCAGTTTTAGATTCCGATGCTTCACTTCAGGTTTACTGTATGCCTTGGACCTTCTTAACGACGATGAAACACAGAAATTGCATCAGAATTTAATACAAAGGGCACAATGCCGACTTAAGTACAAGAGGACTGACACTCTATATTTCTATGATTTGAACCTATCCTGTGAGTCCAGTTTTAGATTACGATGCTTCACTTCATGTTTACTGTATCCCTGGGACCTTCTTATTGACGATGAAACACAGAAATTGCATCGGAATTTAATACAAAATGCACAATGCCGACTTAAGTACAGGAGGACTGACACTCTAACATTCAATGGTATGACCCTCTCCTTTGAGTCCAGTTTGAGATTCCGAAGCTTTCTTCAGGTTTACTGTATCCCTGGGACCATCATATTGACGATGAAACAAAGAAATTGCATCCGAATTTAAAACAAAAGTCACAATGCCGACTTAAGTACAAGAGGACTGACACTCTAACTTTCTATGATTTGAACCTCTCCTGTGAATCCAGTTTTAGATTCCGATGCATCACTTCAGGTTTACTGTATCCCTTGGACCTTCTTATTGACGATGAAACACAGAAATTGCATCCGAATGTAATACAAAAGGCACAATGCCGACTTAAGTACAAGAGGACTGATACTCTAACATTCTATGATTTGAACCTCTCCTGTGAGTCTAGTTTTAGAATCCGATGCTTCACTTCAGGTTTACTGTATACCTTGGACTTTCTTACTGACGATGAAACAAAGAAATTACATCCGAATTTAATACCAAAGGCACAATGCCGACTTAAATACAAGAGGATGCACACTCTAACTTTCTATGATTTGAACCTATCCTGTGAATCCGGTTTTAGATTCCGATGCTTCACTTCATGTTTACTGTTTACCTTGGACCTTCTTATTGACGATGAAACACTGAAATCGCATACGAATTTAATACAAAAGGCACAATGCCGACTTAAGTACAAGAGGACTGACACTGTAACTTTCTATGATTTAAACTTCTCCTGCGAGTCCAGTTTTAGAATCCGATGCTTTACTTCACGTTTACTGTATCCCTCGGACCTTCTTATTGACGACGAAACACAGAAATTGCTTCCGAATTTAATACAAAAGGCACAATGCCTACTTAAGTACAGGAGGACTGACACTCTAACTTTCTATGATTTGAAGCTCTCCTGTGAGTCCAGTTTTAGATTCCGATGTTCCACTTCAGGTTTACTGTATACCTTGGACCTTCTTATTGACGATGAAACACAGAAATTGCATCCGAATTTAATACAAAAGGGACAATGCAGACATAAGTACAAAAGGACGGACACTCTAACTTTCTATAATTTACACCTCCCTTGTGAATCCAGTTTTAGATTCCGATGCTTCACTTCAGGTTTACTGTATCCCTTGGACCTTCTTATTGACGATGAAACACAGAAATTGCATCCCAATTTAATACAAAAGGCACAATGACGACTTAAGTACAAGAGGACTGACACTCTAAATATCTATGATTTGAACCTATCCTGTGAGACCAGTTTGAGATTCCGATGCTGCACTTCAGGTTTACTGTATCCCTGGGACCTTCTTATTGACGATGAAACACAGAAATTTCATCCGAATTTAATACAATAGGCACAATGCCTACATAAGTACAGGAGGACTGACACTCGAACTTTCTATGATTTGAAGCTCTCCTGTGAGTCCATTTTTAGATTCCGATGTTCCACTTCAGGTTTACTGTATAACTTGGACCTTCTTATTGACGATGAAACGCAGAAATTGCATCCGAATTTAATACAAAAGGGACAATGCAGACTTAAGTACAATAGGACGGACACTCTAACATTCTATGATTTACACCTCCCTTGTGAGTCCAGTTTTACATTCCGATGCTTCACTTCAGGTTTACTGTATACCTTGGACCTTCTTACTGACGATAAAACACAGAAATTGCATCCGAATTTAATACCAAAGGGACAATGCAGACTTAAGTACAAAAGGACGGACACTCTAACTTTCTATGATTTGTACCTCTCCTGTGAGGCCAGTTTTAGATTCCGATGCTTCACTTCAGGTTTACTGTATCCCTTGGACCTTCTTGTTGACGATGAAACACAGAAATTACATCCGAATTTAATACAAAAGGCACAGTGCCGACTTAAGTACAAGAGGATTGACACTCTAACTTTCTATGATTTGAACCTTTCCTGTGAGACCAGTTTGAGATTCCGATGCTGCACTTCAGGTTTACTGTTTACCTTGGACCTTCTTATTGACGATGAAACACTGAAATTGCATCCGAATTTAATACAAAAGGCACAATGCCGACTTAAGTATAAGAGGACTGACACTAACTTTCTATGATTTGAACCTATCCTGTGAGTCCAGTTTTAGATTCCGATGCTTCACTTCATGTTTACTGTTTACCTTGGACCTTCTTATTGACGATGAAGCACTGAAATTACATCCGACTTTAATACAAAAGCACAATGCCGTCTTAAGTACAAGAGGACTGGCATTCTAAATTTCTATGATTTGAACCTGTCCTGTTAGTCCAGTTTTAGATTCCGATGCTTCACTTCAGGTTTACTGTATCCCTTGGACCTTCTTATTGACTATGAAACACAGAAATTGCATACGAATTTAATACAAAATGCACAATGCCGACTTAAGTACAAGAGGACTGACACTCTAACTTTCGATGATTTGAACCTCTCCTGTGAGTCCAGTTTTAGATTCCGATGCTTCAATTCAGGTTTACTATATCCCTTGGACCTTCTTATTGACGATGAGAAACAGAAATTGCATCCGAATTTAATACAAAAGGCACAATGCCGACTTAATTACAAGAGGACAGACACTCTAACTTTCTATGATTTGAACATCTCCTGTAAGTCCAGTTTTAGATTCCGATGCTTCACTTCAGGTTTACTGTAACCCTTGGACCATCTTATTCACGATGAGACTCAGAAATTGCATCCGAATTTAATACAAAAGGCACAATGCCTACTTAAGTACAGGAGGACTGACACTCTAACTTTCTATGATTTGAAGCTCTCCTGTGAGTCCAGTTTTAGATTCCGATGATCCACTTCGTGTTTACTGTATACCTTGGACCTTCTTATTGACGATGAAACACAGAAATTATATCCAAAATTAATACAAGAGGACATTGCAGACTTAAGTACAAAAGGACGGACACTCTAACTTTCTATGATTTACACCTCCCTTGTGAGTCCAGTTTTAGATTCCGAGGCTTCACTTCAGGTTTACTGTATGCCTTGGACCTTCTTAATGACGATGAAACACAGAAATTGCATCAGAATTTAATACAAAGGGCACAATGCCGACTTAAGTACAAGAGGACTGACACTCTAAATTTCTATGATTTGAACCTATCCTGTGAGTCCAGTTTTAGATTACGATGCTTCACTTCATGTTTACTGTATCCCTGGGACCTTCTTATTGACGATGAAACACAGAAATTGCATCGGAATTTAATACAAAATGCACAATGCCGACTTAAGTACAGGAGGACTGACACTCTAACATTCAATGGTATGACCCTCTCCTTTGAGTCCAGTTTGAGATTCCGATGCTTCACTTCATTTTTACTGTATCCCTGGGACCATCATATTGACGATGAAACAAAGAAATTGCATCCGAATTTAAAACAAAAGTCACAATGCCGACTTAAGTACAAGAGGACTGACACTCTAACTTTCTATGATTTGAACCTCTCCTGTGAATCCAGTTTTAGATTCCGATGCATCACTTCAGGTTTACTGTATCCCTTAGACCTTCTTATTGACGATGAAACACAGAAATTGCATCCGAATGTAATACAAAAGGCACAATGCTGACTTAAGTACAAGAGGACTGACACTCTAACATTCTATGATTTGAACCTCTCCTGTGAGTCTAGTTTTAGAATCCGATGCTTCACTTCAGGTTTACTGTATACCTTGGATTTTCTTACTGACGATGAAACAAAGAAATTGCATCCGAATTTAATACCAAAGGCACAATGCCGACTTAAATACAAGAGGATGCACACTCTAACTTTCTATGATTTGAACCTATCCTGTGAATCCGGTTTTAGATTCCGATGCTTCACTTCATGTTTACTGTTTACCTTGGACCTTCTTATTGACGATGAAACACTGAAATTGCATACGAATTTAATACAAAAGGCACAATGCCGACTTAAGTACAAGAGGACTGACACTCTAACTTTCTATGATTTAAACTTCTCCTGCGAGTCCAGTTTTAGAATCCGATGCTTTACTTCACGTTTACTGTATCCCTCGGACCTTCTTATTGACGACGAAACACAGAAATTGCTTCCGAATTTAATACAAAAGGCACAATGCCTACTTAAGTACAGGAGGACTGACACTCTAACTTTCTATGATTTGAAGCTCTCCTGTGAGTCCAGTTTTAGATTCCGATGTTCCACTTCAGGTTTACTGTATACCTTGGACCTTCTTATTGACGATGAAACACAGAAATTGCATCCGAATTTAATACAAAAGGGACAATGCAGACATAAGTACAAAAGGACGGACACTCTAACTTTCTATAATTTACACCTCCCTTGTGAATCCAGTTTTAGATTCCGATGCTTCACTTCAGGTTTACTGTATCCCTTGGACCTTCTTATTGACGATGAAACATAGAAATTGCATCCCAATTTAATACAAAAGGCACAATGACGACTTAAGTACAAGAGGACTGACACTCTAAATATCTATGATTTGAACCTATCCTGTGAGACCAGTTTGAGATTCCGATGCTGCACTTCAGGTTTACTGTATCCCTGGGACCTTCTTATTGACGATGAAACACAGAAATTTCATCCGAATTTAATACAAAAGGCACAATGCCTACATAAGTACAGGAGGACTGACACTCGAACTTTCTATGATTTGAAGCTCTCCTGTGAGTCCATTTTTAGATTCCGATGTTCCACTTCAGGTTTACTGTATAACTTGGACCTTCTTATTGACGATGAAACGCAGAAATTGCATCCGAATTTAATACAAAAGGGACAATGCAGACTTAAGTACAAAAGGACGGACACTCTAACTTTCTATGATTTACACCTCCCTTGTGAGTCCAGTTTTACATTCCGATGCTTCACTTCAGGTTTACTGTATACCTTGGACCTTCTTACTGACGATAAAACGCAGAAATTGCATCCGAATTTAATACCAAAGGGACAATGCAGACTTAAGTACAAAAGGACGGACACTCTAACTTTCTATGATTTGTACCTCTCCCGTGAGGCCAGTTTTAGATTCCGATGCTTCACTTCAGGTTTACTGTATCCCTTGGACCTTGTTGTTGACGATGAAACACCGAAATTACATCCGAATTTAATACAAAAGGCACAGTGCCGACTTAAGTACAAGAGGATTGACACTCTAACTTTCTATGATTTGAACCTATCCTGTGAGACCAGTTTGAGATTCCGATGCTGCACTTCAGGTTTACTGTTTACCTTGGACCTTCTTATTGACGATGAAACACTGAAATTGCATCCGAATTTAATACAAAAGGCACAATGCCGACTTATGTATAAGAGGACTGACACTAACTTTCTATGATTTGAACCTATCCTGTGAGTCCAGTTTTAGATTCCGATGCTTCACTTCATGTTTACTGTTTACCTTGGACCTTCTTATTGACGATGAAGCACTGAAATTACATCCGACTTTAATACAAAAGCACAATGCCGTCTTAAGTACAAGAGGACTGGCATTCTAAATTTCTATGATTTGAACCTGTCCTGTTAGTCCAGTTTTAGATTCCGATGCTTCACTTCAGGTTTACTGTATCCCTTGGACCTTCTTATTGACTATGAAACACAGAAATTGCATCCGAATTTAATACAAAATGCACAATGCTGACTTAAGTACAAGAGGACTGACACTCTAACTTTCGATGATTTGAACCTCTCCTGTGAGTCCAGTTTTAGATTCCGATGCTTCAATTCAGGTTTACTATATCCCTTGGACCTTCTTATTGACGATGAGGAACAGAAATTGCATCCGAATTTAATACAAAAGGCACAATGCCGACTTAATTACAAGAGGACTGACACTCTAACTTTCTATGATTTGAACATCTCCTGTAAGTCCAGTTTTAGATTCCGATGCTTCACTTCAGGTTTACTGTATCCCTTGGACCATCTTATTCACGATGAGACTCAGAAATTGCATCCGAATTTAATACAAAAGGCACAATGCCTACTTAAGTACAGGAGGACTGACACTCTAACTTTCTATGATTTGAAGCTCTCCTGTGAGTCCAGTTTTAGATTCCGATGATCCACTTCGTGTTTACTGTATACCTTGGACCTTCTTATTGACGATGAAACACAGAAATTATATCCAAATTTAATACAAGAGGACATTGCAGACTTAAGTACAAAAGGACGGACACTCTAACTTTCTATGATTTACACCTCCCTTGTGAGTCCAGTTTTAGATTACGATGCTTCACTTCAGGTTTACTGTATCCCTTGGACGTTCTTAATGACGATGAAACACAGAAATTGCATCAGAATTTAATACAAAGGGCACAATGCCGACTTAAGTACAAGAGGACTGACACTCTAAATTTCTATGATTTGAACCTATCCTGTGAGTCCAGTTTTAGATTACGATGCTTCACTTCATGTTTACTGTATCCCTGGGACCTTCTTATTGACGATGAAACACAGAAATTGTATCGGAATATAATACAAAAGGCACAATCCCGACTTAAGTACAAATCAACTGACACTCTAAATTTCTATGAGTTACATCTATCCTGTGAGTCCAGTTTTAGATTCCGATGCTTCGCTTCATGTTTACTGTATCCCTGGGACCTTCTTATTGACGTTGAAACACAGAAATTGCATCGGAATTTAATACAAAACGCACAATGCCGACCTAAGTACAGGAGGACTGACACTCTAACATTCAATGATATGACCCTCTCCTTTGAGTCCAGTTTGGAATTCCGATGCTTCACTTCAGGTTTACTGTATCCCTGGGACCTTCTTATTGACGATGAAACACAGAAATTGCATCCGAATTTAAAACAAAAGGCACAATGCCGACTTAAGTACAAGGGGACTGACACTCTAACTTTCTATGATTTGAACCTCTCCTGTGAATCCAGTTTTAGATTCCGATGCTTCACTTCAGGTTTACTGTATCCCTTGGACCTTCTTATTGACGATGAAACACAGAAATTGCACCCGAATGTAATACAAAAGGCACAATGCCGACTTAAGTACAGGAGGACTGACACTCTAAATTTCTATGATTTGAACCTCTCCTGCGAGTCTAGTTTTAGATTCCGATGCTTCACTTCAGATTTACTGTATACCGTGGACCTTCTTATTGACGATGAAACAGAGAAATTGCATTCGAATTTAATACAAAAGGCTCATTGCAGACTTAAGTACAGGAGGACTGACACTCTAAATTTCTATGATTTGAACCTCACCTGCGAGTCCAGTTTTAGATTCCAATGGTGCACTACAGGTTTACTGTATCCATGGGACCTCCTTATTGACGATGAAACACAGAAATTGCATCCGAATTTAATACAAAAGGCACAATGCCGACTTAAGTACAAGAGGACTGACTCTCTAATTTTCTATGATTTGAACCTCCCCTGTGAGTCCAGTTTTAGATTCCGATTCTTCACATCAGGTTTACTGTATCCCTTGGATTTTCTTATTGACGATGAAACACAGAAATTGCCTCCGAATTTAATACAAAAGGCACAATGCCGACTTAAGTACAAGAGGACTGACACCCTAACATTTATGATTTGAACCTCACCTGTGAGACCAGTTTTAGATTCCGATGCTTCACTTCAGATTTACTGTACACCGTGGACCTTCTAATTGACGATGAAACACAGAAATTGCATCCGAATTTAATACAAAAGGCGCAATGCCGACTTAAGTATAAGAGGACTGACACTCTAAATATCTATGATTTGAACCTATCCTGTGAGTCCAGTTTTAGATTCCGATGCTTCGCTTCTTGTTTACTGTATCCCTGGGACTTTCTTATTGACGATGAAACACAGAAATTGCATCCGAATTTAATACAAAAGGCACAATGCCTACTTAAGTACAGGAGGACTGACACTCTAACTTTCTATGATTTGAAGCTCTCCTGTGAGTCCAGTTTTAGATTCCGATTATCCACTTCGTGTTTACTGTATACCTTGGACCATCTTATTGACAATGAAACACAGAAATTATATCCAAATTTAATACAAGAGGACATTGCAGACTTAAGTACAAAAGGACGGACACTCTAACTTTCTATGATTTACACCTGCCTTGTGAGTCCAGTTTTAGATTCCGATGCTTCACTTCAGGTTTACTGTATCCCTTGGACCTTCTTAATGACGATGAAACACAGAAATTGCATCAGAATTTAATACAAAGGGCACAATGCCGACTTAAGTACAAGAGGACTGACACTCTAAATTTCTATGATTTACACCTATCCTGTGAGTCCAGTTTTAGATTCCGATGCTTCACTTCAGGTTTACTGTATCCCTTAGACCTTCTTATTGACGATGAAACACAGAAATTGCACCCGAATGTAATACAAAAGGCACAATGCCGACTTAAGTACAGGTGGACTGAGACTCTAACATTCTATGATTTGAACCTCTCCAGTGACTCTAGTTTTAGATTCCGATGCTTCACTTCAGATTTACTGTATACCGTGGACCTTCTTATTGACGATGAAACAGAGAAATTGCATTCGAATTTAATACAAAAGGCACATTGCAGACTTAAGTACAGGAGGACTGACACTCTAAATGTCTATGATTTGAACCTCACCTGCGAGTCCAGTTTTAGATTCCGATGCTGCACTTCAGGTTTACTGTATCCATGGGACCTTCTTATTGACGTTTAAACACAGAAATTCCATCCGAATTTAATACAAAAGGCACAATGCTGACTTAGGTACAAGAGTACTGACACTCTAACTTTCTATGATTTGAACCTCTCCTGTGAGTCCAGTTTTAAATACCGATGCTTCACTTCAGATTTACTGTATACCTTGGACCTTCTTATTGACGATGAAACACAGAAATTGCATCCGAATTTAATACAAAAGGCACAATGCCGACTTAAGTACACGAGGACTGACACTCTAACTTTCAGTGATTTGATCCTATCCTGTGAGTGTAGTTTTAGATACCGATGGTTCACTTCAGGTTTAGTGTATCCCTTGAACCCTCTTATTGACGATGAAACACAGATATTGCATCCGAATTTAATACAAATGGCACAATGCCGACTTAAGTACAGGCGGACTGGCACTCAAACTGTCTATTATATGAACCTCTCCTTCGAGTCCAGTTTTAGATTCCAAAGCTGCACTTCAGGTTTACTGTATCACTCGGACCTTCTTAGTGACGATGAAACACAGAAATTGCATCCGAAATTAATACAAAAGGCACAATGCCGACTTAAGTACAAGAGTACTGACACTTTAAATTTCTATGATTTGAACCTCTCCTGTGAGTACAGTTTTAGATTCCGATGCTTCACTTCATGTTTACTGTATCCCTTGGATTTTCTTATTGACGATGAAACACAGAAATTGCCTCCGAATTTAATACAAAAGGCACAATGCCGACTTAAGTACAAGAGGACTGACACCCTAACATTCTATGATTTGAACCTCACCTGTGAGACCAGTTTTAGATTCCGATGCTTCACTTCAGATTTACTGTAGAGCGTGGACCTTCTAATTGACGATGAAACACAGAAATTGCATCCGAATTTAATACAAATAGGCACAATGCCGACTTAAGTACAGGAGGACTGACACTCTAACTTTCTATGATTTGAACCTATCCTGTGAGTCCAGTTTGAGATTCCGATCCTTCACTTCAGGTTTACTGTATCCCTTGGACCTTCTAATTGACGAGGAAACACAGAAATTGCATCCGAATTTAATACAAAAGGCGCAATGCCGACTTAAGTATAAGTGGACTGACACTCTAAATATCTATGATTTGAACCTATCCTGTGAGTCCAGTTTTAGATTCCGATGCTTCGCTTCTTGTTTACTGTATCCCTGGGACTTTCTTATTGACGATGAAACACAGAAATTGCTGACGAATTTAATACAAAAGGCACAATGCCGACTTAAGTACAGGAGGACTGACACTCTAACATTGTATGATATGAACCTATCCTGTGAGTCCAGTTTGAGATTCCGATGCTTCACTTCAGGTTTACTGTATAACTGGGACCTTCTTATTGACGATGAATCACAGAAATTGTATCCGAATTTAATACGAAACGCACAATGCCGACATAAGTACAAGAGGACTGACACTCTAACTTGCTATGATTTGAACCTCTCCTGTAAATCTAGTTTTAGATTCCGATGCTTCACTTCAGGTTTACTGTATCCCTTGGACCTTCTTATTGACGATGAAACACAGAAATTGCACCCGAATTTAATACAAAAGGCACAATGCCGTCTTAAGTACAAGAGGACTGACACTTTAACTTTCTATGATTTGAACCTCTCCTGTGTGTCCAGTTTTAGATACCGATGCTTCACTTCAGATTTACTGTATACCTTGGACCTTCTTATTGACGATGAAACACAGAAATAGCATCCGAATTTAATACAAAAGGCACAATGCCGACTTAAGTACAGGAGGACTGACGCTCTAACTTACTATGATTTGAACCTCCCCTGTAAGTCCAGTTTTAGATTCCGATGATTCACTTCAGGTTTACTGTATCCCTTGGACCTTCTTATTGACGATGAAACACAGAAATTGCATCCGAATGTAATACAAAAGGCCCAATGCCGTCTTAAGTACAAGAGGACTGACACTTTAACTTTCTATGATTTGAACCTCTCCTGTGAGTCCAGTTTTAGATTCCGATGCTTCACTTCAGGTTTACTGTATACCTTGGACCTTTTTATTGACGATGAAACCCAGAAATTGCATCCGAATTTAATACAAAAGGCACAATGCCGACTTAAGCACACGAGGACTGACACTCTAACTTTCTATGATTTGAACCCATCCTGTGAGTCCAGTTTTAGATGCCGATGCTTCACTTCAGGATTAGTGTATCCCTTGAACCATCTTATTGACGATGAAACACAGAAATTGCACCCGAATTTAATACAAAAGCACAATGCCGACTTAAGTACAGGAGGACTGACACTCTAACTTACTATGATTTGAACCTCCCCTGTGAGTACAGTCTTAGATTCCGATGCTTCACTTCAGGTTTACTGTATACCTTGGACATTCTCATTGACAATGAAACACAGAAATTGCACCCGAATTTAATACAAAAGGCACAATGCCGACTTAAGTGCAGGAGGACTGACACTCTAATTTTCTATGATTTGAACCTATCCTGTGAGTCCAGTTTTAGATTCTGATGCTTCACTTCAGGTTTACTGTATCCCTGGGACCTTCTTATTGACGATGAAACACAGAAATTGCATCCGAATTTAATACCAAAGTCACAAAGCCGACTTAAGTACAAGAGGACAGACACACTAACTTTCTATGATTTGAACCAATCCTGTGAGTCCAGTTTTAGATTCCGATGCCTTACTTCAGGTTTACTGTATCCCTTGGACCTTCTTATTGACGATGAAACACAGATATTGCATCGGAATTTAAGACAAATGGCACAATGCCGACATAAATACAAGAGGACTGACACTCTAACTTTCTATGATTTGAACCTCTCCTGTGAGTCCAGTTTTTGATTCCGATGCTTCATTCAGGTTTACTGTGTCCCTGGGATCTTCTTACTGACGATGAAACACAGAATTTGTATCCGAATTTAATACAAAAGGCACAATGCCGACTTAAGTACAAGAGGACTGACACTCTAACTTTCTATGATTTGAACCTATCCTGTGAGTCCAGTTTTAGATTCCGATGCTTCACTTCAGGTTAACTATATCCCTGGGACCATCATATTGACAATGAAACACAGAAATTGCATCCGAATTCAATACAAAAGGCACAATGGCGACTTAAGTACAGGAGGACTGACACTTTAACTTTATATGTTTGAACCTCTCCTGTGAGTCCAGTTTTAGATTCCGATGCTTCACTTCAGGTTTTTTGTGTCTCTTGGAACTTCTTATTGACAATGAAACACAGAAATAGCATCCGAATTTAATACAAAAGGCACATTGCCGACTTAAGTACAAGAGGACTGACACTCTAACTTTCTATGATTCGAATTTCTCCTGTGAGTCCAGTTTTAGATTCCGATGCTTCACTTCAGGTTTACTGTACACCTTGGACCTTCTTATTGACGATGAAACACAGAAATTGCATCCGAATTTAATACAAAATGCACAATGCCGCCTTACGTACAAGAGGACTGACACTCTAACTTTATATGATTTCAACCTCACCTATGAGTCCAGTTTTAGATTCCGATGCTTCACTTCAGATTTACTGTATACCGTGGGCCTTCTTATTGACGATTAAACACAGAAATTGCATCCGAATTTATTACAAATGGCACAATGCCGACTTAAGTACAGGAGGACTGGCACTCAAACTGTCTATTATATGAACCTCTCCTTCGAGTCCAGTTTTAGATTCCAAAGCTGCACTTCAGGTTTACTGTATCAAACGGACCTTCTTAGTGACGATGAAACACAGAAATTGCATCCGAAATTAATACAAAAGTCACAATGCCGACTTAAGTACAAGAGTACTGACACTTTAACTTTCTATGATTTGAACCTCTCCTGTGAGTCCAGTTTTAGATACCGATGCTTCACTTCAGATTTACTGTATACCTTGGCCCTTCTTTTTGACGATGAAACACAGAAATTGCATCCGAATTTAATACAAAAGGCACAATGCCGACTTAAGTACAGAAGGACTGACACTCTAACTTACTATGATTTGAACCTCCCCTGTGAGTACAGTTTTAGATTAAGATGCTTCACTTCAGGTTTACTGTATCCCTTGGACCTTCTTATTGACGATGAAACACATAAATTTCATCCGAATTTAATACAAAAGGCACAATGCCGTCTTAAGTACAAGAGGACTGACACTCTAACTTTCTATGATTTGAACCTATCCTGTGAGTCCACTTTTAGATTCCGATGCTGCACTTCAGGTTAACTATATCCCTGGGACCAATATATTGACAATGAAAGACAGAAATTGCATCCGAATTCAATACAAAAGGCACAATGGCGACTTAAGTACAGGAGGACTGACACTTTAACTTTCTAGGCTTTGAACCTCTCCTGTGAGTCCAGTTTTAGATTCCGATGCTTGACTTCAGGTTTACTGTGTCTCTTGGACCTTCTTATTGACAATGAAACACAGAAATAGCATCCGAATTTAATACCAAAGGCACAATGCCGACTTAAGTACAAGAGGACTGAAACTCTAACTTTCTATGATTCGAATTTCTCCTATGGGTCCAGATTTAGATTCCGATGCTTCACTTTAGGTTTACTGTATACCTTGGACCTTCTTTTTGACGATGAAACACAGAAATTGCATCCGAATTTAATACAAAATGCACAATGCCGACTTACGTACAAGAGGACTGACACTCTAACTTTATATGATTTCAACCTCACCTATGAGTCCAGTTTTGAATTCCGATGCTTCACTTCAGATTTACTGTATACCGTGGACCTTCTTATTGACGATGGATCACAGAAATTGCATCCGAATATAATACAAATGGCACAATGAGGACTTAAGTACGGGAGGACTGGCACTCAAACTGTCTATTATATGAACCTCTCCTTCGAGTCCAGTTTTAGATTCCAAAGCTGCACTTCAGGTTTACTGTATCACTCGGACCTTCTTAGTGACGATGAAACACAGAAATTGCATCCGAAATTAATACAAAAGGCACAATGCCGACTTAAGTACAAGAGTACTGACACTTTAACTTTCTATAATTTGAACCACTCCTGTGTGTCCAGTTTTAGATACCGATGCTTCACTTCAGATTTACCGTATACCTTGGACCTTCTTATTGACGATGAAACACAGAAATTGCATCCGAATTTAATACAAAATGCACAATGCCAACTTACGTACAAGAGGACTGACACGCTAACTTTATATGATTTCAACCTCACCTATGAGTCCAGTTTTAGATTCCGATGCTTCACTTCAGATTTACTGTATACCGTGGACCTTCTTATTGACGATGAAACACAGCAATTGCATCCGAAATTAATACAAAAGGCACAATGCCGACTGTAGTACAGGAGGACTGGCTCTCTAACTGTCTATGAAATGAACCTCTCCTGCCAGTCCAGTTTTAGCTTCGAAAGCTGCACTTCACGTTTACTGCATCCCTTGGACCTTCTTGTTCACGATGAAACACAGATAGTGCATCCGAATTTAATACAAAAGGCACAATGCCGACTTAAGTACAAGAGTACTGACACTCTAACTTTCTATGATCTGAACCTCTCCTGTGTGTCCAGTTTTAGGTACCGATGCTTCACTTTAGATTTACTGTATACCTTGGACCTTCTTATTGACGATGAAACACAGAAATAGCTTCCGAATTTAATACACAAGGCACAATGCCGACTTAAGTACAGGAGGACTGACGCTCTAACTTACTATGATTTGAACCTCCCCTGTAAGTCCAGTTTTAGATTCCGATGCTTCACTTCAGGTTTACTGTATCCCTTGGACCTTCATATTGACGATGAAACACAGAAATTGCATCCGAATGTAATACAAAAGGCCCAATGCCGTCTTAAGTACAAGAGGACTGACACTTTAACTTTCTATGATTTGAACCTCTCCTGTGAGTCCAGTTTTAGATTCCGATGCTTCACTTTAGGTTTACTGTATACCTTGGACCTTCTTATTGACGATGAAACCCAGAAATTGCATCCGAATTTAATACAAAAGGCACATTGCCGACTTAAGCACACGAGGACTGACACTCTAACTTTCTATGATTTGAACCCATCCTGTGAGTCCAGTTTTAGATGCCGATGCTTCACTTCAGGATTAGTGTATCCCTTGAACCATCTTATTGACGATGAAACACAGAAATAGCTTCCGAATTTAATACACAAGGCACAATGCCGACTTAAGTACAGGAGGACTGACGCTCTAACTTACTATGATTTGAACCTCCCCTGTAAGTCCAGTTTTAGATTCCGATGCTTCACTTCAGGTTTACTGTATCCCTTGGACCTTCATATTGACGATGAAACACAGAAATTGCATCCGAATGTAATACAAAAAGCCCAATGCCGTCTTAAGTACAAGAGGACTGACACTTTAACTTTCTATGATTTGAACCTCTCCTGTGAGTCCAGTTTTAGATTCCGATGCTTCACTTTAGGTTTACTGTATACCTTGGACCTTCTTATTGACGATGAAACACAGAAATTGCATCCGAATTTAAAACAAAAGGAACAATGCCGACTTAAGCACACGAGGACTGACAATCTAACTTTCTATGATTTGAACCCATCCTGTGAGTCCAGTTTTAGATACCGATGCTTCACTTCCGGTTTAGTGTATCCCTTGAACCTTCTTATTGATGATGAAACACAGAATTTGTATCCGAATTTAATACAAAAGGCACAATGCCGACTTAACTACAAGAGGACTGACACTCTAACATTCTATGATTTGAACCTATCCTGTGAGTCCAGTTTTAGATTCCGATGCTTCACTTCAGGTTTACTGTGTCTCTTGGACCTTCTTATTGACAATGAAACACAGAAATAGCATCCGAATTTAATACAAAAGGCACAATGCCGACTTAAGTTCAAGAGGACTGACACTCTAACTTTCTATTATTCGAATTTCTCCTGTGAGTCCAGTTTTAGATTCCGATGCTTCACTTCAGATTTACTGTATACCGTGGACCTTCTTATTGACGATGAAACACAGAAATTGCATCCGAATTTAATACAAATGGCACAATGAGGACTTAAGTACAGGAGGACTGGCACTCAACCTGTCTATTATATGAACCTCTCGTTCGAGTCCAGTTTTAGATTCCAAAGCTGCACTTCAGGTTTACTGTATCACTCGGACCTTATTAGTGACGATGAAACACAGAAATTGCATCCGAAATTAATACAAAAGGCACAATGCCGACTTAAGTACAAGAGTACTGACACTTTAACTTTCTATGATTTGAACCTCTCCTGTGTGTCCAGTTTTAGGTACCGATGCTTCACTTCAGACTTACTGTATACCTTGGACCTTCTTATTGACGATGAAACACAGAAATTGCATCCGAATTTACTGTATACCGTGGATTTAATACAAAAGGCACAATGCCGACTTAAGTACAAGAGGACTGACACTCTAACATTCTATGATTTGAACCACTCCTGTGAGTCCAGTTTTAGATTCCGATGCTTCACTTCAGGTTTACTGTATACCATGGACCTTCTTATTGACGATGAAACACAGAAATTGCATCCGAATTTAAAACAAAAGTCTCAATGCCGACTTAAGCACACGAGGACTGACAATTTAACTTTCTATGATTTGAACCCATCCTGTGAGTCCAGTTTTAGATTCCGATGCTTCACTTCAGGTTAACTATATCCCTGGGACCATCATATTGACAATGAAACACAGAAATTGCATCCGAATTCAATACAAAAGGCACAATGGCGACTTAAGTACAGGAGGACTGACACTTTAACTATCTATGTTTTGAACCTCTCCTGTGAGTCCAGTTTTAGATTCCGATGCTTCACTTCAGGTTTACTGTGTCTCTTGGACCTTCTTATTGACAATGAAACACAGAAATAGCATCCGAATTTAATACAAAAGGCACAATGCCGACTTAAGTTCAAGAGTACTGACACTCTAACTTTCTATTATTCGAATTTCTCCTGTGAGTCCAGTTTTAGATTCCGATGCTTCACTTCAGATTTACTGTATACCGTGGACCTTCTTATTGACGATGAAACACAGAAATTGCATCCGAATTTAATACAAATGGCACAATGAGGACTTAAGTACAGGAGGACTGGCACTCAACCTGTCTATTATATGAACCTCTCGTTCGAGTCCAGTTTTAGATTCCAAAGCTGCACTTCAGGTTTACTGTATCACTCGGACCTTATTAGTGACCATGAAACACAGAAATTGCATCCGAAATTAATACAAAAGGCACAATGCCGACTTAAGTACAAGAGTACTGACACTTTAACTTTCTATGATTTGAACCTCTCCTGTGTGTCCAGTTTTAGGTACCGATGCTTCACTTCAGATTTACTGTATACCTTGGACCTTCTTATTGACGATGAAACACAGAAATTGCATCCGAATTTAATACAAAAGGCACAATGCCGACTTAAGTACAAGAGTACTGACACTCTAACTTTCTATGATCTGAACCTCTCCTGTGTGTCCAGTTTTAGGTACCGATGCTTCACTTTAGATTTACTGTATACCTTGGACCTTCTTATTGACGATGAAACACAGAAATAGCTTCCGAATTTAATACACAAGGCACAATGCCGACTTAAGTACAGGAGGACTGACGCTCTAACTTACTATGATTTGAACCTCCCCTGTAAGTCCAGTTTTAGATTCCGATGCTTCACTTCAGGTTTACTGTATCCCTTGGACCTTCTTATTGACGATGAAACACAGAAATTGCATCCGAATTTAATACAAAAGGCACAATGCCGTCTAAGTACAAGAGGACTGACACTTTAACTTTCTATGATTTGAACCTCTCCTGTGAGTCCAGTTTTAGATTCCGATGCTTCACTCCAGGTTTACTGAATACCTAGTACCTTCTTATTGACGATGAAACACAGAAATTGCATCCGAATTTAAAACAAAAGGAACAATGCCGACTTAAGCGCACGAGGACTGACAATCTAACTTTCTATGATTTGAACCCATCCTGTGAGTCCAGTTTTAGATACCGATGCTTCACTTCCGGTTTAGTGTATCCCTTGAACCTTCTTATTGATGATGAAACACAGAATTTGTATCCGAATTTAATACAAAAGGCACAATGCCGACTTAACTACAAGAGGACTGACACTCTAACATTCTATGATTTGAACCTATCCTGTGAGTCCAGTTTTAGATTCCGATGCTTCACTTCAGGTTAACTATATCACTGGGACCATCATATTGACAATGAAACACAGAAATTGCATCCGAATTCAATACAAAAGGCACAATGGCGACTTAAGTACAGGAGGACTGACACTTTAACTATCTATATTTTGAACCTCTCCTGTGAGTCCAGTTTTGGATTCCGATGCTTCACTTCAGGTTTACTGTGTCTCTTGGACCTTCTTATTGACAATGAAACACAGAAATAGCATCCGAATTTAATACAAAAGGCACAATGCCGACTTAAGTTCAAGAGGACTGACACTCTAACTTTCTATTATTCGAATTTCTCCTGTGAGTCCAGTTTTAGATTCCGATGCTTCACTTCAGATTTACTGTATACCGTGGACCTTCTTATTGACGATGAAACACAGAAATTGCATCCGAATTTAATACAAATGGCACAATGAGGACTTAAGTACAGGAGGACTGGCACTCAACCTGTCTATTATATGAACCTCTCGTTCGAGTCCAGTTTTAGATTCCAAAGCTGCACTTCAGGTTTACTGTATCACTCGGACCTTATTAGTGACGATGAAACACAGAAATTGCATCCGAAATTAATACAAAAGGCACAATGCCGACTTAAGTACAAGAGTACTGACACTTTAACTTTCTATGATTTGAACCTCTCCTGTGTGTCCAGTTTTAGGTACCGATGCTTCACTTCAGATTTACTGTATACCTTGGACGTTCTTATTGACGATGAAACACAGAAATTGCATCCGAATTTAATACAAAAGGCACAATGCCGACTTAAGTACAAGAGGACTGACACTCTAACATTCTATGATTTGAACCACTCCTGTGAGTCCAGTTTTAGATTCCGATGCTTCACTTCAGGTTTACTGTATACCATGGACCTTCTTATTGACGATGAAACACAGAAATTGCATCCGAATTTAAAACAAAAGTCTCAATGCCGACTTAAGCACACGAGGACTGACAATTTAACTTTCTATGATTTGAACCCATCCTGTGAGTCCAGTTTTAGATTCCGATGCTTCACTTCAGGTTAACTATATCCCTGGGACCATCATATTGACAATGAAACACAGAAATTGCATCCGAATTCAATACAAAAGGCACAATGGCGACTTAAGTACAGGAGGACTGACACTTTAACTATCTATGTTTTGAACCTCTCCTGTGAGTCCAGTTTTAGATTCCGATGCTTCACTTCAGGTTTACTGTGTCTCTTGGACCTTCTTATTGACAATGAAACACAGAAATAGCATCCGAATTTAATACAAAAGGCACAATGCCGACTTAAGTTCAAGAGTACTGACACTCTAACTTTCTATTATTCGAATTTCTCCTGTGAGTCCAGTTTTAGATTCCGATGCTTCACTTCAGATTTACTGTATACCGTGGACCTTCTTATTGACGATGAAACACAGAAATTGCATCCGAATTTAATACAAATGGCACAATGAGGACTTAAGTACAGGAGGACTGGCACTCAACCTGTCTATTATATGAACCTCTCGTTCGAGTCCAGTTTTAGATTCCAAAGCTGCACTTCAGGTTTACTGTATCACTCGGACCTTATTAGTGACCATGAAACACAGAAATTGCATCCGAAATTAATACAAAAGGCACAATGCCGACTTAATTACAAGAGTACTGACACTTTAACTTTCTATGATTTGAACCTCTCCTGTGTGTCCAGTTTTAGGTACCGATGCTTCACTTCAGATTTACTGTATACCTTGGACCTTCTTATTGACGATGAAACACAGAAATTGCATCCGAATTTAATACAAAAGGCACAATGCCGACTTAAGTACAAGAGGACTGACACTCTAACATTCTATGATTTGAACCACTCCTGTGAGTCCAGTTTTAGATTCCGATGCTTCACTTCAGGTTTACTGTATACCATGGACCTTCTTATTGACGATGAAACACAGAAATTGCATCCGAATTTAAAACAAAAGTCTCAATGCCGACTTAAGCACACGAGGACTGACAATTTAACTTTCTATGATTTGAACCTATCCTGTGAGTCCAGTTTTAGATGCCGATGCTTCACTTCAGGATTAGTGTATCCCTTGAACCATCTTATTGACGATGAAACACAAAAATTGCACCCGAATTTAATACAAAAGGCACAATGCCGACTTAAGTACAGGAGGACTGACACTCTAACTTACTATGATTTGAACCTCCCCTGTGAGTACAGTTTTAGATTCCGATGCTTCACTTCAGGTTTACTGTATCCCTTGGACCTTCTTATTGACGATGAAACACAGAAATTGCATCCGAATTTAATACAAAAGGCACAATGCCGTCTAAGTACAAGAGGACTGACACTTTAACTTTCTATGATTTGAACCTCTCCTGTGAGTCCAGTTTTAGATTCCGATGCTTCACTTCAGGTTTACTGAATACCTAGTACCTTCTTATTGACGATGAAACACAGAAATTGCATCCGAATTTAAAACAAAAGGAACAATGCCGACTTAAGCACACGTGGGCTGACAATCTAACTTTCTATGATTTGAACCCATCCTGTGAGTCCAGTTTTAGATACCGATGCTTCACTTCAGGTTTAGTGTATCCCTTGAACCTTCTTATTGATGATGAAACACAGAATTTGTATCCGAATTTAATACAAAAGGCACAATGCCGACTTAACTACAAGAGGACTGACACTCTAACATTCTATGATTTGAACCTATCCTGTGAGTCCAGTTTTAGATTCCGATGCTTCACTTCAGGTTAACTATATCCCTGGGACCATCATATTGACAATGAAACACAGAAATTGCATCCGAATTCAATACAAAAGGCACAATGGCGACTTAAGTACAGGAGGACTGACACTTTAACTATCTATGTTTTGAACCTCTCCTGTGAGTCCAGTTTTAGATTCCGATGCTTCACTTCAGGTTTACTGTGTCTCTTGGACCTTCTTATTGACAATGAAACACAGAAATAGCATCCGAATTTAATACAAAAGGCACAATGCCGACTTAAGTTCAAGAGGACTGACACTCTAACTTTCTATTATTCGAATTTCTCCTGTGAGTCCAGTTTTAGATTCCGATGCTTCACTTCATATTTGCTGTATACCGTGGACCTTCTTATTGACGATGAAACACAGAAATTGCATCCGAATTTAATACAAAAGGCACAATGCCGACTTAAGTACAAGAGTACTGACACTTTAACTTTCTATGATTTGAACCTCTCCTGTGTGTCCAGTTTTAGGTACCGATGCTTCACTTCAGATTTACTGTATACCTTGGACCTTCTTATTGACGATGAAACACAGAAATTGCATCCGAATTTAATACAAAAGGCACAATGCCGACTTAAGTACAAGAGGACTGACACTCTAACATTCTATGATTTGAACCACTCCTGTGAGTCCAGTTTTAGATTCCGATGCTTCACTTCAGGTTTACTGTATACCATGGACCTTCTTATTGACGATGAAACACAGAAATTGCTTCCGAATTTAAAACGAAAGTCTCAATGCCGACTTAAGCACACGAGGACTGACAATTTAACTTTCTATGATTTGAACCCATCCTGTGAGTCCAGTTTCAGATTCCGATGCTTCACTTCAGGTTAACTATATCCCTGGGACCATCATATTGACAATGAAACACAGAAATTGCATCCGAATTCAATACAAAAGGCACAATGGCGAGTTAAGTACAGGAGGACTGACACTTTAACTATCTATGTTTTGAACCTCTCCTGTGAGTCCAGTTTTAGATTCCGATGCTTCACTTCAGGTTTACTGTGTCTCTTGGACCTTCTTATTGACAATGAAACACAGAAATAGCATCCGAATTTAATACAAAAGGCACAATGCCGACTTAAGTTCAAGAGTACTGACACTCTAACTTTCTATTATTCGAATTTCTCCTGTGAGT
Source organism: Schistocerca americana (assembly GCF_021461395.2). Taxonomy (NCBI): domain Eukaryota; kingdom Metazoa; phylum Arthropoda; class Insecta; order Orthoptera; family Acrididae; genus Schistocerca; species Schistocerca americana. The sequence goes on along the minus strand of NC_060120.1, from coordinate 1,067,174,291 downwards.
CCAGTTTTAGATTCTGATGCTTCACTTCAGATTTACTGTATACCGTGGACCTTCTTATTGACGATGAAACACAGAAATTGCATCCGAATTTAATACAAATGGCACAATGAGGACTTAAGTACAGGAGGACTGGCACTCAACCTGTCTATTATATGAACCTCTCGTTCGAGTCCAGTTTTAGACTCCAAAGCTGCACTTCAGGTTTACTGTATCACTCGGACCTTATTAGTGACGATGAAACACAGAAATTGCATCCGAAATTAATACAAAAGGCACAATGCCGACTTAATTACAAGAGTACTGACACTTTAACTTTCTATGATTTGAACCTCTCCTGTGTGTCCAGTTTTAGGTACCGATGCTTCACTTCAGATTTACTGTATACCTTGGACCTTCTTATTGACGATGAAACACAGAAATTGCATCCGAATTTAATACAAAAGGCACAATGCCGACTTAAGTACAAGAGGACTGACACTCTAACATTCTATGATTTGAACCACTCCTGTGAGTCCAGTTTTAGATTCCGATGCTGCACTTCAGGTTTACTGTATACCATGGACCTTCTTATTGACGATGAAACACAGAAATTGCATCCGAATTTAAATCAAAAGTCTCAATGCCGACTTAAGCACACGAGGACTGACAATTTAACTTTCTATGATTTGAACCCATCCTGTGAGTCCAGTTTTAGATACCGATGCTTCACTTCAGGTTTAGTGTATCCCTTGAACCTTCTTATTGATGATGAAACACAGAAATTGCAACCGAATTTAATATAAAAGGCACAATGCCGACTTAAGTACAAGAGGACTGTCACACTAACTTTCTATGATTTAAACCTATCCTGTGAGTCCAGTTTTAGATTCTGATGCTTCGCTTCAGGTTTACTGTATCCCTGGGACCTTCTTATTGACGAAGAAACACAGAAATTGCATCCGAATTCAATACAAAAGGCACAATGGCGACTTAAGTGCAGGAGGACTGACACTTTAACTTTCTATGTTTTGAACCTCTCCTGTGAGTCCAGTTTTAGATTCCGATGCTTCACTTCAGGTTTACTGTGTCTCTTGGACCTTCTTATTGACAATGAAACACAGAAATAGCATGCGAATTTAATACAAAAGGCACAATGCCGACTTAAGTACAAGAGGACTGACACTCTAACTTCCTATGATTTGAATTTCTCCTGTGAGTCCAGTTTTAGATTCCGATGCTACACTTCAGGTTTATCGTATACCTTGGACCTTCTTATTGACGATGAAGCACAGAAATTGCATCCGAATTTAATACAAAATGCACAATGCCGACTTACGTAAAAGAGGACTGACACTCTAACTTTATATGATTTCAACCTCACCTATGAGTCCAGTTTTAGATTCCCATGCTTCACTTCAGATTTACTGTATACCGTGGACCTTCTTATTGACGATGAAACACAGCAATTGCATCCGAATTTAATGCAAAAGGCACAATGCCGACTTTAGTACAGGAGGACTGGCACTCTAACTGTCCATGATATGAACCTCTCCTGCCAGTCTAGTTTTAGATTCGAAATCTGCACTTCAGGTTTACTGTATCCCTTGGACCTTATTGTTCACGATGAAACACAGATATTGCATCCGAATGTAATACAAATGGCCCAATGCCGTCTTAAGTACAAGAGGACCGACACTTTAACTTTCTATGATTTGAACCTCTCCTGTGAGTCCAGTTTTAGATTCCGACGCTTCACTTCAGGTTTACTGTATACCTTGGACCTTCTTATTGACGATGAAACCCAGAAATTGCATCCGAATTTAGTAGAAAAGGCACAAGGCTGACTTAAGCACACGAGGACTGACACTCTAACTTTCTATGATTTGAACCCATCCTGTGAGTCCAGTTTTAGATGCCGATGCTTCACTTCAGGATTAGTGTATCCCTTGAACTATCTTATTGACTATGAAACACAGAAATTGCACCCGAATTTAATACAAAAGGCACAATGCTGACTTAGGTACAGGAGGACTGACACTCTAACTTACTATGATTTGAACCTCCCCTGTGAGTACAGTTTTAGATTCCGATGCTTCACTTCAGGTTTACTGTATCCCTTGGACTTTCTTATTGACGATGAAACACAGAAATTGCATCCGAATTTAATACAAAATGCACAATGCCGTCTTAAGTACAAGAGGACTGACACTTTAAATTTCTATGATTTGAACCTCTCCTGTGAGTCCAGTTTTAGATTCCGATGCTTCACTTCAGGTTTACGGTATACCTTGGACCTTCTTATTGACGATGAAACACAGAAATTGCATCGGAATTTAAGACAAATGGCACAATGCCGACATAAATACAAAAGGACTGACACTAACTTTCTATGATTTGAACCTCTCCTGTGAGTCCAGTTTTTGATTCCGATGCTTCATTCAGGTTTACTGTATCCCTGGGACCTTCTTACTGACGAAGAAACACAGAATTTGTATTCGAATTTAATACAAAAGGCACAATGCCGACTTAAGTACAAGAGGACTGACACTCTAACTTTCTATGATTTGAACCTATCCTGTGAGTCCAGTTTTAGATTCCGATGCTTCACTTCAGGTTAACTATATCCCTGGGACCATCGTATTGACAATGAAACACAGAAATTGCGTCCGAATTCAATACAAAAGGCACAATGGCGACTTAAGTACAGGAGGACTGACACTTTAACTTTCCATGTTTTGAACCTCTCCTGTGAGTCCAGTTTTAGATTCCGATGCTTCACTTCAGTTTTACTGTGTCTCTTGGACCTTCTTATTGACAATGAAACACAGAAATAGCATCCGAATTTAATACAAAAGGCACAATGCCGACTTAAGTACAAGAGGACTGGCACTCTATCTTTCTATGATTCGAATTTCTCCTGTGAGTCCAGTTTTAGATTCCGATGCTTCACTTCAGGTTTACTGTATACCTTGGACCTTCTTATTGACGATGAAACACAGAAATTGCATCCGAATTTAATACAAAATGCACAATGCCGACTTACGTACAAGAGGACTGACACTCTAACTTTATATGATTTGAACCTCACCTATGAGTCCAGTTTTAGATTCCGATGCTTCACTTCAGATTTACTGTATACCGTGGACCTTCTTATTGACGATGAAACACAGCAATTGCATCCGAATGTAATACAAAAGGCACAATGCCGACTCTAGTACAGGAGGACTGGCACTCTAACTGTCTATGATATGAACCTCTCTTGCCAGTCCAGTTTTAGATTCGAAAGCTGCACTTCAGGTTTACTGTATCCCTTGGACCTTCTTGTTCACGATGAAACACAGATATTGCATCCGAATTTAATACAAAAGGATCAATGCCGAATTAAGTACAAGAGTACTGACACACTAACTTTCTATGATTTGAACCTCTCCTGTGTGTCCAGTTTTAGATACCGATGCTTCACTTCAGATTTACTGTATACCTTGGCCCTTCTTATTGACGATGAAACACAGAAATAGCATCCGAATTTAGTACAAAAGGCACAATGCCGACTTAAGTACAGGAGGACTGACACTCTAACTTACTATGATTTGAACCTCCCCTGTAAGTCCAGTTTTAGATTCCGATGCTTCAGGTTTACTGTATCAATTAGACCTTCTTATTGACGATGAAACACAGAAATTGCATCCGAATGTAATACAAAAGGCCCAATGCCGTCTTAAGTACAAGATGACTGACACTTTAACTTTCTATGATTTGAACCTCTCCTGTGAGTCCTGTTTTAGATTCCGATGCTTCACTTCAGGTTTACTGTATACCTTGGACCTGCTTATTGACGATGAAACCCAGAAATTGCATCCGAATTTGATACAAAAGGCACAATGCCGACTTAAGCACAAGAGGACTGACACTCTAACTTTCTATGATTTGAACCTCTCCTGTGAGTCCAGTTTTAGATTCCGATGCTTCACTTCAGGTTTACTGTATACCTTGAACTTTCTTATTAACGATGAAACACAGAAATTGCATCCGAAATTAATACAAAAGGCACAATGCCGACTTACGTACATGAGGACTGACCCTCTAACTTTCTATGACTTGAACCTCTCCTGAGAGTCCAGTTTTAGATTCTGATGCTTCACTTCAGGTTTACTGTATCCCTTGGACGTTCTCATTGACGATGAAACACAGAAATTGCATCCGAATTTAATACAAAAGGCACAATGCCGACTTAAGTACAAGAGGAATGACACTCTAACTATCTATGATTTGAACCTCTCCTGTGAGTCCAGTTTTAGATTCCGATGCTTCACTTCAGGTTTACTGTATCCCTTGGACCTTCTTATTGACGATGAAACACAGAAATTGCATCCGAATTTAATACAAAAGGCACAATGTCGACTTACGTACAAGAGGACTGACACTCTAACTTTCTATGATTTGAACCTCTCCTGTGGGTCCAGTTTTAGGATCTGATGCTTCACTTCAGGTTTACTGTATCCCTTGGACCTTCTTATTGACGATGAAACACAGAAATTGCATCCGAAATTAATACAAAAGGCACAAAGCCGACATAAGTACAAGAGGACTGACACTATAGCTTCCTATGATTTGAACCTCTCCTGTGAGTTCAGTTTTAGATTCCGATGCTTCACTTCAGGTTTACTGTATACCTTGAACTTTCTTATTAACGATGAAACACAGAAATTGCATCCGAAATTAATACAAAAGGCACAATGCCGACTTACGTACATGAGGACTGACCCTCTAACTTTCTATGACTTGAACCTCTCCTGAGAGTCCAGTTTTAGATTCTGATGCTTCACTTCAGGTTTACTGTATCCCTTGGACGTTCTCATTGACGATGAAACACAGAAATTGCATCCGAATTTAATACAAAAGGCACAATGCCGACTTAAGTACAAGAGGAATGACACTCTAACTATCTATGATTTGAACCTCTCCTGTGAGTCCAGTTTTAGATTCCGATGCTTCACTTCAGGTTTACTGTATCCCTTGGACCTTCTTATTGACGATGAAACACAGAAATTGCATCCGAATTTAATACAAAAGGCACAATGTCGACTTACGTACAAGAGGACTGACACTCTAACTTTCTATGATTTGAACCTCTCCTGTGGGTCCAGTTTTAGGATCTGATGCTTCACTTCAGGTTTACTGTATCCCTTGGACCTTCTTATTGACGATGAAACACAGAAATTGCATCCGAAATTAATACAAAAGGCACAAAGCCGACATAAGTACAAGAGGACTGACACTATAGCTTCCTATGATTTGAACCTCTCCTGTGAGTTCAGTTTTAGATTCCGATGCTTCACTTCAGGTTTACTGTATCCCTTGGACCTTCTTACTGACGATGATACACAGAAATTGCATCCGAACGTAATACAAAAGGCACAATGCCGACTTAAGTACAAGAGGACTGACACTCTAACTTTCTATGATTTGAACCTCACCTGTGACACCAGTTTTAGATTCCGATGCTTCACTTCAGATTTACTGTATACCTTGGACCTTCTTATTGACGATGAAGCACAGAAATTGCATCCGAATTTAATACAAAAGGCACAATGCCGACTTAAGCGCACGAGGACTGACACTCTAACTTTCTATGATTTGAACCCATCCTGTGAGTCCAGTTTCAGATGCCGATGCTTCACTTCAGGATTAGTGTATCCCTTGAACCATCTTATTGACGACGCACCACTGAAATTGCACCCGAATTTAACACAAAAGGCACAATGCCGACTTAAGTACAAGAGGACTGACACTCTAACTATCTATGATTTGAACCTCTCCTGTGAGTCCAGTTTTAGATTCCGATGCTTCACTTCAGGTTTACTGTATCCCTTGGACCTTCTTATTGACGATGAAACACAGAAATTGCATCCGAATTTAATACAAAAGGCACAATGTCGACTTCAGTTCAGGAGGACTGACACTTTAACTTTATATGATTTGAACCTCTCCTGTAAGTCCAGTTTGAGATTGCGATGCTTCACATCAGGTTTACTGTGTCTCTTGGACCTTCTTATTGACAATGAAACACAGAAATAGCATTCGAATTTAATACAAAAGGAACAATGCCGATTTACGTACAAGAGGGCTGACACTCTAATTTTCTATGATTCGAACCTCTTCTGTGAGTCCAGTATTAGATTCCGATGCTTCACTTCAGGTTTACTGTATACCTTGGACTTTCTTATTAACGATGAAACACAGAAATTGCATCCGAAATTAATACAAAAGGCACAATGCCGACTTAAGTACAAGAGGACTGACACTCTAACTATCTATGATTTGAACCTCTCCTGTGAGTCCAGTTTTAGATTCCGATGCTTCACTTCAGGTTTACTGTATCCATTGGACCTTCTTATTGACGATGAAACACAGAAATTGCATCGGAATTTAAGACAAAAGGCACAATACCGACATAAGTACAAGAGGACTGACACTCTAACTTTCTACGATTTCAACCTCTCCTGTGAGTCCAGTTTTAGATTCCGATGCTTCTTTCAGGTTTACTGTATCCCTGGGACCTTCTTATTGACGATGAAACACAGAAATTGCATCCCGATTTTAATACAAAAGGCACAATCCCGACTTAAGTACAAGAGGACTGACACTCTAACTTTCTATGATTTGAACCTCTCCTGTGAGTCCACTTTTAGATACCGATGCTTCACTTCAGGTTTACTGTATCCCTGGGACCTTCTTATTGACGATGAAACACAGAAATTGCATCCGAATTTTATACAAAAAGCAAAATGCCGACTTAGGTACAAGAGGACTGACACTCTAACTTTCTATGACTTGAACCCATCCTGTGAGTCCAGTTTTAGATTCCGATGCTTCACTTCAGGTTTACTACATCCCTGGGACCATCTCATTGACAATTAAAGACAGAAATTGCATCCGAATTAAATACAAAAGGCACAATGCCGACTTAAGTACAGGAGGAGTGACACTCTAACTTTCTATGTTTTGAACCTCTCCTGTGAGTCCAGTTTTAGATTCCGATGCTTCACTTCAGGTTTACTGTGTCTCTTGGACCTTCTTAATGACAATGAAACACAGAAATATCATCCGAATTTAATACAAAAGGCACAATGCCGACTTAAGTACAAGAGGACTGACACTCTAATTTTCTATGATTTGAATATCACCTGTGAGACCAGGTTTAGATTCCGATGCTTCACTTCAGGTTTACTGTATCCCTTGGACCTTCTTATTGACGATGAAACACAGAAATTGCATCCGAATTTAATACAAAATGCACAATGCCGGCTTACGTACAAGAGGACTGACACTCTAACTTTCTATGATTTGAACCTCTCCTGTGGGTCCAGTTTTAGGAACTGATGCTTCACTTCAGGTTTACTGTATCCCTTGGACCTTCTTATTGACGATGAAACACAGAAATTGCATCCGAATTTAATACAAAAGCACAATGCCGACTTGAGTACAAGAGGACTGACACTACAACTTCCCATGATTTGAACCTCTCCTGTGAGTTCAGTTTTAGATTCCGATGCTTCACTTCAGGTTTACTGTATCCCTTGGACCTTCTTATTGACGATGAAACACAGAAATTGCATCCGAATTTAATACAAAAGGCACAATGCCGACTTAAGTACAAGAGGACTGACACTCTAACTTTCTATGATTTGAACCTCACCTGTGAGACCAGTTTTAGATTCCGATGCTTCACTTGAGATTTACTGTATACCTTGGACCTTCTTATTGACGATGAAGCATAGAAATTGCATCCGAATTTAATACAAAAGGCACTAAACCGACTTAAGTACAAGAGGACTGACACACTAACTTTCTATGATTTGAACCTTTCCTGTGAGTCCAGTTTTAGATTCCGATGCTTTACTTCAGGTTTACTGTATCCATTGGACCCTCTTATTGACGATGAAACACAGAAATTGCATCGGAATTTAAGACAAATGGCACAATGCCGACATAAGTACAAGAGGACTGACACTCTAACTTTCAACTATTAGAACCTCTCCTGTGAGTCCAGTTTTAGATTCCGATGCTTCATTCAGGTTTACTGTATCCCTTAGACCGTCTTATTGGCGATGAAACACAGAAATTGCATCCGAATTTAATACAAAAGGCACAATGCCGACTTAAGCGCACGAGGACTGACACTCTAACTTTCTATGATTTGAACCCATCCTGTGAGTCCAGTTTTAGATTCCGATGCTTCACTTCAGGTTAACAATAACCCTGGGACCATCATATTGACAATGAAACACTGAAATTGGATCCGAATTTAATACAAAAGGCACAATGCCGACTTCAGTTCAGGAGGACTGACACTTTAACTTTCTATGATTTGAACCTCTCCTGTAAGTCCAGTTTGAGATTGCGATGCTTCACATCAGGTTTACGGTGTCTCTTGGACCTTCTTATTGACAATGAAACACAGAAATAGCATCCGAAATTAATACAAAAGGCACAATGCCGACTTAAGTACAAGAGGACTGACACTCTAACTATCTATGATTTGAACCTCTCCTGTGAGTCCAGCTTTAGATTCCGATGCTTCTTTCAGGTTTACTGTATCCCTGGGACCTTCTTATTGACGATGAAACACAGAAATTGCATCCGAATTTAATACAAAAGGCACAATCCCGACTTAAGTACAAGAGGACTGACACTCTAACTTTCTACGATTTCAACCTCTCCTGTGAGTCCAGTTTTAGATTCCGATGCTTCTTTCAGGTTTACTGTATCCCTGGGACCTTCTTATTGACGATGAAACACAGAAATTGCATCCGAATTTAATACAAAAGGCACAATCCCGACTTAAGTACAAGAGGACTGACACTCTAACTTTCTATGACTTGAACCCATCCTGTGAGTCCAGTTTTAGATTCCGATGCTTCACTTCAGGTTTACTACATCCCTGAGACCATCTCATTGACAATGAAACACAGAAATTGCATCCGAATTAAATACAAAAGGCACAATGCCGAATTAAGTACAGGAGGAGTGACACTCTAACTTTCTATGTTTTGAACCTCTCCTGTGAGTCCAGTTTTAGATTCCGATGCTTCACTTCAGGTTTACTGTGTCTCTTGGACCTTCTTAATGACAATGAAACACAGAAATATCATCCGAATTTAATACAAAAGGCACAATGCCGACTTAAGTACAAGAGGACTGACACTCTAATTTTCTATGATTTGAATCTCACCTGTGAGACCAGCTTTAGATTCCGATGCTTCACTTCAGGTTTACTGTATCCCTTGGACCTTCTTATTGACGATGAAACACAGAAATTGCATCCGAATTTAATACAAAATGCACAATGCCGGCTTACGTACAAGAGGACTGACACTCTAACTTGCTATGATTTGAACCTCTCCTGTGGGTCCAGTTTTAGGAACTGATGCTTCACTTCAGGTTTACTGTATCCCTTGGACCTTCTTATTGACGATGAAACACAGAAATTGCATCCGAATTTAGTACAAAAGGCACAATGCCGACTTAAGCACAAGAGGACTGACACTCTAACTTTCTATGATTTGAACCTCACCTGTGAGACCAGTTTTAGATTCCGATGCTTCACTTCAGGTTTACTGTATACCTTGGACCTTCTTATTGACGATGAAACACAGAAATTGCATCCAAATTTAAAACAAAAGGCACAATGCCGACTTAAGCACACGAGGACTGACAATCTAACTTTCTATGATTTGAACCCATCCTGTGAGTCCAGTTTTAGATTCTGATGCTTCACTTCAGGTTTACTATATCCCTGGGACCTTCTTATTGACGATGAAACACAGAAATTGCATCGGAATTTAAGACAAATGGCACAATGCCGACATAACTACAAGAGGACTGACACTCTAACTTTCAACTATTAGAACCTCTCCTGTGAGTCCAGTTTTAGATTCCGATGCTTCATTCAGGTTTACTGTATCCCTTAGACAGTCTTATTGGCGATGAAACACAGAAATTGCATCCGAATTTAATACAAAAGGCACAATGGCGACTTAAGTACAAGAGGACTGACACTCTGACTTTCTATGATTTGAACCTCACCAGTGAGACCAGTTTTAGATTCCGATGCTTCACTTCAGATTTACTGTATACCTTGGACCTTCTTATTGACGATGAATCACAGAAATAGCATCCGAATTTAATACAAAAGGCACAATGCCGACTTAAGTACAGGAGGACTGACACTCTAACTTTCTATGATTTGAACCTCTCCTGCGAGTCCAGTTTTTGATTCCGATGCTGCACTTCAGGTTTACTGTATACCTTGGATCATCTTATTGACGATGAAACACAGAAATTGCATCCGAATTTAATACACAAGGCACAATGCCCACTTCAGTAGAAGAGGACTGACACTCTAACGTTCTATGATTTGAACCTCTCCTGTGAGTCTAGTTTTAGATTCCGATGCTTTACTTCAGGTTTACTGTATACCTGGGACCTTCTTATTGACGATGAAACACAGAAATTGCATCCGAATTTAATACAAAAGGCACAATGCCGACTTATGTACAAGAGGAGTGACACTCTAACTTTCTATGATTTGAACCTCACCTGTGAGACCAGATTTAGATTCCGATGCTTCACTTCAGATTTATTGTATACCTTGGACCTTCTTATTGACGATGAATCACAGAAATTGCATCCGAATTTAATACAAAAGGCACAATGTCGGCTTAAGTACAGGACTACTGACACTCTAACTTTCTATGATTTGAACCTCTCCTGCGAGTCCAGTTTTTGATTCCGATGCTGCACTTCAGGTTTACTGTATACCTTGGATCATCTTATTGACGATGAAACACAGAAATTGCATCCGAATCTAATACACAAGGCACAATGCCGACTTAAGTAGAAGAGGACTGACACTCTAACTTTCTATGATTTGAATCTCTCCTGTGGATCCAGTTTTTGATTCCGATGCTTTACTTCAGGTTTACTGTATGCCGGGGACCTTCTTATTGACGATGAAACACAGAAATTGCATCCGATTTTAATACAAAATGCAAAATGCCGACTTAAGTACAAGAGGACTGACACTCCATTTTTCTATGATTTGAACCTATCCTGTGAGTCCAGTTTTAGATTCCGATGCTTCACTTCAGGTTTACGATATCCCTGGGACCATCTTATGACAATGAAACACAGATATTGCATCCGAATTTAATACAAAAGGCACAATGCCGACTTAGGTAGAAGAGGACTGACACTCTAACTTTCTATGATTTGAACCTTTCCTGCGAGTCCAGTTTTAGATTCCGAGGCTGCACTTCAGGTTTACTGTATACCTTGGACCAACTTATTGACGATGCAACACAGAAATTGCACCCGAATTTAATACAAAAGGCAGAATGCCGACTTAAGTGGAAGATGACTGACACTCTAACTTACTATGATTTGAACCTCTCCTGTGAGTCCAGTTTTAGATTCCGATGCTTCACCTCAGGTTTACCGTATCCCTTGGACCATGTTATTGACGATGAAACACAGAAATTGCATCCGAATTATATACAAAAGGCACAATGCCCACTTCAGTACAAGAGGACTGACACTATAATTTTCTATGGTTTGAACCTCTCCTGTGAGTCCTGTTTGAGATTCCGATGCTTCACTTCAGGTTAACTGTATCCCTTGGACCTTCTTATTGACGACGAAACACAGAAATTGCATCCGAATTCAATACAAATGGCACAATGCCGACTTAAGTTTAAGAGGACTGACACTCTAACATTCTATGTTTTGAACCTCTCCTGTGAGTCCAGTTTTAGATTCCGATGCTTCACTTCAGGTTTACTGTATCCCTTGGACCTTCTTATTGACGATGAAGAACAGAATTTCCATCCGAAAATAATACAAAAGGCACAATGCCGACTTAGGTACAAGAGGAGTGACACTCTAACTTTCTATGATTTGAACCTCACCTATGAGACCAGTTTTAGAATCCGATGCTTCACTTCAGATTTACTGTATACCTTGGACCTTCTTATTGACGATGAATCACAGAAATTGCATCCGAATTTAATACAAAAGGCACAATGCCGACTTAAGTACAGGAGGACTGACACTCTAACTTTCTATGATTTGAACCTCTCCCTCGAGTCCAGTTTTTGATTCCGATGCTGCACTTCAGGTTTACTGCATACCTTGGATCATCTTATTGACGATGAAACACAGAAATAGCATCCGAATTTAATACACAAGGCACAATGCTGACATAAGTAGAGGAGGACTGACACTCTAACTCTCTATGATTTGAATCTCTCCTGTGAGTCCAGTTTTAGATTCCGATGCTTTACTTCAGGTTTACTGTATCCCTGGGACCTTCTTATTGACGAAGAAACACAGAAATTGCATCCGATTTTAATACAAAAGGCAAAATGCCGACTTAAGTACAGGAGGACTGACACTCTATTTTTCTATGATTTAAACCCATCCTGTGAGTCGTTTTAGATTCCGATGCTTCACTTCAGGTTTACGATATCCCTGGGACCATCTTATTGACAATGAAACACAGAAATTGCATCCGAATTTAATACAAAAGGCACAATGCCGACTTAAGTACAGGAGGACTGACACTCTAACTTTCTATGATTTGAACCTCTCCTGCGAGTCCAGTTTTTGATTCCGATGCTGCACTTCAGGTTTACTGTATACCTTGGATCATCTTATTGACGATGAAACACAGAAATTGCATCCGAATTTAATACACAAGGCACAATGCCCACTTCAGTAGAAGAGGACTGACACTCTAACGTTCTATGATTTGAACCTCTCCTGTGAGTCTAGTTTTAGATTCCGATGCTTTACTTCAGGTTTACTGTATACCTGGGACCTTCTTATTGACGATGAAACACAGAAATTGCATCCGAATTTAATACAAAAGGCACAATGCCGACTTATGTACAAGAGGAGTGACACTCTAACTTTCTATGATTTGAACCTCACCTGTGAGACCAGATTTAGATTCCGATGCTTCACTTCAGATTTATTGTATACCTTGGACCTTCTTATTGACGATGAATCACAGAAATTGCATCCGAATTTAATACAAAAGGCACAATGTCGGCTTAAGTACAGGAGGACTGACACTCTAACTTTCTATGATTTGAACCTCTCCTGCGAGTCCAGTTTTTGATTCCGATGCTGCACTTCAGGTTTACTGTATACCTTGGATCATCTTATTGACGATGAAACACAGAAATTGCATCCGAATCTAATACACAAGGCACAATGCCGACTTAAGTAGAAGAGGACTGACACTCTAACTTTCTATGATTTGAATCTCTCCTGTGGATCCAGTTTTTGATTCCGATGCTTTACTTCAGGTTTACTGTATCCCGGGGACCTTCTTATTGACGATGAAACACAGAAATTGCATCCGATTTTAATACAAAATGCAAAATGCCGACTTAAGTACAAGAGGACTGACACTCCATTTTTCTATGATTTGAACCTATCCTGTGAGTCCAGTTTTAGATTCCGATGCTTCACTTCAGGTTTACGATATCCCTGGGACCATCTTATGACAATGAAACACAGATATTGCATCCGAATTTAATACAAAAGGCACAATGCCGACTTAGGTAGAAGAGGACTGACACTCTAACTTTCTATGATTTGAACCTTTCCTGCGAGTCCAGTTTTAGATTCCGAGGCTGCACTTCAGGTTTACTGTATACCTTGGACCAACTTATTGACGATGCAACACAGAAATTGCACCCGAATTTAATACAAAAGGCAGAATGCCGACTTAAGTGGAAGATGACTGACACTCTAACTTACTATGATTTGAACCTCTCCTGTGAGTCCAGTTTTAGATTCCGATGCTTCACCTCAGGTTTACCGTATCCCTTGGACCATGTTATTGACGATGAAACACAGAAATTGCATCCGAATTTAATACAAAAGGCACAATGCCCACTTCAGTACAAGAGGACTGACACTATAATTTTCTATGGTTTGAACCCCTCCTGTGAGTCCTGTTTGAGATTCCGATGCTTCACTTCAGGTTAACTGTATCCCTTGGACCTTCTTATTGACGACGAAACACAGAAATTGCATCCGAATTCAATACAAATGGCACAATGCCGACTTAAGTTTAAGAGGACTGACACTCTAACATTCTATGTTTTGAACCTCTCCTGTGAGTCCAGTTTTAGATTCCGATGCTTCACTTCAGGTTTACTGTATCCCTTGGACCTTCTTATTGACGATGAAGAACAGAATTTCCATCCGAAAATAATACAAAAGGCACAATGCCGACTTAGGTACAAGAGGAGTGACACTCTAACTTCCTATGATTTGAACCTCACCTGTGAGACCAGTTTTAGAATCCGATGCTTCACTTCAGATTTACTGTATACCTTGGACCTTCTTATTGACGATGAATCACAGAAATTGCATCCGAATTTAATACAAAAGGCACAATGCCGACTTAAGTACAGGAGGACTGACACTCTAACTTTCTATGATTTGAACCTCTCCCTCGAGTCCAGTTTTTGATTCCGATGCTGCACTTCAGGTTTACTGCATACCTTGGATCATCTTATTGACGATGAAACACAGAAATAGCATCCGAATTTATTACACAAGGCACAATGCCGACATAAGTAGAGGAGGACTGACACTCTAACTCTCTATGATTTGAATCTCTCCTGTGAGTCCAGTTTTAGATTCCAATGCTTTACTTCAGGTTTACTGTATCCCTGGGACCTTCTTATTGACGAAGAAACACAGAAATTGCATCCGATTTTAATACAAAAGGCAAAATGGCGACTTAAGTACAGGAGGACTGACACTCTATTTTTCTATGATTTAAACCCATCCTGTGAGTCGTTTTAGATTCCGATGCTTCACTTCAGGTTTACGATATCCCTGGGACCATCTTATTGACAATGAAACACAGAAATTGCATCCGAATTTAATACAAAAGGCACAGTGCCGACTTAAGTACAAGAGGACTGACACTCTAACTTTCAATGATTTGAACCTCTCCTGTGAGTCCAGTTTTAGATTACGATGCTTTACTTCAGGTTTACTGTATCCCTGGGACCTTCTTATTGACGATGAAACACAGAAATTGCATCCGATTATAATACAAAAGGCAAAATGCCGACTTAATTACAAGAGGACTGACACTCTATTTTTCTATGATTTGAACCTATCCTGTGAGTCCAGTTTTAGATTCCGATGCTTCACTTCAGGTTTATGATATCCCTGGGACCATCTTATTGACAATGAAACACAGAAATTCCATCCGAATTTAATACAAAAGCCACAATGCCGACTTAAGTACAAGAGGACTGACACTCTAACTTTCTATGATTTGAACCTTTCCTGCGAGTCCAGTTTTAGATTCCGAGGCTGCACTTCAGGTTTACTGTATCCCTTGGACCTTCTTATTGACGATGAAGAACAGAAATTCCATCCGAAATTAATACAAAAGGCACAATGCCGTCTTAGGTACAGGAGGACTGACACTCTAACTTTCTATGATTTGAACAACTCCTGTGTGTGCAGTTTTAGATTCCGATGCTGCACTTCAGGTTTACTGTATCCCTTGGACCTTCTTATTGACGATGAAACACAGAAATTGCATCCGAATTTAATACAAAGGCACAATGCCGACTTCAGTACAAGAGGACGGACACTCTAACTTTCTATGGTTTGAACCTCTCCTGTGAGTCCGGTTTGAGATTCCGATGCTTCACTTCAGGTTAACTGTATCCCTTGGACCTTCTTATTGACGTCGAAACACAGAAATTGCATCGGAATTCAATACAAATGGCACAATGCCGACTTAAGTATAAGCGGACTGACACTCTAACTTTCTATGTTTTGAACCTCTCCTGTGAGTCCAGTTTTAGATTCCGATGCTTCACTTCAGGTTTACTGTATCCCTTGGACCTTCTTATTGACGATGAAGAACAGAAATTCCATCCGAAATTAATACAAAAGGCACAATGCCGACTTAGGTACAGGAGGACTGACACTCTAACTTTCTATGATTTGAACAACTCCTGTGGGTTCAGTTTTAGATTCCGATGCTGCACTTCAGGTTTACTGTATCCCTTGGACGTTCTTATTGACGATTGTAGTGGGACGAAATTAAACGTCACCCATCCACCAAGTCAGCCCAGTTTGCAGGTGACTATAAGTTTAATTTAGTTTTGTTTATGTGTTTTCTTATTATTTGTAATAAATGTGAATTATCTAAAAGTTTTGAATTTTTTTTTATGTGTTTCATGTACGGAGAGATCGGCGCAACGAACGGGGACAGCATCTTCGTTGCCGCGACCAGAGAGGAAATTGCTGGCCGCTATACGTCGCGGGTCGACAGCCAAGGAGCAACAGAAGATCCTGGAACCGAGTTGTTGCGTCGTGTTTCTAAAAAATTAAAAATGAATTTTTATACTCTTTTTGTACAACAATGACGTCATAATGATCTTAACCTTATTGAAAAGTTAGTCACTGTCTGTCAACGCTCAAGTTCACATCTGTATGTGTAGGAAGCTAATAAAATAGTGTATGCTATTAAAGTTGAAACACGTGTCTTGAAGATTTATTTATGAAGAATTGTGTGAACTGATTAATAATATATTTGACAAGATTAGTAATTCTTACGTCGTTCACCAACACTTTGAATCTAAAAAGTTTATTTAATGTGTGATTCTGATATCGATTAGATCAAGATAACGTGTGTCGATATAATTTTCTGAGGAATAACAAACGAAATTTAAATTGGGAAAAAGTTACGAAAACCAATTGGCCCAAGTGATGTAATTCTTTGCATACGACTCAACGGATGTTTTACAGTTTCGTTCAAGAACCATTCTATGACAATTTAAAAAGAATATAAATCATTTTTGAAGTGAGTGTAACTGACGTGGGTGACGAAGTCTGCACATGGTCATACATATATCAAACGAAAACCTAATACGTCGTTACACCACATCGTGGCGACCTTAGAAACAGGACTTGTGTGCAACTAAGGCACACAGGTACGAAACAAAGCATCAAGAGTCCTTCGGAAGTCAACGCGAGTTTCTTGGAGCCTTCACCAGCCAGCGGCGACTTCGCGGGTGTGGGCATCTGACGGAGTGCAGCCAAGCAGTACGGTCACGCGGTTGTTCCACGAGAAGTCGCATCTGTTGGGCAGCAGCTGAACGCTGCAAACCCCGACAACCTTTTTTCTCCCTAAACTAATAGGCCCAGTACGTCAGCTGCGGGGCGTTCCTCCGGCTGGTATTAGAGGTGTTGCTGAGGGCTTCGCCTGTCTACGGCGGTGCCGGGCGTGGTTGCAGCCAGCGACGTTTCCGGTGTTCGACTCAGCGTCCTGCCGGTTGCGGAAGCGGGGTCGCAGCATCTCAGCGGCTGCATCGACGGCTGTTACATCTGCAGCCCATAGCAGCACACTGATCATCGAGAACTACAAATTACAATATTAGTGTCCGGTGAGTTTGTTTCAAGTTGGAAGTGGAGTGTTGTACATAGGGAGTGTGCTTTTATAGGATTGTTGATTGCAAATCTGCGTGTGTAAATAGTTAATATTTTACAATAATGTCGGGAGGTGAAATGTCAGACGAAGAGCAATCTATGTCCGATAGGAGCATGAGAGCCCTTTTTAGGGCGATCGCTAAATTAAAAAAGTCTAACGAGGAATCTACTGCTAGATTAAAAGAGGAATTAAAACAGTCTAACGAACAATCTATGGCTAGATTAAAACAGTCTAACGAGGAATCTACTGTTAGATTAAAAGAGGAACTAAAACAGGAATTAAAACAGTCTAACGAAGAATCTACTGCTAGATTAAAACAGTCTAACGAAGAATCTATGGCTAGATTAAAACAGTCTAATGAGGAATCTACTGCTAGATTGAAACAGGAACTAAAACAGGAATTAAAACAGTCTAACGAGGAATCTACTGCTAGACTTAAAGGGGAGCTAACAAAATCAACAGACAGGTTGCAGGAATATCTTAATGAAACCAGTCGAGAATTAAGTGATAAAGTAGAGTCTTCTAAAGTTGAAATGCAAGAAAAATTAGTAGGACTTAGTAATAAGATTGCCGATAATTGTAAAAGGTTAGAAGAACATATCCAGGAATCGCGCGAGGAAAAAGCTCGCATGCGAAACGATATCACTGACTTAACTGAGAGACTAGATAGTGTCAATATCTTAGTTGTAAATGAAATACAGAAAAATAACGATATGTTACGAGATGAATTTTCTATGCAAACGGAAACTGTTCGTAGAGAATTATTGGAATCTATTAAAGAGGTCTCTACCAAACCTGTAGAGATTTCTTCAATAGATAATGTAGAATTAGAGACATTAACTCATCAAGTAGAAAAGGACCATACTGAAATCGAAAACACGAAATCTTTAATTACTGAAATATGCAGTAACCTTGAGACTGCCAAAGATAATAATATTGACGAAGGTACAGAGCGTTCACATCGTGAACACAGTGAAGAATCGATATTAGCTAATCGCGTATCCAATACAGAAATGCGGATACAGGAAATTACTAAACGGTTATCGGAATTAGATAATAACGAGAACATTTCAGGTAGCAGAGGTAATAACATAATCAGAGACAACAGTCGCATCGAATTTGCTAGCACGGAAGACAACAATATGAATAAAGCAATCACTGCAAGCCAATCCGATGCAACTCCGTCTCTGCAATCTAAACAAAATCCGACTATTTCTCTCGCAGAATGTCTGGATGACATAACGACAAATTCAAATGTAGCAAGTCGATTTCCTGTATTCAAACCAGGAGGCGAACTTCATCCTATAATCTTTATAAAAGCTTTTGAAACATCATTATCTTCTAAATGGAGTAATGAAAAACGCATTCAATTTGTAATAGGACATTTAGAAGCAGAAGCTGCGGAATGGGCAGTACTGCATAGAAATGAATTCAGGGATTGGGATGATTTTGTTAAGCAGTTTAAACAAAATTATTGGTCAAGGGGAAAACAACAACACTTAACTTTAAAGTTGTTAGCCCCTCCTCCATATTCTAAACGGTGGAGAGGTTATAGGAATTATTTTGAATGGAATTTAAATCGTGCTCAATTAATTGAAGAACCAATTATTGAAAATCATCTAATACGAGTCCTAAGTAGTAGGTTACCGTATTACATAAAGGAAAGAAAAATGTTATTCTACGAATTATACAAAACCTTAATAATGGGGACGAAACAGTTAACACCCGGGGTGTGTGGTTATATTTTAACGACTTGTTGTATTGGAAAGCACAGAGGGAACACCAGAGATGGAAAATCTGCATTCCGGAAACTGTTGTGGACGAGTTAATTACTTATATTCATGAAGGTTACGGGCATTTCGGAATTCATAAATGTATTAAACATCTAATGAAGTATTATTATTTCAAAAATATGTCCCGTATTGTGAGAAGTATTATTAGGGCTTGTGAAACCTGTCAAAAGGTTAAAGTTAATAACAAATCCAAGCGTTATAAATTATATGCTGTAATTCCTCGAGGTTTGTGGGATCTACTGTCATTAGATTTTTTCGGCCCTCTGCCTCGGAGTTCAGGAGGATTAACATATGTGTTTGTTGTAATGGAATGTTGGTCCAAACATGTGAAACTGTATACTTTGAAACGAGCGAATACAGCAAGCGTTATACGCTGCCTCACCCGAAATTACTTTGTTAACTGGGGCATTCCTAAACGACTTATGTCTGACAACGGTAGTACCTTTATTAGTCAAAGATTTCAAGATATGATAAGACAATATGGAATCAAACATATCTTAATTTCGAAATATCACCCTCAAAGTAATTTAGTAGAAAGAGTCATGAAAGAATTAGGACGATTATGTAGAACTTATTGTGCGCATAAACATACTCGGTGGGCCAAACTAATGCCTGAATTCGAAAAGATATTAAATGAATTGCCTCACCTAACGACGGGATTATCACCTATAGAAATTTTAGGCAAACGAATTATAGGTGAGCCTTTACTAGCTGCTTTACCTTGGCCACCAGTAAATGAGATCCAACAATGTATCCCAGACGAAAAAGTTTGCGAACAGATTGTAAAAAATGCCGAACGGAGAATTAAAAGTTATAACCAACAGGCTATAGAACCCTCATTTCAGGTAGGAGATCTTGTGTTAGTACGATCTCATCCTAAAAGTTCTAAGATCGGTAAGGAATGTAGAAAATTCTTCTTGATCTTTGAAGGTCCATATGTTGTACATAAGATTGTACATCCCAAAGCATTACTTCTTATGGAACCTTCATCAGGTGTAATTAAAGGATTATATAGTGTTGATCAAATGAAACCCTTCATTCCTAAATAAGTTAATATTTAGTATATGTTACACACGGAAGAGCGTTCATAGTTTATTGATGTGAAGTTTTTCGTGATAGTTACGCGTTATTTTAAATAAATGACAGAAAGCTTAAACATGTGTTCTACAATAATCTACTGGTACTTCAAAAAGAGAAAGATAACCAAAAGGGGAATTTATATGGAGGAAATTTTGCTCTTAGGTCTAAAGGAATTTTGCGTATTTTAAATTTACTCGGATAGTAGGAACCAAAGGGGATGGTTAATAGTTTTAGGGACCATGGGCGTCCAGAGCTATATGGCTCACGAGAACATAGCAGAGCGCCTTTAATAGAGGTTTGCAATAGTGTTAATATAGAACACACCAAACGGGGCTCTCTCGCTTGTTTCTCCTAAATAAATGGCCATTACCCAACAAGGTGTCCGAAGGTAAAGAAAGCCGTGCCGAGATTCTAAAGAAAGTTTTGCTTGATTTCTTCTTGACCTCAGGCATAAATAAGGCCTTAGGGAAGAGAATGACGTAAAGTAAATAGTACTATTAGTTATTGTGAGAAACTTATTAGTAATATACATTCTTGAAAAGAATAACTCTAGTAAATAAATGAAACTGAAATTAATCTATCACAATTTGAACGCTCTGTCCTAATGTACAACGTTAAAGAACGTACTAAATTAGTATTTATTAGCAACTATTAACTGAAGAGGAGCAATCTCCCTATATTCGGTTACAAATTACCATAAGAGCACAATTAAGAGTCAATGACAAATAGTCACAACGGTATCGTGTTAAA